>NW_023994317.1:0-415000 GCF_015586225.1 Lucilia sericata | reverse complement strand
CAAACGAAATCACCCTTTGAATTCGTTTAAAATTTCGATCGATATCGAATGTAAAAAATTGCTAATATTTATGTGTAGTAATTATAAATATTTTTCTAATATTCTTTCCAGCCCTTAAAGATGCGGTTAAAAAAGCTCGATCTGAAGAAATTATTATACCATTTGGTGTTGGCATTGCCGGTATGGTGGCGCAAACAAAACAAATGATTAATATACGAGAGGCATATAAGGATGCACGTTTTAATTGTGAAATTGATTTAAAAACAGGCTATAAAACCAACACTATACTATCGATGCCCATATGCAATTATGAGGGTGATATCATTGGAGTAGCACAAATAATCAATAAAACGAATGGCTCAAATGAATTCGATGAACATGATGTAGAAATATTTCGCAGATATTTAACATTTTGTGGTATTGGTATACAGAATGCTCAACTATTTGAAATGTCCGTCCAGGAGTATAGGCGTAATCAAATTTTATTAAATTTGGCGCGCAGTATATTCGAGGAGCAAAATAATTTAGAATGTTTGGTGACGAAAATAATGACCGAAGCTAGGGAGCTATTAAAATGTGAACGGTGTTCTGTGTTTTTAGTTGATTTGGATTGCTGTGAGGCGGTAAGGATTATATTTTTATAATAGTTAAAATTTTAGTTAAAATTTACTACAGACTTCTTTATTAAAGATAAATTATTTAAAATAGAAGAAAATTAATTGAACATATTTATAACAATTACATTAACATTGTTCAACTCTTTATTAATTAACCCTACATTCTCAAAATTTGTATTACAGTAATTATTCAAACATTGTTAATCTATTTTCACCTTATAAACATCCGTATTTTATTTCAGAGTCATTTAGAGAAAATTATTGAAAAGCCCAATGAAATCCAAAGACGTTTAAGTCGTAGCATTAAAAGTACTGAAAGTTTTGAAGAAAAGGTAAGTCATTTAACAAATACCAGCAAATGTCAATACAACATATTCACCTAGTTAAAAATTTTAATATTTTAGCAAAAAATGTCCACCCGATTTACGGTACTTTTTGAATTGGGAGCCGCCAACCAATCGGCAAATATTTCACGGCCATCAGTAGATGACTTGAGTAATTCAACTTTGGCACAAATTGCACAATATGTAGCTTCAACCGGATATACGGTGAATATAGCCGATGTCCGGGAATGGGTTTTAGAACATAATCAAATTAAGGCAGAAAATGAAATCGATTGCATTAAGGCAATACTATGTATGCCAATAGTGAATGCTCAAAAGACAGTAATTGGTGTAGCTCAATTGATAAACAAAGGTACTGGTGTACCTTTTACCGATTCGGATGCTTCAATATTTGAAGCCTTTGCCATATTTTGCGGTCTTGGCATACACAATACCCAGATGTATGAAAATGCTTGTAAATTAATGGCTAAACAGAAAGTGGCACTGGAGTGTTTATCATATCATGCTACTGCAGCACAGGATCAGACAGATAAACTGGTGCAGGATGTCATAGAATCGGCAGAAACATATAATTTATATAGTTTTAAATTTATAGGTGGGTATAAAATATTATAAAGCATAGAAAGTTTTCAATTCAGTCAAAATGCAAAAATCTTTTCAGATTTCGATTTGTGTGATGACGACACTTGCCGTGCTGTGGTACGCATGTTCCTGCAATGTAATCTGGTGCAAATGTTTCAAATACCTTACGATGTTTTGTGTCGCTGGGTCCTAAGTGTACGCAAAAATTACCGTCCCGTTAAATATCACAATTGGCGCCATGCCCTCAATGTGGCCCAGACTATGTTCGCCATGATGAAAACTGGCCGCATGGAACGTTTTATGAAGGATTTGGAAATATTTGGTTTGCTCGTCGCATGTTTGTGTCATGATTTAGATCATCGAGGCACTAATAATGCTTTTCAAACTAAAACTGAATCTCCATTAGCCATATTGTATACTACCAGTACTATGGAACATCATCATTTCGATCAATGTGTTATGATTTTGAATTCGGAAGGAAATAATATATTTCAAGTAAGTATTTTTAGTTTAACTAAATTTATTTAAGACACATTTGTTCAAATAAAATGGTTTTGTTACTTTTTTTTGTTTATTAATTTTAGTTAATTTAATCAGGGCAAATATTAAATACAAATATCTAGACATACATACTTGTCTAAATAAATAAACAAATAAATTCTTCTATTTATTTATATTTTATATTTAATTTACTTATAACAAGACAAAACATATTTGTGTATAATTTTATAAAGATAACTTTATTTGACAATGAAATATATTTCGGAAGTGGGCCTTATATGGGAGCTATGACCAATAATGGATTGATCAGGGAAAAAAGTGGTAGCATGATTTATATGTACACAAAACATATTCAAGTTAAATTTTATCCTTATAGCTATAGAATTCAATGAAATATATGCGTTTAAGTGGTTTTCGGAAGTGGACCTTATATGGGAGCTATATTTGTACGTACACAAAACATATTCAAGTAGAATTTTATCCCTACAGCTTTAGAATTCAATGAAATATATGAGTTTAAGTGATTTTCAGAAATGGGCCTAATATGGGAGCTATGACTAATCATGGGCCTGTTGGGAACAAATTTCGTAGAGTGATTCATATTTAGACAAAACTAGTTGGTGTTGAATTTTAGCTTTATTTGACAATGAAATATGTGATTTTCGAAAGTGGGCCTTATATGGGAGCTATGACCAATAATGGACCGATCCGTAAAAATTTGGTAGAATGATTTTGATGTACACGAAACATATTTAACTCGAATTTTATCACAATAGCTTTATTTGTCAATGAAATATTTGCGTTTAGGTCATTTTTGGAGTGGACCTTATATGGGAGCTATGACCAATTGTGGACCGACTGAAATCTACGTTGGTAATATGATTTCTGTAGAGTTAGAGTGAGGGAGTTACTAATGATTAACTAATTTTCGGGAATATATATACCTTTGTATGTGACTATGAAAAAATATTGGATCGATTGTAAAAATTTTGAACATAATTGATCACTGCCCATCGAAATATCTTTGGTAGTTTCTTCAAAGAATTAGGAAGTAGTAGTCTGAAGAGGTAGTCTGAAATTTTTACTCATAACTTATTACGTTGTGAAACGATTCAATACCAAACCGCCTAGGATAATAATAAATATTTAGGGCGAATTTTGTTGATTTGGAAGATTAAATTAATCTTCACATATATTACATAGAAATTTAATAAAATTCGGCTAAATTGTCAAAATAATCCGTATACTGTTCGAAAAATTACACCTTTTGTTAATATTTTAAAATTTTACAGAAGCCTGCTTTACATTTCCTAATGCGCTTTCGAAAGACCTTTTCAATTACACCACTGTCGCTCTACTCTGTTTACAAAAGGGACTCGAATGACCCATTAAAATTAAAAATTTGTTCTGCAGAAAGCTAAACAAAAAATATATTTTGAAGTGAATTCTGAAAGTTCATGTAAATTTAGTGTTAAAGAGGCGCAACTTTCAATGACCGATAACATGAAAGTTTGTCTTACCAACGCCGAACGGTTTGGGGATACTACATGCGAATTTTTTGCATTATTTAAGTTTGCTATGCTTTTTATTGACAATGCGTTTGATGTCTTGTGTAAAAAGTATCACTGCATTTAAAACTAATTCTGTATTCGAAAAATGTGTTGAAAATAACATCACAACGTTAACGTATACATTGTTACCTTTAGGAAAGTGGCCAAACACTCCTCGAGACACGTCGAATAACTATATGTTTGAATTTTTGTATTATTGGATACATCCCTTATCAAGTCCATTGATTACGAACATGCATAACTATTTATTAATATAGAAAATGTGTCATGTACGGAATTCTTTGTTTTCATTGATTTTTGCAATTTTTGATAATCATAATGAATATTAGAAAAAACTGAACAAATGCCCCTAGTTCGATTTTTTCTAATATTCATTATGGTTATCAAGCTTTCGAGTAAAATCAATATCAAGTATTTTTATATATATATATATATATATTTTTTTTTTTTTTTTTTTTTTTTTGATTTAAGGATACTGTACTACAATCTAGTCAATTTAATTAAAAACCATAAATTAACTTAAAGAAATATGGCCTTCAATATCACGAGAATTTTTTTGTACTACATAATTGTATCATATTTTCAAAGTATTTTTTATTTATATTTTCTAATTGGAAAGTACCAACATATGTATTTATATTATTTTTAACATGCGTAGAATTTTATTAAATTTAAACTAACATAAAATATGAAAACACAAATATTTGCATTTTATACACATGTATAGGCAACTTTAACAATATCAAATAGACAAACGTACAAACTACCATTTCTAACTATAAAAGGAAGCTTTTTTCGTAGTTTTGATATCAATTCAAAAACCACTTTCGATCATAAACTATTAACAAGAATTTAAATAAATTTTTAAAATGAAAGTTGCCTTGGTCTTTCTTATTATTGCCTTTATGGGTATAGTTAATATTGCCATATGTGCAGCTGTTGAAGAAGAAACTACACAATCTCCGGATACTACAACAACTACTACAACTGTCGCACCACCGGCACTACCTGCAGGACCCAAAAAGAAAAAAGTCACTATAACCAACTTGAAATATACAGCCATCCGCACAATAAGAAGGAATGGAGGCGCAAATCGAAAAAATAGAAATGGTGGAAGACAAGTAAGAAATGGAGTTGCAAATGGAAAAAATAGAAAAGGTGGACAACAAGTGAGAAAGAATAACAACAAAAGGATTAATAAAAATAAACGTGTTAACAGAAATAATCAAAACAGAAACCGTATGGGCTAAATAGATTAACATGGCTAAAGAATAATAGAGCAAAATCTAACAACTTGATACACGTATTTGTAAAAAATCTTAAATAACGATATTTGTAATAAAATCATTTTGCATTTATAAAATTTGTTTTTATTTTAATTCGATTCTGATCTTATTAAATCTTACTTTGGGTCAAGAACCAACTTCTAACGAATTTGAAAAATTGGTTAATGTTTTTAAACAAATCATTTTTGTCGAATTTTATCATAATAATAAAATGATTATTGAGAATAATCATGATTATTGGTTAAATAAACAAAATCATATGCAGTACAGGAGACATGATCTGGGAGGTATATGAAAAAGTGGTTCAATATCAACAACAAACAAACCTTGCCTATAAAGAATAATTGTGGAAGATTTCAGCGCCCTAGCACTTTCCATTTGGACCTTACCGAGCTTTTAACAGACGAATGGACATGGCTATATTGTCTTAGAATAAAATAAGAATCTAGGAATGATAAAACCAATAAGTCTAACCTTGTTCTTCGATGATGTACAATGTATGCTTTTTACAATATTGCTGGGAGAATTTAGTTATTTTCGCAATTTTTATCGATGGTCAAAAGCTAATAAAGAACTGTTTCCATAGATGAGAGTCTAAGTTAACACAAAACAAAATTGCGACATTACACGAAATATATATTCGGAATTTGTTTATAATATAAAGTATCAGCAGCTCTGAATTCATTTTTTAACAACCAAATGTATTTATATAGATAAGTAAAAATAATTTAATTTTTTAACACTTATAGGCTCTATCACCAGAAGATTACCGTGCCGTAATGAAAACTGTAGAAAATGCTATACTTTCCACCGATTTGGCAGTATATTTCAAAAAGCGTAATGCCTTTTTAGAACTTGTGGAAAATGGAGAATTCGATTGGCAAAGTGAAGAGAAAAAAGAATGTAAGTTAAAACCACAAACTATAAACAATTGTAATAAATATTTAAAAAAAAAAATATTTTTTATTTTGTATTTGTAGTATTATGTGGCATGATGATGACGGCCTGTGATGTTAGTGCTATAGCAAAACCTTGGGAAGTGCAACATCGTGTTGCAAAATTAGTAGCTGATGAGTTCTTTGATCAGGGTGATTTAGAAAAATTACAATTAAATACACAACCTGTGGCTATGATGGATAGAGAACGTAAGGATGAATTACCAAAAATGCAAGTGGGTTTTATCGATGTAATATGTTTGCCGTTATATCGAGTACTGTGTGATACTTTTCCTTGGATAACGCCCTTATATGAGGGAACTTTAGAAAATCGCCGTAATTGGCAAGATTTAGCGGAAAAGGTAGAAATGGGTTTAACATGGATTGATCATGATACTATTGACAAACCAGTCGAAGAATTTGCTGGTGAGTATTTAAGGTATATAGTTGATAATATATAATAACAAAAAAATATTTTTTGTTTTGTATCGAAAGCCTGTGCTGAGGAAGATATAAAAGATATAGAATTTACGGTGACCACCTTAAATTGCCATCAACAGCCGCACAGTGATGAGACCTCTACACCGGAACACCACCGCGGCACTTCGCGTTTAAGCATGAAAAAAACTGGCGCTATAGGTAAAGCCGTCAAGTCGAAACTCACAAAAACTCTGTACAACAGCATGGACGGTGTTAAGCCAAAAACTTCTCTAAAGCTGCTAGAAACTCATGTCAGCGAAGATCTCGATGATAAAAGCCCGACAAGTCCGTCACAACCACCGAGTGGTTCTACCGGTCAAATGTCAGCCTCATCATCAATATCATCATCGTGTACCACCACATCGGCAAGCGATAAGAATAAAAAACGTTCAAAATTATGTGCTCTCTTGTGACGAAAACCTTCCAATTAGAATTTAAAGTAAGATTTTAAATTTTGAAAACAAAAATCTACTAATTCTAATTGGAAGTGAGTATCGTGTATTTTAAAGCACTTGTCTGAAGACAAGTTCTGAACATTTTGTGGTTAATTTAGAAAATTATTAAATACTTTAAAAGTAAACAGTAAAACTTAAATAATTTCAGCGTATGGAAGTAATCAATTTATTTATATGTTAATCCATATTTAGCGAACGATTACAAATAAATTTGTAACAACATCTCCTGAATGACATTAAGTGTTGAAATTTCAAAACTTTCAATTCTGTTTTCTATGTTGGTTTTTAGTTTAAAAAAGCTATATTTGTATATAGAGATTTTATGGTACTTCCATTAAATTGAAAATGGTTTCTTTAATTTACATCATTCAGTAACAAATTAAATATATAACTAGGAAAAGTTTTAGTATTTAGAAAAAGGAAACTTTCTTAGATATAGAATGAGTGCAAACAGAACCTCTTAACATTAGTAAGTGGCATCAATGGATCTTGGAATGTCGTAATATACATCCAGGAAAAATTATAAAATTGTTTCTAAAAGAAACTTTTTTTAGAACGAGTGTAAACAGAACCACTTCAGATTCATGAAACTAGTGATTTCAAATTTTATTTTAGATATCTAAATATTTTTTTGAACCCCAAACTGTGTTTTTAATCTTTCAAAAATGACAAACAACTCAATACTAAATAAAAATCGATTACCAAAGTAAATAAACTAACCAATGTCTAATATCTCAATATTTAGTAAAGCAACCTATGCTGAAATATTTGTAGAGTTAAATAAGAAGTAGTAAAAATCCTAATATGTATAATCAAATACATACATACAATAAAAACTGATTCTAGTCAAAAACTTGCTTATATGCGAATACAAATAAAATAAAAGATTAAACTACTAAAGTTGAAAAACCCCAAACTAAATAGAAACTCAAAGAATAATAAATTTAATTTAAATTTAAGTAAATTAGAGCAAAACTTTTAAAAAATAATCAAAATTATTAGTAAATGTATAAATAGTTAATTTTTTTTCTTATAAAAATGAAAACTATAGCAATATAAATGATATTTATAGCAAATATAATTATAATTAAATGCTAATATATAGATGATTAATTGATGTGTAAAAAAGTAAATATAAAATAATCATATATAAGTCAATTTTATGAAAAAAATAAATTTTGAAAAATCTCAAATGAAATACGTATAAAAACACATTTTGACAAGGAAATTGTAACTGTGCGTATATATAATAGAAATGACTAAATAAAGCACAGTGATTAAAAGTGTTTAGCAAAAAATAGATTATCATTTAATAAAGAAAAATACCTAGTTTTGTTTTACATCTCATGTATATACAATTTGAAAAAATATATCGATACCCTATATTCAAAAAGTGCTAAATCAATAATGTCTAGTTTTCAGGAAAGCAAAAAAACTATTTAATTCGTGAAATATTGCACTAAAAGAAAATATTTCTTCCATAATACGTTTTTAACATCCTTACTAATTCTTACCTATGAAAAAATTTTAATATTTTGCATATTTTAGCGACTTATTTAAGATAGCACTTTTTGGTCGACAAAAAAACAAATACTTGTTCTAAGTTAGCATGTTTTGTTCAAAGAATAGAACAAAAATTTCTTCTAATAATATGCGTTATTTTATAATTTTATGAAATGTTTTTTTTTTTTTAAAGGGATATAAGTCAAACCAGTAAGTCCAATAAGATGCATTTACACCATTTAAGTAGAAAAACTCATGGCATATCTGCTTGTTTACTATTCCTTATTCTCAGTACAAATATTTTAAATTATGAAAAGTTTTTGAATATAAAAAGTACCAATATTTTTTGCATAATACTCCATAATTTGCACATTTAAAGACTTTTTTATAATCAGAATTCTAAATTGAAACCATAGAATATTATAGATCTTAGTGTTATAAACGTTTTCTGAAATAACTTTACAATTTTCGGAAAAACATTATTTAAAGTATAAAACTGGCTTTATATACAAATATATAAAAATGATCATATCTTAAAAACTATACATTCAATTTATTAATCTTAACCTGTTTTGTGTTCAGCATGTCCATCTTGTTAATATACAAAATAAATTTTAAATAAATTTGAAGTTTTAAAAAATGTTGTAAAATTTGTATGGAAGTTAGCACTTATTTTCTTCAATAAAAATTTAACTTTGAGATAGCATATTAACAAAAATTGTTGTTAAAAGTGCAAAAATTACTTTTTTGGTTTCAAATTTATACCAGACGTGGATCATGCATTGAGGAATCCTTTTGCATCAAAAACTTACTTTGCCCAAAATTGAGTTCGCACTTTTTGAATATAGGGTCACGATATATAATAACCTATTTTATTTAAATATGCACAATTTTATTAAATAAATTCTTTATTACCACCTAAAACCTTTGTGTACATTTTCTGAGCAATAAATAAATAAATAAAAAAAACTATATTGCTTCAGTATTAGATTATATAAACTGTTTTTTATATTTTTTAATTTATTAATGGTAGTTTTATTGTTTATATTAATTTAGAAAATTGTCTCACGCATAGAAAATATTGTAAAAACTTAAACTAAATAAATCAAAAGACAAAGAAATGAATAAAGTTTACTCACTTAAAAATTATAAGAAATTCGTTTTTATTTACACATTTTTTAAACAACGGTAAAAATTTTCTTAAATCATTAAGGACCACTTTATGGTCCTTGTGCCAGGACTTTATGTAATTTTAATGAAATGTCAAAAACGAGTAATCGAAGTCCTGTAGAACAAAACATCATTTGTTAAAATTTGATAACTGGTTCTAAAGTTATTCAGTCATCAACATTTATAATTTTGAACAAAAATACCCGACATGCCCTACTTTAAGGATCCATTTCAAGTTATAACTAAATCGACAGTATTGAAAATTTGAAGTGGTCGAAATGTCTGTGGGATTACACAGCTCTTTCTGTAAATATTAAAAGTTGTAAACGGAAAAAATTTAACATTTTCCAATAAAGATTTTTAAATGTCTAACAGCACAGGAAAATAATTTCATAGATTTTCAATAACGGGAAGTCTCAAGAATACAGTTATTTTTTATTTTAGTTCAACATTATCAGACAAAGTAAGAGCAGTATCATTATTAAACACTATTTTTATACCACTTTTTTTCTATGAAGCAGTTGGCCTTCGGCCGGGCGCACAGTGGTATAGGAAAAAAAAAAGAGAGAAATAATTCGGTAACTTCTAAACGGTTAATCCGATTTTAATGAAATTTGGTATGCACAAAGAGGAGGTGTTGTCGAGTTTAGGTTTTGAATTTGGACCTTATAGGCCAACCAGGGGCCCGGCGGGGGGTCCTCAAATTAGGACACCTCGGCTATGTTAAATTTTTAAAACGATCCTATTTCTTCATTTGAGTTCCGATTTAAAAAAATATCGTATATAGAATCTCCTCATCGAGCACTATAAAAAATGTCGTCGTAGCAGTAAATTATCTCTTATAGTTTAGGAGATATTCGCATTTGAAAATTAAAATTTTAAAATTTTTACCGTCCTTACTTTAGTTTTTTTGATAATAGCGGGTCCAAATATTCCCGATTTTCGCCATTTTTTTATTCGCTTAACAACAAGTTTATATATCAAGCAGTGAAAGAATTATGTAAAAATCATGACTGAGTCCAAAGTTATAGGCATTTTAATTTAAAAAAATTAAAAAAAGGCGATTTTTTGTCATTTTTTTGGGAAAAAAGTATCTTTTTCTTTTTAAGTTATCTAAAAAGTTTCTAAGAAGATGTATATAGAATTTATACTTTTTGGAAAGCTGACTTTACATAAAATACGATAAATGAAACAAAACCTAAAAATTGTTTATACCATATACCCTATTTTTTATGGAAAATTCAATTTTGAGCAAAAATTCTCGAATCGCATAGTCAATATCAAATTATAGTGACCTGTTTTATATGACCCAATATGTTCTTAATCATTTTGTAACGGGTTTCGATAACCCCGCCCCTGGTATGGATATAATAGGCAAAAAACCAAAAAATCCCATTTTTGGGATTTTTAAAAACTTTTTTGGGAATTCCGGGATTTCTAATAAGAAAATTCGAAATTTTTATTTAATTTTGGATTTTGAGTAAAAAAATCTACCTAACTGTAAAATTTCATCAAAAAATATTCATAAATAAAATTTTTATTGCAATTTGAAAAATTTGTATCTTCGCAAAAACTGAATAAAAAACATTTTTTAATTTTTTTTTTAAAAAAGTATTCCGCGATTTTTTTAATTTTCAAAAATTATATACAGTTTTGTTGAAAAATAGACAAAATTACCTTTCCATTGATATATAACATGCCTACCTAATGTTTTTTAAGTGACAAATTAATTAGGGAAAACTCAACATCTTTTAGAAAATTTACCTAGCACTATTATTTTCATCCATATGTGTAACAAATTTAAGAGTTAACCTTAACCGCCGCGCTGTGGCGGCTCAAAGTAGGGTACCTACGACATGTAAAATTTTTAAACTCGTGCCATTTTTTTGTTTTTCACCCAAATACAAAGATTTTTATATTTTGTGAAAGCGCTCGACGAGATCTTGAAAAAAGATGCTTGGACATACTACTTATCTCTTATAATATCCGAGTTATAGGCATTTAAAAATTTAGTGATACAAAATTTACCATACCTTGGTCCGCCTTTTTTTGAATACCGGGCGTAATTTTGGACCAAATGGAGTCAATTTTTTCTTGTTAGTTAGACAACAAAATTTCCAATAATATACAAAAAATTTCATATCAATATCATTTACAGATCCAAAAATATACGTTTTTTAATTTAAAAATTCAAAAAATTTTAGATTTTTGCCGTTTTTTTTTCTAAAAATGTGTCTTAACTCTTTTATTAATAAAATAAAATTTTCTTTAAGAACATATAACAATTTTATAGTTTTCTAAAAGGTATCTTTACGCAGAACGCTTTGGAGTAAAAAACTTGTCCTATTTTTTGAAAATGTTGCCACTGCGTCCTTCCGAATATGACCTATTTTTTATCAAAACTTCAACTTTGGGCGACATGTTCTAAAATCCCAAAGCTGGGATCAGAAAACTGAAAGCAGTTTTGGAAACCCCAATATGTTTTCTATTTACTTCAAAAGTATTTTCCCAGCCCTGAAAGAAATGTGGACCCTATGGGCAAAAAAGTAAAAAATCCCATTTTTGGGATTTTCATTCCTATTTTTGGGAATTGCGGGATGCCCTTTGACCTTTTATATTTTTTTTTTGCATTTTCTTATTTGAAATGACAAATTTAACAAGCGTTGAAAATTTCATTGAGTTTTGTTCATAAATAAAGATTTTGTCATATATTACATATTTGTTTAATTTCTAAAACTATGATTTATATCAAAATTTTAATAGGGTCGCAGATAGCTACAACAATTTAGTCCATATTTATCCCTTAATATCATTTTTAGTTAGATATCGAAATTCTCGACCCTTTACAAAAAATTTCAAGCCAATATCTCAATTACATTCAAAAATATGTTCATTTAAACCTGTGTCCTTTAATTTCATCTTTTTCATATTTTAGTTTAAGTATGTTTGCTTATCCTTATAATTGAAAGGTTAGGACTTAAATTTTCAAAAATTAATAACTATTTTTTACCTAGATTTTTTCGACAGATCATTTCGTTCTGTTTCGTTTAAGATCATGTAGGTAAAAATATACAGGTAATGATAATTTCGATTCATTCACTAATAAGAAATATCAATGACTGAATTACAGGTTATAGTAATATAGTCCTAAATGTTAATAGGTAGACAATTCGTAATTTTTTACTTTGGAATACCTGTATCGGAAATGACAAGAATTGGTATATAAGTAAACTTCTCAGATTTTAAGTACCATATTTAATAAATCTACAATGAAGATTACATTAAAGTACGAAGAGTTGTGTTCCGTTTTATTGAGTGTATCTTCAAAAGGGCCAGAAAGAATTGAAGACATTTCAAATTATATAAAAACTACATATAGTAGAAAAGTAGACAAAACAGGCATATCAAAATTTGAAAACTTTTTGATGTAAAAAGTAAGTCTGTGGATGGAAATCAAAAGAAATTTCGATTAAAATTTTGTAGTTGGATGGAAACTACTACGGAAATCTCAACTTACAACACATCAACAGGAGCGCCTTGCAAGTCATACGAAGACTTATTTTCAAGGTCAAAAAAAAAAAGAGGGTCACACAAAAACTTTTTTCAATCTCAAATGAGGAAATTGCTGATACATTTAACGAAATGCTGAAAAAGGAAAACCAACCTATGGATGCCGTACATATTGCAACTATTCTTCCTAATGCATCACCAAAACGACTTAAGCGAATTGTGGGAAGTATACCAACTCCAACATCACAATCAAATTTTACTGAAGAGGAAACAATAGCGCTTATGTTGGAACTGGGTCTCAGTCGAAATAAGTACCAAATATTAAGGAAAGCTCTGCATGAAAAAGGACACAATATATTACCATCATACAAGGCGATCCAGGAAAAAAAAACTATCCTACCATCACCTATTGCTGTTAATGATGTGGAAGCTTGTATTGATATATCATCTTTGCTCGAAAACACAGCATCAAGAATTGTGTCAAATTTTCAGAAGACCAACTAAGGAAACAAAAGATTTAGTGGAATATTTAAAAGATGAAATAAATGCACTGGAGCCCACTTACATAAAAATAAAGGAATTCTCTATTAACGTATCATATCAGCTAAGCTTAACAATGATTGATGGAAAGGTCAGCAATGCCATAACAGAAACTTCTTCCTTCTGGAGATGCTCAATATGTAATGAGAAAAAGTCGCAATTCTCAAATATAAACAAAAGCAGAAGTATTAATGAAGAAGTCCTGTCTTTCGGAATTTCACCACTTCATGCCAGAATACGATTTTTGGATTACTTTTTACACATAGCATACGACCACAAATATAGAAGTGTGCCAGAGAATCTTACTAAATCAACAAAAAATAATGAAGAATTGAAAGAACTGAGAGCTGCGGAAAAAAGCAGAATCCAAGAAGAATTTAAAGTTCAGATGGGATTAAACATCGACAAACCACTTCCAAGTTGCGGTAGTACAAATGACGGTAATACGGCGAGAAGGTTTTTTCGTGATTTTGAAATTACTTCAAAAATAACTGGAATCGACAAGGAGTTGCTTCGAAGAGTTAACACTATTTTAATGGCACTGAATAGTAAACATAAAATTAATGGAAATCGATTTGGGGAATATACATCTGAAATTTCTAAATTACTTGTATCTCTGTATCCATGGAGGGAACTAACACCAACAGTACACAAAGTATTGTGTCATGGTCAAATAATAATTGAATCGAATATTCTTCCACTTGGAGAGTTAACAGAAGAAGCCCAGGAAGCGAGGAATCGAGATTTTAAGCATGTCCAACTATTCAGCTCAAGAAAATGCTCCAGGCAATCACAGAATGAAGATATTTTTAATAGTTTACTTCTATCTTCTGATCCTGTTTTTCAACTATGCGAAAAAGATGGATTTGTTATGAAACTCTATCATCTCAAAACAAGGAAGATTTAAAGGACTTATATTACCTTCTGGATATGTATACCGATATGACAGATTATTTTATAGAAAATAAGTAGTGTTAGGAATTAACTATATAAGTAGGTTGTAAGAATTAATTGTATTATGTTTAAGATAAACAGTTCAAATAAAAATAGCTATTATACTAACTGATGATATTGTATTAAATTGTGTTTTATGTTTCGGTGGGCGGGAAAGGTGGTTTGTGTGGGGTGATTTAGGTGTTGTTGTGCGTGGCTCATAATAAAATTATAATTTTTTTATTGTATATACAATGTTATAGTCTTTAATAAAATAATTAACTAAATAATTTTTAAAAATTGTCCAAATATTTTATTCAACACCAAATGTATGTTCTGTCATACTTAATACTAAAATATGAAAAAGATGAAATTAAAGGACACAGGTTTAAATGAACATATTTTTGAATGTATTTGAGATATTGGCTTGAAATTTTTTGTAAAGGGTCGAGAATTTCCATATCTAACTAAAAAATGATATTAAGGGATAAATATGGACTAAATTGTTGTAGCTATCTGCGACCCTATTAAAATTTTGATATAAATCCTAGTTTTAGAAATTAAACAAATATGTAATATATGACAAAATCTTTATTTATGAACAAACCTCAATGAAATTTTCAACGCTTGTTAAATTTGTTATTTCAAATAAGAAAATGCAAAAAAAAATTGAAAAGGTCAAAGGGCATCCCGCAATTCCCAAAAATAGGAATGAAAATCCCAAAAATGGGATTTTTTACTTTTTTGCCCATAGGGTCCACATTTCTTTCAGGGCTGGGAAAATACTTTTGGAGTAAATAGAAAACATATTGAGGTTTCCAAAACTGCTTTCAGTTTTCTGATCCCAGCTTTGGGATTTTAGAACATGTCGCCCAAAGTTGAAGTTTTGATAAAAAATAGGTCATATTCGGAAGGACGCAGTGGCAACATTTTCAAAAAATAGGACAAGTTTTTTACTCCAAAGCGTTCTGCGTAAAAATACCTTTTAGAAAACTATAAAATTGTTATATGTTCTTAAAGAAAATTTTATTTTATTAATAAAAGAGTTAAGACACATTTTTAGAAAAAAAACGGCAAAAATCTAAAATTTTTTGAATTTTTAAATTAAAAAACGTATATTTTTGGATCTGTAAATGATATTGATCTGAAATTTTTTGTATATTATTGGAAATTTTGTTGTCTAACTAACAAGAATTGACTCCATTTGGTCCAAAATTACGCCCGGTATTCAAAAAAAGGCGGACCAAGGTATGGTAAATTTTGTATCACTAAATTTTTAAATGCCTATAACTCGGATATTATAAGAGATAAGTAGTATGTCCAAGCATCTTTTTTCAAGATCTCGTCGAGCGCTTTCACAAAATATAAAAATCTTTGTATTTGGGTGAAAAACAAAAAAATGGCACGAGTTTAAAAATTTTACATGTCGTAGGTACCCTACTTTGAGCCGCCACAGCGCCGTCCCTGGGGAATCTGCAGGGTTCATCTTCAAAACTTAAACTCGAATACTCCTTGGCTACGCTCACGCCAAATTTTATCCCGATCGGATCAGCCGTTTAGAAATGCCAGATTTATTTCCAAAAAATTTCCATTCTGCCCCACTGTGCACTATCATAAAATGAAACTTACCCCACAGAAAATTTATAGCTTACTACATTGATATTGTGTTGCTTATTTTGTATTCGAAAGTGCTTACAAACTTACACACATTCTGGCTTACTTTACACAGGGTATGACCGCTTGAAAATGACACACTAACTGATATACTTGGTTTGCGATATTGTGTGTAGATTATACTTTTTTTATAAAATACTTGTGTGTGGAAAAGTAGCTATTCCTACATTCTTACCGATATACCTAGTAAGTAAAATTGTTTCTACAGAACCTTTTTAGCTGGAACACAAGTGTATCAAAAAGTATCTACAACAATTTTCTAGGTTAAATACATGTGTATTAAGAAGTATCTAAAAATGTATATTTTTTAAAAAATGCTACCCAAATACATGTATCTACAAATTCATTCATAAGTATAAGGCCATTCCAATTATCGCTAGATCATGATCCTAATTTTAAGCAATAAATTTTGCTTAAAATTCATCTAAACATTGAAAAAATGTTGATCCAAAAAATATTTTTCAATAAATGAAAAATTTTTTGTTGATTAAATTACAGCACACTTGATTTTTTATATTTTAATTTTCTGTTCTCATATACAATGTTAATCACAAGTATATTAAGATGTAATGCAAAAAAAAAATTATTAAAAATTGAAACTTCATATCCAGATTTTATATACAAGTAAATCAAATTATAAGTAACACAAAGTAAGACACACAACATTGGTTACAATTCCGAGTACTCTGAAAATTTTCTGTGGGGTAAATTCAAAAATCCAATCGTTTTGAAATTTTTAAAACAATTTTAAAAGATCATACGACTTTCAATTTTCCATCCTTATTTTTAGTAAGTATCAATACATTTTGTATCTACTCTATTATTATACCCTACACCACTTTAGTGGGGACGATATATTGGGTTGGTTCTGATGTTTGTAATACACAAAGATATTCGTCCTATATCCACCTTAAAGTATACTAATCGGCTTAGAATCGTTTTCTGAGTCGATTAAGCCATGTCCGTCTGTATGTTACTGTATGTATGTCCATGTAAACCTTGTTCGCAAGGTACAGGTCGCAATTTTCAAGATAATTGGATTAAATTTGGCCCAAGGACGAATCCTATTTTATCTAGCCCCCATACAACAGTACCCCCGAAAATGGCTTTTGAGCTCATAATTGTTAAATATACCTGTATATCGATAAAAAGCGGCAAAACTAAGTTTTATACAAGCCTTAATGACCTTGCCAAATTTCATAAAGATCGGGCCTCATTTGACCCTAGCTCCCATACCCTAACAACCCTTCAGAAAATGGCATGAATATCTAAAATTCACTTATAATCACCAATTATAAATGAATTTTGGACAAATAAATATTATATAAATCTATTCACAAAATGTTATCGGGCTTGGTCTATATTTACTAGTGTTTTTCACGTAAATTCCCGGGACTTATTTTCTTTAGTTTTAAGTGATATTTTTGACAAAAAATGTTGTTTGCAATAAATTGATTTTGATTGATTTTGATTTGCAATGTTTTATTGATTTGAAATGTTAAATTCAGAAAAGATATATTATTAAAAGGTGCTAAAAGCTAGAAAACAAATTACTAATATATTATTATTTTTTGGAATTTGCCGTTATTGTGTGAGGTATATTTTGATAAAATTATGAGCTAAAAAGAACAAATTTGTATGTTCGGTTATTTGGGTGTAGGTAGATTCATATCAACCAATTTAAATGTGGTTAGTCTTTGGGGTAAAAAGGAGTATTTGCAAAATTTCATCAAATGATCTTCAAAATTGGCATCTGTAGTTTAATTGCATGCCCAGCAAAAAAATAATTGACATCTTAATCACATCTAAAAATGCGATTAAAAACCAAATATTTCCTTACAAATGAAAACCCAGTTAAAAGTGACGAAAGAGAAGTCACTACAAATAACATATTCGAAGTATGTACATCAAATTTTGGTGAAAAACCAATGAAATTTACATAAGCGTGTCATTGAAAGAATGTGGTTTATTTCTGACATCCAAATATCGAATGTTTACTGCTTCTAGAAATAACAACATCCCTCCAATAATACGCTAATGTAAAGTTCATAGGTTTTTCACCCGAATTTGAAGCACTTCAGGTTACTAGTTGTGATGAAAATACTATATCTTTTTTCACACTTTTTTTGCTACGTGGTTTATATAGACGGGGCTGATTGGTATACTTTACGGCAAACTTTATCAGCAAATACAATTCACACTACAGTGTAGGGAATAAAAACCATTCATATAGAAATGTTTCAGACGTGTATATAACAAAAAAATCGTGTCCCTTAACCTCTTTTTATTTAATTTTGATTGCCATCAAACTATAAATATCTTAAAAATAATACGAAATTGTATTTAAATAGCTGCTATATTCTTCAAATTTTTTAATAACTTCTAGCCGGGAATTCCCGGGATCCCGGGAAATTTCAAAATGAATCCCGTTTTCCCGGGAAATGTAATAGTCCGGGAAAAGAAAAACACTAATATTTACCCCTAGCCCCCATATAAAGCCACTTTAAAAAAAAAATAAATTGAAATTTTTAGTACGGGAACGACTTATTGTAAAAACTTGCAAGTTGCAATCCAAACAAGTATGTGAACAAACATAATATAATCATCGAAACAAAATTTGTTGTTAATGATGAAAACTGAAATGTTTATGAAAATATATGTATGTATGATAATAATACATACATAGGAAATGTTGCAGCATATGCTTCACAACTAATGTATAAGCGTTTAATAATAAATTTCTAAAAAATATTATATAAAAATATAAGAAAATTACTGAACTAACTCATAGCTGCTCTTTAATTTATGCGCCAGAATCTAACTCACTATTAGGTAACTTCTGTTTAGCTGAAACTGAAGCAAAGTGAGTACTGACTCGTTCCTATGACATTGCATTGATAAACAGAATTGGGTCTTATTTGTGGTTAACCATAAGTTAGTTTTCAGTTAACGGAAAATTCGACAGGGATTATATAAAAAATATTTTAAACAAAATATTTAAAAGAAATTGGAAATTTTAGAGCAATAGTAAACACTCAAGATCTTCGGACTAACAGTTCTTTACAGATTTATTTGCAGGAATAATTAACGCTTACAGTTTACTTAATTTTTAATTTTCCTAATTAAAATAGCAAGTTTAAAATCTTAAATAATCTATAACTCACCTTTACATCTCTATAGGATGTACTATGAAAAAATTGCAAAAAATAGATTGACTTAAGATTGTCAACGCATAAAATCTATTGTAATTCAAAACTCTTTTATATAACACATTAATTGTTTAATAAATATTTTATTCATTCATTCTACTGACTATGGTTGGTTTTCTGTTTATGTTTACGATTTGTAATAAGTTCTTATTTAATACTATTTTAGTTTTTAAATCATTTCACAAACTTTTTATATTTCGGTTATTACACATAATTCACTATTACCCAAAATATTTTACCAGCTTTATGACTTTTTTTGGTAAAACCTTTGAATATAGTTTTCTATAGTTTTTTTATAGACAATTCTAATGTAATTTGTTTAGAGCTTATAACATCTAGATTATCATTACTATTACAATATTTTATATTGTTGTTTGTTAAATTTAGAAGAAATTAATACAAAAAATGAATAAATATATTTTATTGAGATGATGTTGTTGATGATGTTTTTATTTAGCACGTTGTATTGTTTTTACAATTATTTCACTGCGATGTTTATTTTAAGGAAATGAATGTTATTGTGTTAAGTTTTACATACATATAATTTGTAATATGAACTAATAAATTAATTATTAAACTAATACAACTATAGATTTATTTTAACTTTTTTAGGTGTACATATTTATTTTTGGGATGAAAAAATGCATATTTATTTATAGGTTTTACCAAAAAGCTTAAATTTAAACTTACATTTCTATGAAAATAAGGATTTTTTTTTATCAATATTTCAAATGGATTTTTTATTTCAAGGGATTTTAATTATTATGTGATTATTTTAAAGTTTTCTTAAAAAGTTGACTTTGTCATTTGTTAATTTTATTTTTATTTTAATGATAAAAGTTGCATGCTTCAAAATATTTTCTTTTTATTCTTTGCTGTTTCATTTAAAACTTAATTTTTCTATCAAACTTTTTGTTTGCAATTGGTTTGCTTAAGTACTAGCCAGATTTACAGGATTTGTTAGAATGAATACTTAAATGATTTACTGAAAATCCTGGCAAGTACTGGAGAAGAATAAAATGATTAACTTTGTTCTAGTACGATAAAATTATGAAGTTCAAGACAATACAATTTAATAGACAAAAATTTTCATAATTTACTAGATAAGGAAAATATTAAAGAAATTCTAAATGAAATACCTAACTTTAAAAAGAAAACAAACCATATTAAAATTCAGCTGAATTATAAATGAAAAAATTCAAAATTACCTGATAACTAAACAAACAAAGAAATATTTCTTAAGAAAATATTTAAAATAACACCTTTAAATTAAACTTAGTTGAAAATAAAGATCCATTGTTTAACTATTTCGTTTTGTTTAAGTATTACATAAAAAACTCTTCGGTTGAGTGTGAAAGCGGAAGTCACGTTCGTCCGGGACGATCTAAAATTGTTATTTCTATAACACGTAAACCACGATAGGTAGGATCAATAATTTGTAAACCTTTTGGATGATAAATGCGTTCATTTTGGGAAGCTATATATTTAGATATTTTACGCAGAGTCTAAAAGGTATATTATTTAAATTATTTTAAGTTAATTTTTTAAATTGTTTCGTTATCTTACTTTTTCATAGTGCGTTTCCGAGCACATATAAACCAAATATGCCGTGATACAACCAATACAGCCCTCGCAATAGGTACTGCATGAACCTTTTTCGGCCTCCGCAAAAAATTCATTTAGTCTATTTATTGTAGACTCAAAGACATGTCGTTCAATCTGTAATTAATGTGTTTTTTTAAGTCAATTTTATTTTAACGGTACAAAAAAAGAGTTTTGCATGGGTGCGATGTAAAGCGAGTGTGTGCAGGTGAAAATGAGTGATAAATGACAGAAATAGTAATTAATGTATTAAAGGAAAATTAAAATTATTTTTTTTAAAGCATTCTTGATTGGTCATTATATGAATTTGAAAATGCGACTAGAAAATTAAAATTACAATGTAAAGCGAGTGAGTACTGGGAAAATGAGTTATTAATTAGTAATCATAATTCATAAATTAAAGGAAAATTAAAAAATACGTGGCTATTTTAATTAAAGCTAACAACTGCAAATAAATCCGTATATACATTTTAATATGCCCAGACATTTTCGGACGTGTTTTGTCCCTTTTAAACGACTTCTTTCATGTTTGCTTATATGTATATACATACATAAGTATGTCTGATGTAGGTTAGATGTTAGTGTCCTAGTCTGTCAGATTGAATGTAATGTAATTTCCACCAGAGACACTGATAAAACAGCGCATAATAGGCCCAATGGGGTCTTAGATGTATTTCTTCGGGTTTGGTATATGTCCTCTTCAAACTACCTAACTACCTGCTTGTATAAAAATTAAAAAAAGCAAATTTTCAAATGAAGATAATTAAAACCTTTTAAAACCTGATCAGAAACTAGGCAATTCAATTATTTGTGGTTTTGTATTACTCGGTTAATTCGACATATAATTATTTGAGGTTTTATGTTAGTTGAATAAAATGAAACTGATTTTTGAATACATATTAGAAATTATTTCTTTTCATGAGAAATAATTTTTTTTCTATATAGAGAATTCATACGTTCCAATGAAGTATTGCCAAAGAACTCATTAGAAATACTTAAGAAACACAGTTAAGTAGTAAGATTTTATTAATCGGTTAATTTATAGAAATATGTATTTCGGTTTATTCGTTATTTGAAAATTATCAATTTTTGTTTGTTCGAGCCATTAATCGAAAAAAGTTTAAAAATTTGAATACCCTATCAAATATCCTTAGTTGCGTAGAAATTGTATTTCTATTAGGCATTTATTATTATTTTTTATGATAAGTCAAAGAATATTATGAACTTTCTATTGCCCTGCGTATATAAATCTTAATAAATCTTGGGTTAAAAGCAAAAATTGGGATTTGGTGTAATACTTTTTACTTTATTGTAATTTTACAGCCGAAAAATCTATACAATGACAATGCTCATTTTACAACTAAACCCTAATACTCAAGCCTAAGAAATAACTTATTTACTTGAAAGTAATGCTTAGGACTGCATGCAAACGAATATTTCTAATTATTTAATATCTATGGTATAATCAATCCAGTTTCTAAAAAAGTTCTTCAATATACATACGTATGGTATGAATGATTTTAAAAATCAAAGAAAACATGTTGCGTACAAATCTGTGTATAAAAATTTTTCTGATAGTTTGATATTGTTTTAAAAAATACAATTGTGATATACCTAACTGTTGAGTTTCAAGGACTTTTTTGATTACCTGTACATATGTATGTATATGTTTCTAAAGCTTACCTGAAGCTTCGATAAACTCGAACAAAAACCATTGTTTAAAGGAATGGTTCGACAACCGTACAATTTCGAATGTGTTAATCTGAAAAAACTCCAAACTAGTTTTCTAGGACTTTGAGTCTTGAAATAACTTCTTCTATCTTTATATATAAATAAAAAAGTAATGTTTGTTCGTAATCAAAAAACTTAAGATATGCTGTTCCGATAGGGCAAATAAATGAAATGTAAATTAAATATAAAAAACCTTTAAAATTTACTAAAACACTTTACTATTGGAGTTAGAGTGGTGAATTCTATATTTTCATTTACGCCTCAAGGATATGTCGATCGGGGCCAACAAGTTATTATTTAAATAATAAAAACAAAAACACTTGTTCAGTGCGGAACTTTTAGTTACGACCCACTAAGCTATTTAGAATGCGAAAACAATAAGAAAAGTGTTGTTCATGCAATATTATAAATAAATGAATGTATTATATTAAAAAATGAAATACAAACACTTACCAAACCTTCCAATTCACTGGGTAATCTAGTATGAAATTTAACAGCAGTACCTTCACTATAATCTCGTTGTATGAAAATTTTGTTGAATCCATTTTGTAGAGCTGATGGTGTGCCAGCAGTAACAGCACCTTGGGACATTTTCTTAATTTCAGATAAGAGTAGGTTGCCCTAAAAATACACACAAATTGTAGTACAATTAGCAAAAAGAAAAATAAAAAAGTTTATTAAATAAATTAAATAGCAACAATTGAGATTTATTACACATTCTCATTTTCTTGATTTTTCTTTGGGAGTTTCCATTTTGTTGTAGACCAAGATTTTCAACAACTTTTTGTGCAAAATTTTAGTTATAAATTACCTTATTTGATAATGTTTTTATAGCCAAACTTTGGTATATATTGCAAACTTCACTTAATAAATTGTTTTTATCCAATTTTTTCACGAATAATTAATAAAAATTAAGTTTTTTTGTTCACTATGTAAAAAATTAGTTTTGTTAGATTTTTTTCTACCACTACTTTTTGAGATGTCATGGGAGACCTGCGTCGATAAAAATAAAAGACGGCGGCAGTTGGCACTAAAATTTTCAACGGCGGATAAGTAATCAGCTGTGTTATTAAATTTTTTAAATATTTTGGAATAAAAACTGGATTTTAATAATTGTCATATATAAATCAGTATTTAATATAACTTAATATTAATTAATAAGTAATATTCTGTATTGGGTATTTTTTATAATTTCCCCTACTTTTGGGGATTTTTATATTATTTTAGCAATTATTTTCACTGTGGTCTTACATTATGGTCACTGTGGTCTTACATACCATCAATTTATACTTGGAAATGTCATGATGAATCTATGTAGATTTTGAGCACTACAAGAGGAAATCTCTGAAAAAAAACATTTGTAACTGCCCAGCATTGGGGACTAGAAAGTCGAAGATTTCTCCTCGCACCGATTATGCGTAAACTTGGCCTAATATGGTGAACCAATGTACAAAATGGCCACAATAACGTAAAAGTGCATTTCGTCCCTAATGTCTAATCTAAGATATTAAAGTTCATCAGTACCGGTGAATGTTTACAGTTCTTAGGAATATCTCCCATATTAATGGTATAAAATATTATTTAATTAATGGTAAAAAGAGTTTTTTATTTAAACTTATTTATTGAATAAATAAAATAAAAAATTTAAAAATTGTATAAATTTTCAAAAACCTATTTTTATTGGAATAACACTTAAAAACTATGTTGGATTTAAAAAAACTTGCAAACAAAAGGGAAAACTTGACATATGGTAACACTGAACAAAATTCAAAATTATTGTGACAATACTGATGCTAATACAAAAACATAGTAAAGACAACAACCATATAAGTTGGCAACGCAAAAAATTTAATAAATGTTTCAAATAGTTGCCTGAAAAAAGTTGACTCATGTTCATTATCATAAGTTCCAAGTTCCCAAAAAACTAAAATTTTTTATTCAACATAACAACATAAAGGCGGATATTTCTGTTAAGTCGGGGTAGGTCTATGCATTCTAGATCAAATCAACTTATTTCGAAATTTGGAACGTTTTTTGTCATGTTAAAAGTGTTTGTTTTGCTATTTTGTAAAATTCGCTTTTTTCAAATAAGTGGTTTTGTCAAAAGTCCACAAAGTTACTGTCCAACTCCATATAAACAAATCTAAATATCGTTTACCGAAGTCCCTGATTGGTATTTTCGTTGGCTCTTTTTATTACATATTAAAAACAAAACAACTTACACAACAACTTTTTTGGAAGCCAAATTGTAAGTACTTCTTTAAATCTCTATTTGTAAGTGAGCGTGGAAGTACTTGCCTCCAATGTCATCACCGTGTTAAAATGCTAACGACGAAAAAGTGAAAAGAGGTTTTATTAGCATTTTAACTCATTACATTTCAATGTAAGATATCCCTTACATATCTTGTATCTTATAAAATGATACAAGATATTTTTCAGGGATAAAAAATAGGTTTGGTGTACAAAACTCTATAAAGAATTTAAACATTTTCGTAATATAGGTACATATTTATATTAAACAAGTAAGAAGTTATAGTTATAAAAATAAAATGTGATTTAGTATTCATAATAAAGCAATTAAGTTGAATTGTACGTTGTCTCAGATATACTTTAGCCACTTTTTGTTGAATAAAATTGTGTACATTTAAGTCATATTTCGAAGGGAGCTTTGTATAGGGGCGAGGGTCAAATGAGGCCCTTTAATCAAAAAATTCATCAGGATCAAGAAGGCTAGTAGGTTTTGCAGCTTTTTGTCGAGATACGAGTTTATTGAACATAATTCTGGACGGACGGACATAACTAAATCGACTCAGAAAATGATTCTAAGCCGATTGGTATACTTTAAGGTAGGTATAGGACCAATATTATTGTGCGTTACAAACACCACTCCCCACTAAGGTGGTGTAGAGTATAATAACGAAGATATCTTGAAGATATTTTGAGATACAGTTTTTGAACTTATGCCCTTTCAATAACTTTTACATTTTCAACCGATTTCAGTTTTTTTTTTTTAAATTGACATCAAAAAGTTAAATTTGAAAAATCTGTCGACACAACCTCAATAGTTTATATATACTATATATATTTGTCGTAGTTCACATTCGGATTATTGAAAATTCGTAATAACGGGCATTCGTACTGCTGGACACTATATTCTATTTCTTCCTCAACATACCTTGATATTGAAGTCGTTCCTAAACTTCCCAAGACGCTTTGAATTGCTTAATATTTAAATAATATTCGAAATTAACCCAAAAACTTTTAGATTATCGTTATCTGTAGATGGAGACAAAACTTTTTTCGGTTCGAAATCTCAAAAATTTATTTTATAAATAATTTAACATTTTTAAGTACATAATTAAAAGTCTAACAATGTTCCGACTCTTTTAACTTTTTGTTGGCTTGTGTAATTTATAGCTTTTTTGTAGTCCTTGAATAGCAGATTTCATAGATAGAATATTTTTTTTAATTGCATATTTATTTCCCTTTATTTTATATTATTCTTCTTCTAAAATTGAATATTAAAACATTTCTAAAGGTTTTCAATTTTTCACATTTTCATAAAATATATATTATTTGTGTGAGATAACAGGTATAAAAAAATTTATAAAAGTTTCCAGTTTTCAAGAAAAGTCTATTTATATTAAGATCACATACATATTAACTTGCTTTTTCTAAGGAAACTTAATAACTATTAACATCCCCTTTCTAAGGAAACTTAATAACTATTAACAAAACATACTTTGAGCGAGAATTATAAGTTATAATATCCTTCATTCGAAAAACCCAATTAAGGATTGTGATTTAAATATTACTTTCTATATAGTGTCTAGTCATGTAATACTTACATTCTAAAATGCGTAACACTTATTTTTTATTGATTTAATATTTTATTCTATACATTTGCATTTTTATTAAACTTTGAACATGATTTTCTCTTACGCAAATTATTTTCCATTAAATATAGAAAGCGAATTCATTTCATTTTTATTCGTTTCACAAGTATTTTTCACAAATCTTAATATGAATTCCATGTAGTAAAAATAACATACAAACAATAAATTTATAAATCGAATAAAAAACGAAAATAAATTATTATTAGTAACAAACTATATTCTTTTTTTTTTTAATAATGCAATCAATCAGTGAAATTTATTTTGTTTTTTTTTTCTCTCTCTTAGATTATTGTTTTAAGATGTGACTACGAGATAGAAAATTATTAACAACAGCTAAATAATGTCCAGCATTGATATTGAAAAATACAGTGAATTTAAGGAATGATATCTTTATAGCATTTTGGTAAGAGCATCTGCATCATCAGGTTCTATAGTTTTTCTTTTTTTGTTCTTTTTTTTTGATGTTGAAGTTTAAATTTTAATCTTACAATATTTTTTTATTTTTATATAAAAACCCAATAAAGCCCAATAAAAATGTATATATATACTTTTGCGAAATTATTCTTTTAGATATTTTTAAAATTAACATTGACATTCGTTAAATAAATTTCAGACGAAACAGACTATTTTTTACTAGACTGTCTTGTTATGTTATGAACAATCGTAGTAATATGTGGAAAATACATATAAAATTATAGTGTTTCGAGACAATTAAATGTTTGTATTTGTTTTGATACAAAACTAAACTTAAAAAAACAAAATGATTTAATTGTGCCGGTTTTAGTTTGTTAAAAAAAATCCAATTCATGAATTCCAATTCATTTCATTCGCCAGTTATAAGTGGAATTACAACAAGTGGATTTACTTTGTTGGCATCTATAATTATGAACATCATAAACATCAAATAAATAAACTTTATACGTTCAATATTTGTTAATGAAAATACTAAATGAATACATATTTTAATAAATTAAAGTATACATATTAATGCTTGAAGATATTAATCATATTTTACAATTGTATTGCATTTTTAAGTCAGTTTGTATAAAGTGAAATAAGGATAAGCTTAGGGTGGTCATCAGTAATAGGACTAGTGTAGAACAATTAGGGATGTTATTCGGGAAATCCCAGTATTTGGGATTTCTAATTCTAATATGTAAAATATATAAAAAAATAAATAATAATGACATTCTTCCATTTCGTTATATCTATTTTCGGTGTGATAGGGATTTTTTGCTTTTAAAGTCAAAACTAAAAGTCTTTTTTTTAGGAATATTTGATAAGAAAAAACTTAAAATTTAGATTTAAAAACATATTAACCTTTTCTATCTAAATCTGGTTTCCTTTTTCAAATCACTTGATTTATTTAAAAGTTATTTAAAAATTTTATAAAACATTCAAAATCGTTTTCTAGAAACGTTCGATATGTATATTATATGTTGATTTTTCCTACTAAAATTTTAGACCACTGAACACAACATTTTTGTTTTGGTGTTAGCTGGAATTAAGAGATAAATAATATGGCCCTATATTGATTTTGTCATTACGTTTTTAACACATCGAAATATTGATCATAGACCCACATTAAATTCTAAGACGATCTAGCCATGTCTGTCCGTCCGTCCGTCTGTCTGTTTAAAGCATAATGGAGTCCGAACGGAAAGAGCTAGAGATATATTTCTTATAGATAAGGTTTGTTTGGTATTGAAAATGGGCAATATCGGTTCACGTTTTCGTATAGCCCCCATACAACTGGCCCCCGAAAAACAGCTTTAACAGTCATAAATGTTTTACAAATGAGAGCATATCGATGAAATTCGACACAAATAATACCAGCAAAATTCTCTCTACCAAATTTCATGAGGATCGGTCCATAATTGACCCTGTCCCCTCCAAAAAATTACTCTAACGCCCATTACTAGCTTAAAAATACGAGTCTCTTACGAGCAAAAATCTATCTACCGAATTTTATAAGGATCGGTTCATAACTTACTAGGGTGATCGATTATTCGACATTTTTCAAAAACCGGTTTTCGAATAGTTCGAATAGTTGACATTTCAAAAAAACCGGTTGATATTTTTCAAATTCAGAAAAAACCGGTTAACCGGTTTTTCATAATAAATAAAAAATATATGTTAATTTGAAGAAATTAATGTTTATGTTTAAATTTGATTAATAAAACATGGCCCGAAATGATTATTAACAGTTTAACAGATTATAACTTTAGATCTAGTCGTCTGATTTACATTATTTCTTTAATATAAAAAAAATTAGGAAAAAGTGGACACTTCTGTTAAATATAAGGTACTATGTAATCCTAGCTTATTCTAAAGCCCTTTTAGGAAATTTTCATAGGCATTCCAACACTTCCATAATATTGCAGCGGTAAATTAATTATTGTAATTCGAATATAATCTTAAGATTAATAAAATTTTATTAAACAGTTATCAATTTTACAAATAAAATGTTTTAATTAGTTAGGAAAATCAAAAAAGTTTAACAAATGGTGCTTTAGAAAAATGTATCCTAGTTCCTGGACTCGAATATTTTTAAAATTTAAACGGGCTGTATTATTTACTTCAAAATTTCATTTAAATAATCTTTGAATACAAAGCAAATAAAAGTATTCGAAACCGGTTTTTAAAAAGTGAAAAAATCGGGTTATTCGATATTCGAAAAATCAACATTTAGAAAAAATCGATACTGGTAAAGCAGAAAAAACCGGTTTTAAAACCGGTTGAAAAATCGAGTCGATCACCCTATAACTTACCCTTTATATAAGGCCCCCTCAGAAAATGACTTTAACGCTCACTACTGGCTTGTAAATAAGAGATTTTATTTATATTTTTCTTAAGTTCCAAATTGTGCAATTTTTCAGAAAATTTCAAATACCTAATATCGACAATAATTTTACAAATATTTCATTTCTTTCTGGAATCGACAAAAATATTTTTTGGGTAAAACTTAGTAAGTAAACAGTTATGAAAATGTTATGTATAAATGTTAAAATATAATGGCTAAAACTTGCCAAAAATTTATAATTATAATTTTTTTTGAAGTTTCTCAATTTCTAAATATTAATGGTCGGCATCTAAAGATTTAATAATAGGAATATCAGTGACATTAATTGGTTGTTTTAAATCGAGTTGTCCCTAATGACAAGAAGAGGATCTTATGCGAAAGTAGTTTCAATTATGAACCAATCGTCATGAGTGATGTTGGCTTTAAGCGAGAAGTGATCGTTAGTCATTTTCAAAGGGGATCTTATATAGTAGTTGACCGCTGTCCATTTTCAATAACAAACTGAATGCATTAATGAAAAACATATTCTCTGTAATCTTCATATACAAAAGAGTGATCTTATATATTTAAAAATTTTAAATTTTCTTTTTTATAATTGTAGCAAAACTTTCAATTTAATAATAAATAATAATTGAAATATTTTTAATAAATGATTGCAAAAATCAATTAACTAACAAAATCTTCCATACATAATGATTTGAAAAATTTAAAACAATGCAAATTAAAATCTATTAAAAAAAATCACATTTCCTTCAAAAAATAAAAGCGACAAATATATAAGTAAAATGAGAGATGGAGAAAAAAAGATAGATAAAGATTAAACTTTCGCTTTAACTTTAAAAGAAAACGTGTTGAAAATATGAATTTTTCATTGAAATAATAACAAACGCATGGGTTCTAAATGTTACAATGGACAGACTATAGACACAAAAAAAGTTATCTTGGAATAAAAAACAAAACACTTTCAGTCACAATGGCAATTACTGCAATAGCATCAGCAATTATCACATATGACAGATGGACATTAAAGACAGTAATCACACGACTGAGGAGAAAGATATGGAAACTAGAAATTAGTCAAATAATCAAAAGTATAAAAAAACAAATGAAAAAAAAAACAAAATAATTGATGGTGATAAAGTGTTTGCTGTAGCCAATAATCTGCTCACTACAAGAACAGTCATTTGTGATAAACATACACAGTGTATATGCTGTCTAATAACCATAATTCTTAGGATGTATTAACTGCAGGCCAACCAATCAATCAACACTATCATTACTTCTTTAGTTTCATTGTTCAAAGTGAACTTACTTAGTTTTGAAAAACAATCAAAAGGAATTATTATTAGGAATAATTTACAACTAACTGCATAGATCGAAGAGATGGAACGGATGTTTTGCAAGTGTCATGGTATTTTAAAGGTGATATGGATGTCATTAAATGTTGTGTATTTGTCGGTTGGTATCTTATGATTTAGGTTCTCTAACTATTTATCGTCCACGGTTTTTGTATGTGCTACGATTATTTGTTATTGCTCTATTGAAAATAAAAGCATAGTAATTTATATAATGCCGCTTTTTTGAAAAAAAAAAAATCATTTCTTTCTCACTACTGACCCAGAAAATTCACTTTAGATGAACAATATAATAAAAGTAAAATGATAATGAAAATGTACGAGTAACAACTAGTCAAACAACCAATAGACAAACTGGAAGACTGGCCGGCTGTATGTATGTCCAATCAACCAACGAACTGTGAGTATAACAATGTATGCAGTTAAAACAAAAGAGATGTTGTTGGCTGCTGGATGAATATGTTTGGATTATTGTTTACTGTTCGCTGCATAATGTGTTTAGGCTGTATGCTGGCTAGCTGACTGGTCTCTTCATTACAATGTTCATGATTAATGTGACCAACTAACCAGTAAAATATTTTCAAATTTTGGTAATGAGTAATGTAGTTATTTCATACATTACTTGGTAATGAATGGTCGTTGTCGATAACATTAAGTAATTTTTATACCCTGCACCACTTTAGTGGGGAGGGTATATTGGGTTTGTGCTGATGTTTGTAACGCACAATAATATTGGTCCTATACCCACCTAAAAGTATACCAATTGGTTTAGAATCATTTTCTGAGTCGATTTAGCTATGTCCGTCCGTCCATGTAAACCTTGTAATCAAACTACAGGTCGCAATATTGAAGATAATTCAATGAAATTTGGCACATGATCTTCTATTATACCAGAGACGAAGCTTATTGAAAATGGTTAACATCGGTCCATTATTTTACCTATTATATACTAGCCATGATGAACCTAATGAATTTTATAATTATAGCGCCTCATTTGACCCTAGCCCCTATACAAAGTCCCCTTCACAATATGACTTAAATGTTCACAATTTTATTCAACAAATGGCTTAAGTATATCTGAGTCAAGGTACAATTCCACATAAATGCTGTATTGTGAAAACTAAATCACATTATAACTGGTATAGGGTATTATATGGTCGGCCTCGCCCGACTATAATTTCTTACTTGTTTTGAATAGCATTTGTAGCCAATTGTGAAGAGCTTAAGTTTAATAAGGAATAACTTAGTGGTTCTAATCCTAGTCGATATTAGAAGTTCTTTAAAAAAATATTGATTTTTACATTTGTGTAAAAAGTAAGTTCTTATACTTTGCTCCAATAGTACTTGCCTACTTACCGGACAAGTAAAGAGTTTGCTGGGTATGTTTGTTTGATGTGCAGCTGAAATACTCCAGCGCCGAGAATCTTTGACGATTCAGAAATAAAGGTTTAAACATTCGATCCTCAATTTGAAATCTATACTTAATTATCTTTCTGATACGAACTTGAAATTAGTTTAGAACTTCGATATCTCCTCATAATTTGACCTACAAGTAAACTCTAAATCGGGAGATAAAACGAGTCTAAGGTCTACATTAAAAACTTGGAAACCCAAATCACAACACTTTAACACTTTAAGGCAGAAGTAATTCTATAATAGAATGAGTAAAATGTATTCTATAATAGAATGAGTAAAATGTATATGGTTGAACATTTTTCAATAACATATTTCTGAAACTTTTTGTAGTTGGTCACACATTTTCTAAACTCTTATCGAAATGAATCTTATTACGATTTCATCTAACACACAATCATGTGAAGATTTTTCTAATAAAAGCAGTTGATCAAACAATTTTCATGCCATTTGTTACTTGTGTTCCTTGCTGGTTATCAAACGTCTTAAAATAATAAAATCTATCTTTATAGACGGACGCATTGTAATCCGTGAAATATAAAAATAGGAAAAAAAGAAAACATAAAAGAAAAATAAAAATAAAAAAAAATTATGTCGTATCTATTTAATAAATACTCAAACTCGTATTCTTATAATTTTATTGCCATTATCACTTTTACAATATTCGTACAAATTCTTACCAAATCATTGGCATCCAAGACGGAATTTAATGAAACCACAAATACGGTTAATCAAAAATCACGTCCTTCGTCCGGTCGTTCCTTGCTAACGCACACCGATGAATATGTGGCACGTAATCAAAAACGTTGCGTTGAATATCGCAGTCTGGTGTCGTGTATTAAATATAAAGCATCAAAAATTGTTTGGAAATTGGCTACGAATGGCATGGGCTACTTTCCAAATGAGTATGGACGTGAATTACGTGATGATAAGCGGCGAATACGTTTTATACAACTGGAACAGCCGGCCGATGAAATTGTTGTTTTTAATGATGCACGCAGTTTAGAAGGTGGGTATTAGTGAGTTTGAGTGTTTAAAATAAAAAAAGATTATATCTATGTAGTATGTTCTAAAGGCTTTTATAAAGTTTGAATTGGCTTAGTGCAGTGAAAAGTTGACGAGTAATTGTGGATAATTTTGCCAGACATCCTTTAATACATAATTGAGGGCTTTAGAAGTAATTGCGTTTTTCAATGGAAATTGCTTTGTAAAAACTTAAAAAAGTAATTTAAAGGTTTAAAGTAACAAAACTTAAAACAAAATAAGTAAATTTTTTAATGAATATTAAATTAATTTAAAAATTAATAACTATGAATGTTATATTCGGTTGCGCCAAATCGTACACATATGTATATCCAAATAACTAAAACATGTGAGTTATAATATTAAGGCTAATATCCAATTTTCGTTTATATTGTATATTAAAAAAATAAGTCTGTTGTATTTGGCTATAACGTATATTATATGTAAACCCAATTTCAAAACATGTGTAGCGAAATTAAAGCGGACTACAGAAGGTGGTTCCATATACATATGTATGGACTTCAGTTGTTATACATATGTAGATCAATACTCTACAACATTTGAAAAAGTGATTAATTCATCAGGACAAATTATTGTTGTCAAAAAAAATTTTTGTTTGAAAGTATTTATCAGGATCAAACAGATTTGTTATTTCATGGGCACAAGTTTTAGAGTGGAGATTTTACTAATAACAAGTAATATAACACATATTCGACTATGCCGAATCTTATATACCCACCATTAACCCATGTGAACATTAGGTTGATATTTGCAATAGGGCTTAAGTCAAATATGGACATATCCCTCCTTTCGGATTAACAAAATATTAATTTTTAAAAACAAAATATTTTGGTCCAACTTTTAAACAGATGAACATAGTACATGGGCATTAGGGTCAATTATAAAATTCGGAAGAGAGATTTTGGCTTGTAAGAAACTTACTTCTGTATATCGAATTTCATAGCTATACTCGCATTTTCAAGCCAGTAATGTGCGTTAAAGTTATTTTCTGAAGAGGGCCATATATGGGGGGTAGGGTCAATCAAGGACCGATTCTCATAAAATTCGGTAGAGAGATTTGTGCTCGCAAGAAACTTAATTATTTCGAAGTCAATTGTGGATCGATAAAATTCGGTAGATAGCGCTAGACTCGTATTTTTAAGCCAGTAATGGGCGTTAACGTAATATTTTGGAGGGGACCATATATGGAGGGTCAATTATTGACCGATCCTCATAAAATTTGGTAGAGAGAATTTGGCTCATATAAAACTTATTTATGTCGAATTTTATCGCTATACTCGCATTCTTAAAACAGTTATGACTGTTAAAGCTGTTTTTCGGGGAACCATTTGTATGGGGGCTATTTGAAAACGTGGACCGATATTGCCCATTTTGCCGATATACCCAAACAAACCTTACCTATAAAAAATATTTTTGGAAAATTTCAAGTCTCTAACTCTTTCCGTTCGGACTCTATCGTACTTTCAACAGACAGGCAGACAGACGGACAGATATGGCTAGATCGTCTTAGAATTTAATAAGGACATAGAATATATAAATACTTTTGTGGGTCGATGTGTTACAAACGGAATGACAAAATCAATATACCCCCCATCTTTTTTGATGGTGGGTGTAAAAACGCATATTTTTTCTCGCAATGAGAATATTTGTAAATTCATTTCAAGATTTGAAAGAAGATATAAGATTTTATAATATATTGTGGTCTTTAGGGAATTGATTACAACATTATAGGGTTATAACTTTTAAACAATTTCTGAAAAGTTTAAATCGGTTTAAAAATTGCATAGAAAAAGTATTTTACGAGCGTTAAAAATTTTTCCGTTTTCATTAAATTTTTCGATATTTACTCTAAACTAAATTTAAAATTTGTTTATACAAAATCGAAAATTTTGAATTGTTTGACCTACGAAGAAAATGCAAGGTCGGCATACACTTCACAGTGTAAATGTGAAGTTTTCTTATAAATCGCAAGACTAATTTAAAATATTATTTATATACATATGACCACATTAACTCTAATGCCAATTTTATTCATTTATTTCTTCAAGGTGATAATGAAATAACACATATTGTTAAATTTCTAAAACGTGCAGCCGAAACTTTTGGAAAAAATCATGGCATACAATTGATGTTGACAAGTGATAGTGGAGCACGTATTACCACCGGCGAAACAGGTAAAATTTTCGAACAAAATTAAAGAATTTATAGAAACAAGGATTTAAAACTTTGTAAATGACAATTTTTAACACAGAATCACGCGGTTTGCATGAGAAAAGAAAACGTAAATGGTTGATTATATTGCCACTAATAATACTGATGAAAATTGCCCATTTAAAAATGACTGTTGTGACTTTACTGTTGGGAGTGCTGGGCCTAAATGTTCTACTAGTGGGTGGTGTTGGCTGGCTAATACACTATTTGAAATTTAAAACTTTGTGTAAGATACATCCTCAGTTAGTGCAACATCATTCACATGTTTACGATTCCGATCCATCTGGTAAGTTCCTATACTAAATTGTGTAACGACGTAAATATTTTCTATGTGATTTAATTTTTCTTACAATGATTTCCTTTCTATGGATGATAATGCACATGTTCAGATTATTCCCAGTTCGTTGGCAGCAGCTTTCCTGGCTCCTACTACAGCGCTGCTGGGAATGGTCCTCATGAGGTTGGCAGCAATTACTATTCAAAAGACTGGAGCACAAGCAAGGCATACAATGGCTACAACTACCTGGACACCATTAGCAAACGCATTAAATAGCTAAAAACCTCAATGTTTCGTTGGTTCTATAGTTTTGTCCGCCGTGGATTTGTGCGCGTTTTTCGCAAGATGGTACCAATTATTGGCTATAATCAGGCAAATAATTTTGCTTTAATGTTGGTTAGTTTCTTAAGTCATTTGTTTTAGCAGGTACATGAAAATGTAATTATTTATGTGAGCATTTTGTTTATTTATTTTTTATTTATTTATTTCTTTTATAATTATAAAAGTACAAGAAAAGGCATAATTTAATAATGTAATTATTTATGTGACCATTTTGTTTATTTATTTTTTATTTATTTATTTCTTTTATAATATAAAACTAAACGAATTTAATAAAGTATGTATTGCAAATAATATCCTAAATGTATAAATGTAAATGTCACTTTTTTTGTTGTTTGTTACTTTTCTCGGTAAAAGCTAATAAAAAGATTACAAGTTTAATTGAAATACACAATTACTTGTTTGTCGTGCTCTCTTTGTAAATAATACTTTGGCTTCGAAAAATTCAAATAAAATTTGATTTATATTTCGAAAAACAATAAATGCCATTTTGGTAAAATTTAATAAAGTTTATGATAAATTAATTTTCGTTAATAACTTAATTTAAATCTATGTAAAACTTTAATAAAGTAAAATTATTATTTTTCCCGTAATCAGCCAAAAATTGTGGAATTTTTGAGATCCATTTCAAAAAAATGTTTGGTCAGCGAGGAATTTTTCTAAATTTAAATCTTTATTTATTACAAAATAAGCGGACAGACGTCTAATCCCTTTTTAAAATTCTGTAGCGTTTATCTATTTTTTTTAATCCAGTGAACATAGAAATAAAATTTATATCACATACAAACCTTATTGAAAAACAAATAAGAAAATATAGTCGGACATGGCCAACCATATCATAACCCTACACCAGTTATGAGTATATTTTAAAAATTATTTATTTTTAATTTAAAACATTTATGTTGTTCTGATGTATTTAAGCAATTTATAAATAAAAAATAATTTTCTAAATGAGGAGTTTGGGCCAAATATAGATCCTCATAAAATTTGGAGAAGAATTTTTTCTATATATGTCAAGTGATCGAACTCAAAAAATCGATTTTCACGAAATTTGCACCAAGGTTATTACTATTGGATAGTAGGTCGGACACAAATTTTTAGCTTTATCGGTCAAGAACTGCCGGACTTAGAGGGGGTCAAAGTTGGACATTTTGGTCATATAGAGTTTTATTCAAATGATTTTTTATTCAAATGTAACTTTTCACCTATTGGTCCTAGCAAAAATTGTCCAAAGGAGTTCAGATAGCTATTTATTCATTCTTTCCAAAAATTTCTTAATTTTTTTTTTCAAAATGGGCCCTTTTTTGTCTTTTGCTTCAAAGAAAGCTTTTTTTTTTAAATTAATTTTTTTTTTTCAAAATGGGCCTTTTTGTTTTTTTTTTTGCTTCAAAGAAAGCTTATACAATTTCCTTGAAGGGCTTTATAGTCCAATAATGGGATGCGAGTAGTGGGATATATATTCGAAAATTATTTTTTAACTCAAGCATAATTTTTTTTCAATATTTAGCACTTGATTTTCCCCAATTTTTTCAAAATGGACATTTTTGTTCTATTTTTTTGCTCAAAAGAAAGCTTAAACCATTGCCTTTAAGTGCTTTGTGATTACTCAGTCCAAAAGAGTAGGACCAATTTTTGTTAGGACCAATAGCTGAAAAGTTACAATCATTTCAATAAAACCCTGTATGACCAAAATGTCCAACTTTGATCTCCTCTTACTCCGGCAGTTCTTGACCGATAGAGCTGAAGAAGACATCGATTTTTTAAATTGGGACACGAAATTCCCCATACATAAAAATGAATGTGTGTTTATTTGTTTGTTTGAAGTCTATAGAGTGCTAAACGGCTGAACCGATTTTACTGACATGTGTGGAAGGAGCTATAGGCTACTTTTTATTTCAAAATTTTAAGTGGGCGAGGTGCCACGCCCACAAACTAAAGAGTATTAAAAGTCGCATATCTCAAAAACTGCAATAGCTAGAGCCTTTAAATTTTGTATGGACAGCATTGACATCCATATGAACATATGGGGACAAAATGGATGGCCTAGCTATAGTGGGCGTGGCACCTCCCACTAGACTAGAAATAAATTATTATATTTGAGAAAATATAAGAGTTAGAGTTGTCAAATTTTGTCTTAACCACTTAAGTGTAAATATGAATATTTATGACAAAAATGGCAGTACTAACATAAACTCGTTTATCTGGCAAACTATTAAAGCTATAATCTTAAAATTTAGCACAAAGAACTTTAATATCTATGTGAAATTGTGAGCCGAAAATGGGCGGGAGGTTTAAAACCTCCCATATAAATTATATACAGAAATTTTTATATATGAGAAACTTTTATGAAATTGTTTACATGTATAAAACATTTGAAATCCATTTATATCAGCTCACATATATAAGAATGTACTATTGTCTGATTTCAATATCAGACAAAAATTATCAATAGGGAACATTTTAGGTAATTTTTTTTGTTCCATCTTTTAGGACCTTTCCTGTTGTCAACAGATAGATGAACATTGCTAGATCATCTTAGTTTCTAATAAGGAACCATTATATATATTAGTATACACCTTATGAAAAAATCAATATATGTACCTCTACTTTATTGACAAATACTAATGATATTCATGAAATTTCAGTCAAATAGCAAAAAAAATACTAACATTTTAATATAAAATAAATTTTTAATTTGTCAACCAACTGTTTAGATTAGCACAATTTACTATTACTAATTTCCAAATAATTTTTTTAAATTACTTTTATGAAAAAGAGTTATAAATACATCTATTTAATGTAATCGAGAGTTCAATCTAATTTACAAGAAAATTAATTTTACATTAAATAACATCTCAAATAATGATTTATTCAATTCTCCAAATTTAAAATATTTGTTTAATGTATTTGACCGGTGTTAATTGTATATATTTACGTCTTGAAAAGCTAAGATAAACTGTTAAAATGATTTGTTATTAACTGAAAACTAGGGTGAAACAAGTAATAACCTTATATCCGTCTATGGCGAATTTTATATACTATCAAAGCAGCCGATCCATAGAAAAGTAAGGCTTCATGGATCGATTCTTTTTTCATTTATTTCCACAGTTTAATGATTTTTTTTAGATTTACACTACATTGTATTAGATATCGGGATTAATGGGAACATCAATGTGATTTATTGGATATGGTCTTTAGTAGGACATTCGATCAGTTATAGAAGGAGCTGTCTAGCATTTTAAAGAGCGATTTATTTCTTTTGACTAGTCACTTTTGTCGAATTTATCTTAATACCACTATTTTGAGACGTTTTTGTATGATGGGAAATGTCTATAATCCTCATGAAACTTGGTAGTTATTTTGGTTCATGTTTATGCCGAATTCATAACTGTTTTAGAATTTTGAAGTCTGTTGCGAACGTAAAGCCATTTTCTGAAGTGTCCCTTGTATGGGAGCTAGAGTTAAATTTGGGCCGATTATTTTTTTTTCTTTTATTTCAAATTCAGTTAAGTTTGGACTCCATCGTGCTTTAAATAGAAAGTCAGTCGAGCTTAATCGTCTTAGATTTAAATTAAGACCCATAATAGTTAAATGCATGCATATTGTGGATCTACGAAAAATATTTTATGTGTTATAAACGAAAGTAATTTTTTGTATTATATGCAGTTGTTTCTATGAATATATTAATTTTTTTATAAATAAAACTATTAGAAACACAAAAAAAAAATATACATATTTATTTATTTAACAGCTGTATTCCAGAACGCTTCTTACTAATGTAGAAATGTCATGTGTGGAATAAAAACAATTGTATTGATGTTTTTTGTGCAAATTTCTATTTAAGTTAAAATTAAATTGAAGTACATACATACATCCAACCATACATACATATTTATTTTTCAATATAAATAAAAAGACTTTAAACATTATTTGCTTCAAATTTATTTGTTCCAACTATATACTTTTTTACAATTTTTTTCTATTTGGCAGGAATGAATGTTTTTTATTTATCTTATACCATTTTTAATTGTGTGGAACACTTTAATGCAAATTCTAATTAAACCCCTTTAAACTTGACAGGCAAGAAAACACAGCTAATATCAATTATGGCCTTGAGCAAATGTTTGGAATTTGTTCTAAGAAAACTAGTTCTAGAACGAGTATAACAAGTACTTCTAATAATTTGTGAAATATATGTTCACAGATAACAGTGGTGCCTGAATAATATAAAATAATAACGATTTTTTCGAAAGTGGCATACAAATTTCCCACCACCATATTATTTTACTTTTAATTTTAGACAGACAGACAGACAGACAGAAAGACGGACAGGCTGAAACGTTTTGAACATCTGTACGAACCTGAACCAATATTTCGATCTGATACTCTAATATTTTAGTATACATATGTACATATGTATACTGTCATAAAAGTTGGCAATTATTATCGTTTTTATAATGTTTACAGATTTCCATCAATGTGTTGTTAATATTCCAATATTTCGATCTTATTCTTTAATCTTTTAGTATACATAAATATACTGTCATAAAAGTTTGCAATTATCTTTACAGATTTACAGATTTTCATCAATGTGTTACTAAGAAATAGTTTAACGATTTTAGTTTTCAATTTTATAATTCTATACTTAGTAACCATATTGTGGGATAATAATAGTTTTATTAAGAAGCAATGTGCTTATTTGTATTAGAAATTAATAATTTTACTTAAAAGACAACATTTTATCTAATAAAATAGTTAATTATTTTCTGAAATTGTTATTTTTGCAAAAGAAAAGTAATGCACGCGAAAAATGAAATGTTTATATTCCAATACACTTAAAATTGTTATTGCACTCACTTAACTTTAAAACATCCCAGCAAACACATTCATTGCAAAGACAGTGTTCAAATGTTAATAATGTCTTAACAACTTAACATAAGCATTTTAGATTTGGCGCTAATTAGTTGTCATCTTGGTAACTGGTTCCGCAAAAGCGTTAACATCCGTTCTATGTAACGTTTGTGGAAATTTTCTTTCGAAAAATTCTAAATATTTTAAAATTATTCAGCTCCCACTATTTTCTGTTAAAATATGTTTCGTAAAGTACGTACGAAATATACAGCTGAATGCCATTTCCTGAGAGATCAGTAGTATAATTACATAAATGTTTAAATGCATTTAATCTATTTCATTGAAAATAAATTTACATTTTTATTTCTAAGAAATTGTTTTGAAATTAGTATACGTTCAATTGAACTAGTTTAATACTAATATATAACTAGTGTCAAAAAACTACAATTATTTTTTTGTACAGAAATCAGAAGTGGTTCTGTTCTGTGGTCACTGATAACATTATGAATAAACTACTTTCAATATCTGAATATTTGACAGCGAATGAATGATTGGTAAAATTTCTACACTTGTCGTAATGGACAATCATATTAAATACACACAGACAATTTTCAATCAAATTTTGTAATCAATATTTGTTTAATGGTTGGTGAAATACAATCGTATTAAAAGCCACACACATATGTTTCTATACACCCACTAAATATTAAATCTTAAGACCTTTAAAGGCTTTCGATTAATTTACTTAGTGGAATGATGTGTTTTAGTTAAACCCAACAAGCCTGAAACTAACTAACTCCTGATAGTTTGGGTTTAATTCACGGTAGTTTGAGTTTATTAGTATGAAAAAATATGTCTATACAAAACAAGTTGTTTTTATTACAAGACATGGTCGTAATTTATTATTGGTCGATTATTATTATTTTTATGTTTATTGTTAATATTTTAGACTCAATATTGTAAAATAAAATATTAACAAGAAAGTGTGGTATAAATGTCACATTATTAATTGTGTGTAAATATTTGTATTTCATTTTATGTCTTCGCCTTATTTTGTTCTTAATAAAATAAAAATATGTTTTTATCTCAAGAGGATTTTAATAGACTAAAATACTAGAATATAACTGCTTGTACATTTCATACAAACAGTATTAAAGAGTTTTTACATAGTCACATGGTAATACGAAATCGATTATTGAATTAAATAAGTTAAATATGTTACTAGATTTAACTTTTAGACAAACATTTTAAGTATTAAAGGGATTTTTATATAGCCGTTTTAGAATCTCACATTATAAATGAAATAAGTTAAAAGAATAAACTCAATAAAAATTTTAATGTTTCTTAGACTAATTAAAATTATTCAAGTTTTTTTTTAAGATTTTTGTGCTGTGACCTCAGTATTAGACGTTAATACAAAAATACCAAATATGCTCGGTCAAGCGGAACATTAGAGCAAACTTCTACGAGGATCTGCGCTAAATGGATGGATCTAAACTTGAAGACCAACCAGTCTGGATCTACATAGACCATAGACTAAACTATAGACTAGACTATAAAGTAGAATATTGACTAGATTATAGACTAGACTATAGACTAGACTATAGACTAGACTATAAACTAGACTATAGACTAGACTATAGAAAAGACTATACTAGACAAGACTATAGACCAGGCAAGACTATAGACCAGACAAGACTATAGACCAGACAAGACCATAGACCAGACAAGACTATGGACCAGACAAAACAAGACTATACCTGACAAGACTATAGACCAGACAGGACTATAGACCAGACAAGACTATAGACCAGACAAGACTATAGACAAGACAACACTATGGAACAGACAAGACTATGGAGCAGACAAGACTATAGACAGGACTGTAGACTAGACTATAGACCAGACAAGACTGTAGACTAGATTATAGCCTAGACTATAGACTATAGACTAGACTAGACTATAGACTAGACTATAGACTAGACTATAGACTAGACTATAGACTAGACTATAGACTAGACTATAGACTAGACTATAGACTAGACTATAGACTAGACTATAGACTAGACTATAGACTAGACTATAGACTAGACTATAGACTAGACTATAGACTAGACTATAGACTAGACTATAGACTAGACTAGGACTATAGACTAGACTATAGACTAGACTATAGACTAGACTATAGACTAGACTATAGACTAGACTATAGACTAGACTATAGACTAGACTATAGACTAGACTATAGACTAGACTATAGACTAGACTATAGACTAGACTATAGACTAGACTATAGACTAGACTATAGACTAGACTATAGACTAGACTATAGACTAGACTATAGACTAGACTATAGACTAGACTATAGACTAGACTATAGACTAGACTATAGACTAGACTATAGACTAGACTATAGACTAGACTATAGACTAGACTATAGACTAGACTATAGACTAGACTATAGACTAGACTATAGACTAGACTATAGACTAGACTATAGACTAGACTATAGACTAGACTATAGACTAGACTATAGACTAGACTATAGACTAGACTATAGACTAGACTATAGACTAGACTATAGACTAGACTATAGACTAGACTATAGACTAGACTATAGACTAGACTATAGACTAGACTATAGACTAGACTATAGACTAGACTATAGACTAGACTATAGACTAGACTATAGACGACTATAGACTAGTCTATAGACTAGACTATAGACTAGACTATAGACTAGACTATAGACTAGACTATAGACTAGACTATAGACTAGACTATAGACTAGACTATAGACTAGACTATAGACTAGACTATAGACTAGACCTATAGACTAGACTATAGACTAGACTATAGACACTATAGACTAGACTATAGACTAGACTATAGACTAGACTATAGACTAGACATATAGACTAGACTATAGACTAGACTATAGACTAGACTATAGACTAGACTAATAGACTAGACTAGACTATAGGCTAGACTATAGACTAGACTATAGGCTTGACTATAGACTAGACTATAGACTAGACTATAGGCTTGACTATAGACTAGACTATAAACTTGACTTGACCATTGACAAGACTAGACTATAGACTATATACTATAGACTAGACTATAGACTAGACTATAGATTAGACTATAGACTAGACTATAGACTAGACTCTCTATTATCTCGCTTTCGAGTCCCAAATTGGCACACGTTGATGTTGTAACCATTGTTATGTATGGACAATTTTTGAGTTTAATTATAGAGGTGTTGCATTTAAGATATAATTTACAAAAACAGAGTATTTTAAAATTTTTACAATTAGAAGTCTATGATAAAAAACAATTTTTTTATAATCGGACAAATATTGTACATACAAAATATGTACATTAGAGTGCTCCAAAAAAACGAAGTTGCGAATTTTGCCCGTCCCCCCTCTAGAATTGTTCTTTGGGTTATAAAAGAGCAACGGCTCTGAAGTTTTCAAGTGCACTTACAAGGGGAAAATATCGATTTTTTTCAGTTTTTGCTCAAATTTGGCCATTTAGTAATAAATTTTGAACTTTATTGTAAAGGAATCGTAATGTGCACAGAGTAAGCATTTCGGAAAGATATACATAAAATACAAAAATTGCTTAAAAACGTTAAAGGTTATTGCAAATTCCCCAGGCCATTAACGTGTCCCACAGCACATGAATTCGAAATGTGACAAAAAAAAAAAAAAAAAAAAAAATACTTTTTTTGGGATATATTCTAAAAAGAACATTTTTTTACTTAAAATATGTATATTAGGGTGGGTCGAAAATAGGCTTTTCGCTCGGATCAACTTCTAATAGTGAAATTATGTTGTATTTTATCGTCAAATGGAAGACTGTAAAATATTATTCAATTATTTTGAGGGTAAGAGCCCGCGCATCGCCGCCAAAGTTTGTAAATGCGTTTATATGGGAAAAATGGCATTTTTTGGAGTTTTTTTTCACAAAATGAGGCTTTAAGTATTAATTAAAATTTCCCGCGAGAATTTTGTGATTCTGAAGACATATAAAAGTAAATATAAGAAAATTTGTTTTAGTTTTGAAAAATTTTACAAACAAATATTATGTTTATCTTTATAAGATTCATAAATGTGCTAGTACGAATTTTTGTTTAAATTGGATAACGCTTACTTGGTTTAGTCTGTGGTCAAAAAAGGGCCATTATTTTAGCAGCATCTCCAAAACTCCATTTTCGAACTTTAAAAAATTTTGTTAAATGGATTTTTAAAAATTTAAGTTTTCTATACTGGATATTATAAAGGATATATATAAGAATTAAACACAGAAAGAATATTCAAAATTTTGATTTTGACCCCGGTGAGGTTTAATGATTTATAGTTTTTTTTTGCAATAACTTTTAAAGTTTTTAAGCAATTTTTGTGTTTTATGTATATCTTTCCGAAATGCTTACTCTGTGCACATTACGATGCCTTTACAATAAATAAATTTATTACTAAATGGCAAAATTTGAGCAAAAACTGAAAAAATCGATATTTTCCCCTTGTAAATGCACTTGGAAACCCATAGAACAATTCTAGAGGGGGACGGCCTGTCAGACAAATTTTTTTCCTTCATACAAGCTTGAATTACTCTAATGTACATATGTATTAATTTTTTTATCCAACTTTAAATTTTTCATATTTTGCGCGCAATATTATGGTCTAGTTTCTTTAGTATATTTTATACATTTATTTATGAAGTATATTTCAATAAATAAATAAATAAATAAATGTACATACATATGTTTTTAAATACATGCCTACGGGCAATTGTTTGAGTCAGTGTATATAATATAATTATTTTTTCTATTTTGTTTTTCTTATTTTTTCATTAAACTCAATTTTTTAACAAAATAAAAATGAGTTTCAGGTTTTTATTTTTATTCCAACACCCACTGTTGCCGGCATTTTAATGTAAACAAATGAAAGCTTTTTCTCTCCGAATTACTCTCCCAAAGCTTTATAGTTATAAAAAGCTTCATGCTCGCGTATAACAAAACAGCTGATTATGTTCTTCCTTTAAAAAATTTGGTGAAACAAATGTTATTGTAAAAAACCCATAACAATTTCAAGTGTTTGGCTGTGGGTTGGTTGGCTGTGTGAATGTACGGACGACAATAATGGCTAACTGTTTCAAGAAAACTGTTTAACTAAAAGGAATGCTGTAACGGTAACATCAGTATCAATTTGGAAACGTTACGAGTAACAACGGTTAACGGAAAAAATAACAAAATCAAACCTAAATATAAACAACCAAAAATTTAAAATAAATATTTAAAAAAACACAAAGCCATATTTGTTTTAAAATAAAGAGATAAGCATTAAATTGCACAAACAAAATATAAAATGAAAAAAAATATATATATAAAAAACTGTGAACAATAAAAGATTTTTTGAGAAATGTTAAGAAATATGAAACAATTAAATTTATTACCGGTAATTTAAAAATTTCGAATTTCCCTAAAGGAAAAACGGGAAATCTAATGTTTTGAATTATTAAGACATTTATTAAAAGTCGTGTAAGGAATTTATTTCCTTGTTCGTGATTGCGGTGTTAACATTAAATGTATGCAATATTTTTCAATTTATTTTTAAGGAAAAATGTTAACATGTCTAAAGAAAATATTACAGTTTAGTTTTTTGCTTTTTTTTATATATGCAAATTTTATGATTTTACCCAACCCCTCCCACACATTTTGCATTGAATTTCGTGATTTTGTGAGTGAGAGTTAGGAAATTGTTTTAATTTTGTTAATCTACTAAATTTATAGTGCTTCTTAATTAAAACATTGCCTGCCATATGTTTAAGTGAAAAATCAAAAACATTTTACCTTACTTTGGATAAATATCCTGAAATAACTGTAAGCAAATAATTATTTATTTTTAAATTTAAAGTAATTTTACTTTAGATAAATTAAAATTAACAAAAGCACATACATATGTATATAAAATATATGCAAAAAAATATTTGGAAAGCAAAACATATAGACTTAACCTCACTTGGTTTTACGATGAATACCAAAATATTTAAGACTATATATAGCCATTTGTCAGCCGATATAACCGATCTAAAAAATTTTGAGAATCATTATAAAATAAGGATTTTTTAATCTGAGTACAATTTTGAACAAAACATATGAAATAGTGCCCCCATGAGATGGTGTAACTGAAGCACCTTCGTTTTGTGATTCGATCTAATGGACTACCAAACTTCTAATTGCACTACTTAATTATAGAGGAATTCCATTTTAAATTTAAAAGATTTGTGAGCACATTGAGATTCCAACTAGTTTCCGAGATATTATCAAAAATGTCCATGTATATTTACATAAATGTTTTTAAAATTCAAAAAAAATTATTACAATATAGATTACACCGTGAGACAAAATAAACGAAAACTTAAATACCTGGGAAATTATACTATTTGTCTGAAATGTGGATCCGAGAAGAACGAAAATCTGTTTTTGAAATTTGCCAAATACTTCCAAAATCTTGAGATACGTATAAAAAACTGATTTTTCGTACCTTTAATCACTTAAAAGTCAGTAACTTAGTCGAATCTCAACCGATTTGAAAAGAAGAAGCTGAAACCTATATAATGATATGGTGTTTATGTAACCTGGAGAAATATATTGCTCTCAGACCCCATAAAGTATATATATTCTGGGTCCTTGTAAAATTCTAAGACGATCTAGATATGGCCGTTTGTCTGTCCGTCTGTCTGTCTGTCCATCCGTCTGGACCTAGGAAGATGCAATTTTTCTAAAATATTATACATCGATCAGAAATGTTTGGTATTGAAAATAGGCAATATCGGTCCACGCCTTCACATAGCCCCCATATAAGTGACACCCCGGAATATTGTTTAAATCGTCGTAAAAATGTTAATTTGTCAGTAAATGTAATGAAATTGCGCACAAGTCAGTTTTAAGTATCCAGAAACTATTCTGTAAAGTATGGCTGATATTCCCCTATAACTGACCGTAGCCCCCATAGAAGCCCCACCTTCAAAAAGGACTTTAACGATCACAATTGGCCTAAAAGTACCAGTATAGCAATGAAATTCGACGGAAGCAAGTTTTTTAGGAACATAAATCTTTCTAATTAATTAGATTACGATCGGACCATATTTGAACCAATCCCCCATATAGGGTCCCCTTCAGAAATTAACTTTAACTCTCATTATGGCTTAAAAAAACGAATACAGCGATAAAATTCGACGTCAACGATTTTTGTATGAACTAAAGTCGCTCTACAACATTTTATGAGGATGGGTCCATAATTGACCCTACCCAACATATAAGGTCCCCTTCAAAAAATTACTTTATAGGTCATAACTGGCTTAAGAATACGATATGAACAACAACGAAAGCAAGTTTTTTAGGAACATAAATCTTTCTAATTAATTAGATTACGATCGGACTCATTATGGCTTTAAAAAAACGAATACAGCGATAAAATTCGACGTCAACGAGTTTTGTATGAACCAAAGTCGCTCTACAACATTTTATGAGGATCGGTCCATAATTGACCCTACCCTACATATAAGGTCCCCTTCAAAAAATTACTTTATCGGCCATAACTGGCTTAAGAATACGATATGAACAAGTTTTGTGGGAACTAAAATCTACCTACTAAATTTTATAACAATCTGTCCATAATTGATTCTACCCCCCATATACGGTCCCCTTCCGAAAATGACTTTAGAGCTCGTAACTAGCATAAAAGTAACAGTAATCCTTGTATTTTAAATTTATGCTATGGTTTCCGAGTTTAGAAACCCAGCATATAACCCATCTTTATGTATTTTCCAAAAATTTTTCAAATTTCAAATTGTGTTTAGTTAGGTCCATAATTGATCCAAGTCCCATAAAAAGACCTCTTCCAAAAATCAGGTTACTGTAAGTCCTATAATGGACTAATTCTGACAGAAGTTTACAATAATATTTATGTTATTATTCATGCTTATGGGCCATATATTTATATTACGGTGTTTGGATTAATTATGGGTCAAAACATTATATAATTTTTAGAAGCATTATATACATAGTATTTTGGATTTTATTTAAATACTGATTTATTTAAGTATTTTATTAACTGCAAACTCAATGTTAGGCCAAAAGTTCAATGTACTATTAAACAAGTTGTAATGTAAAACATAACAGAACATTTTTAAACTGCAATATAAAAATGTATTTCTAGGAAATTAAACGGAAAAAACAATAGTAAAGTTTTTTTTTTTCCAGAAATCTCATACAAAAATTAAAGATACAATTAAAATTGTATATTTATTTTCCTTTTCTACTTAGTTATTTAAATTGTTTAACAAATAAAAAACTTTATTATTTCCCAAAAACTTATGCCTGGAAGTGTAGCAAAAATAGCGAATAGCTTCCTGTCAGTAAACGAAAACAAAATTAGGACCGGAACATTTAATAAACTGTTAAATGATATACTAAAGCAATTTAAGAACTTTTTGTATATTTGTACATATATTTTTTGGTAAAAAACTAAACACCAAATAATAAAAAACAATATGCTCATACCACAGATCTTATTAATAATACGGACATGCTAGCGCAAAACAAACAAATATATAGTAATGTATACAAAACAATTAATGTACCGGGGTTGTTTGTCCAAAGCACATTTAGTATAAAAATGAATGGTGAAAAGTTGACACCAACTAACATTTTTTTTTTTCGAATACAATATAATTACACCAAACGATTTCTCTATAATGCTGAGCGCGATTACCGTTATTATATAATGTTTTAAAACTTATGTCTTTTACTTGGTGTCAACCTTTCACCATTAATATATTATTTTATTTTTTTTTTTTTGTACTGTAAAGAACAACACGAAAAAAAGTAATAAAAATTAAGTGTTTATTGCATTTTGTCTAAAAAATAAAATGAAACAGAACAAAAAAATGTTTGTTTTTAATTTGCAAAAAAATTATGTGCGAAATGATACGGAAAAATGTAGAAAAGTTTATATAAATAAAATATTTTTTGTTTTATTAAATGTGATGAATTTGTTTCGTATTTTATACACAAATTTCTGTCTATATTTTCAATTAGAAGATATAAAAATTAAAAAAAAAATGTTCCATATGTTTGAACAGAACAAATTAAGAAACATATGTACATTAGGGTGGCCCCAAAATGGAAGTTACTGATGTTTCCATCAGTGAAAATTTGGTTCATTCTATGATACCATTTCTCCATATTTTTGTCCTGACGTCAATATTTGTCGAGCTGGATCACAGCTCATTTCTAGCAAAGAAATCATATGCAAATTTAGTATCATATGACAGGACTTTGGGAGACAATTTCAATGACATAAGATAAATTTGTATACAACTCCAAAATTATTACAAATGTCGTAATTTTTTGGAAAATTTTTAAGTTTTTCAAATTTTTACATAGAATTATACAATGTAATTAATTGAAATTATTACATTATAAATCTCATACAATTTTACCGAAATGGTTTTTTCTGGTTTTAGAAATTCGTTATATTTTGTAGTTTATTTTAATATTTTAATATCTATTTTGTTCCAGGTTTTCTTATGATACCAAAATTTCTTATCTTTCCTTTGAAAGAAATATGAAAAAAAATTATAAAAACCTCAAAAAAGGACTTTTTTGTCTTTGATCCAGCTCACCAAATATTGACCACAGCACAAAAATTTTGAGAAACGGTACCTTATAATCAATTAAACTTTAATTTTAGTCGGGAACATCGACACCTTATTTTCCTCCATACAAACGGGGCTGCCCTAATGTCCATATGTATGTACATATTGTAAATAAAGTGTAAAAATTTTAATTGTAATAAAACAATACAACTTATTCTCTGCTATTATTTACCTCTCTTTGCACCCTATACGTATAAGTAACAAAATCAAAATGAAAATTCCTCATACGCCCAAGGGATTGTTGATGTTTATAGTATAAAAATAGAAGTAGTATGTCAAGAATGGTAATGTTATTACGATTTTACTTGTTTGTGTGGGAATGGAGGCGTTCACTCACAAAATGTAATAAATCATGTATGATTACAGGTATAAATAAATTTCATAAACATAGTAATCACTCTAACTAAATTCTGGAAAGATGGCTCGACTATAGAAGCTTCCTACTGTAGTACCTATGTGTTACACATAACTATAAAACGAAAAAGATTTTTAACTTTACAACAAATACACCTTAAGACATATGATTTGAAATTATTTATAAATATAATTACTTAAAAATGGTTTCCCCTCTTCTGCATTAAATCGAAACATTTTTCTTTAAATACAGAAATAATTTGCAAATATTTATTAACCCCAATGCTCTTGTAAATTAATGAAATAATAATTTTTACATTTTATAACACAAATAAAAATAAACTAAAATAAATATAGTGAAATGTTAATTAGATACAAATTCTCATAAACAAATTAAACTAAGTGATTTTTAATGCCGAAACATTTATGGAAAATCACATAAATCATTAGTTGTTATTGCGAAAAAAAAACAATAATAAGAACAACAATATTAAAAGTAAATAAAATCACACTTTATTGGCAAATACAAAAGTGAAATAATAAATGTTGCAATAAATTAAAAATTTTCATAAACAAACACACGTTGTCCAAAATTCTCAATAAAAACTATTATGAATGAAAGCAGTATTCGAAATATAATTGCATTGATTTAATATAAATGAATAATAATGTGCTGCATACAAAAACGTTTATAAATTATAGAAACTATTAACTCATCAATAACATTATTGTTTTGTTAACAAAAATGGTAAGTATGTAGTCGTAATTTCTTCCAATAAGATTTTATATCTTTGAAACTTTGAAAGGTTCATAACCAGGAATATGCAAATGCTTGTTTTTTATGGTGCGTCGTAAAGGCTCATGGACAAGATTAACACTGCTATTTTAAGATCATATTTTATGCATTTAAAGAGCATATTTTTCTTTTACTGCATATTGATATAATGGTCATAAAACACTTTTTTAAGCCTATTTTTGGGTTCCCTTTACATAAACCATCATACGTCCAATATACTATTGGGGTAGTAAAGTTTGTTCGAATAAATCAAAATCGGTCAACAAGTAAGGTAGATGTGGTCAGCATACCCCCCCAACTAAAAATGTGTAGTGTATAATAAATTAAAATACTATAAAAAATTTAATTATTTTTTAAAACACACTATGGTGAAGGACGCAGTCGAATACATAACACATATTTGTTTTTTCTTGAGATTTTATATTTTTACAAATATACATTATACATATGCAAATTTTATAAGAATATTATATCAGTTTTAATTTTGTCAGATTCCCTTAATGTTTACATTTTCTCTTTAAAGTAAATAGTAATAAAATAAAATGTATTAAGAGAAAACCATTATGATATTAAAATACACACAAGACCTAAATGGTGTAATAAAATACCAAATGCAAAGCACAGTAGTGAATAAACTAAGTAAATTATTGTGAACATTTTGTTTTGAATTAGACAAAAAAATTCTCAATCTAGGGAAGTTTATATACATAGCTAAATAAAAATTAGCACATGTGTATATAGTTTTGTAATGATGTCTTAAGTAATTTTTATGATATTTGACCTCTAACTTTAGTCTCTTATTTAGGAGCTTTGTAAAACATTATAAATTATTTTCTTTTTAATTTAAGATTTTAAGTAACATTTTTAGAGATAACATTAAGTTTGTTTAAGAAAATTTCGCTAGCTGTATAATATTTCATATCAAAAAATTTTGATTTTGCCCCACTGTGCCTTGTATCCTTATGTACATACATATCCAATCATTTCCTTTTAGCCCGATAAAATGAAATTATATATATGTATGTATATAATAAAATGTCCATTATGAAGATGTCAAATATTTGTTTGTTTGTACTACTCAATACTCAAGGTCATTCAATTTATTCATCCATTCATTCATTCATTCTATACCACAGACTAAATAAGTAATAAAAACCATTAAAACACAACAGAATACAATCAAATGAATTTCTCAATAACTTCTATTTTGATGACACATTTCTTCAAACTAACGTCAGCACAGTGTAGTTGTATTTTGTTTGTTTTCATTTGTTTTAATGTCAGTTGTGCTTTTCATTTCATTTGTAGCCGCAGTATAATGGAAAACAAATATAAACTGATCGAAACCAACTAAAACACTCACTCATATATTCAATCACGCATATAGAAAAAATGAATATAAATACATAAATAAACAAATCAAATTTAAGATTAATAAATAGTGGAAACTTATTCTTGTTGTCTTTAAAGGAAAATTCGCTAAATTGACGTAATGATTAGGAAAATGGCTTAAATACATATATTTGTGTTCAAGTGGAATGAAAGCAAATTAGAAATTTAATTTCTCTTCTGTACTCACGCTCGGATTAGAATGTCAATACCGAAAATCCTCGGATGATTTTTTGTTTCTATCATTGTTGGATGACCCACCCGGTCCTATAATGTTAGATTGAACTGAACTAGAACTGAACTAGAACTGAACTAGAACTGAAATAGAACTGAACTAGAACTGAACTAGAACTGAACTAGAACTGAACTAGAACCTGAACTAGAACTGAACTAGAACTGAACTAGAACTGAACTAGAACTGAACTAGAACTGAACTAGAACTGAACTAGAACTGAACTAGAACTGAACTAGAACTGAACTAGAACTGAACTAGAACTGAACTAGAACTGAACTGAACTAGAACTGAACTAGAACTGAACTAGAACTGAACTAGAACTGAACTAGAACTGAACTAGAACTGAGCTAGAAACTGAACTAGAACTGAACTAGAACTGAACTAGAACTGAACTAGAACTGAACTAGAACTGAACTAGAACTGAACTAGACTGAACTAGAACTGAACTAGAACTGAACTAGAACTGAACTAGAACTGAACTAGAACTGAACTAGAACTGAACTAGAACTGAACTAGAACTGAACTAGAACTGAACTAGAACTGAACTAGAACTGAACTAGAACTGAACTAGAACTGAACTAGAACTGAACTAGAACTGAACTAGAACTGAACTAGAACTGAACTAGAAACTGAACTAGAACTGAACTAGAACTGAACTAGAACTGAACTAGAACTGAACTAGAACTGAACTAGAACTGAACTAGAACTGAACTAGAACTGAACTAGAACTGAACTAGAACTGAACTAGAACTGAACTAGAACTGAACTAGAACTGAACTAGAACTGAACTAGAACTGAACTAGAACTGAACTAGAACTGAACTAGAACTGACTAGAACTGAACTAGAACTGAACTAGAACTGAACTAGAACTGACTAGAACTGAACTAGAACTGAACTAGAACTGAACTAGAACTGAACTAGAACTGAACTAGAACTGACTAGAACTGAACTGAACTGACTAGAACTGAACTAGAACTGAACTAGAACTGAACTAGAACTGAACTAGAACTGAACTAGTAGAACTGAACTAGAACGCTAGAACTGAACTAGAACTGAACTAGAACTGAACTAGAACTGAACTAGAACTGAACTAGAACTGACTACTAGAACCTGACTAGACTAGAACTGAACTAGAACTGAACTAGAACTGAACTAGAACTGAACTAGAACTGACTAGAACTGAACTAGAACTGAACTAGAACTGAACTAGAACTGAACTAGAACTGAACTAGAACGGAACTAGAACTGAACTAGAACCTGAACTAGAACTGAACTAGAACTGAACTAGAAACTGAACTAGAACTGAACTAGAACTGAACTAGAACTGAACTAGAACTGAACTAGAACTGAACTAGACTGAACTAGACTGAACTAGAACTGAACTGAACTGAACTAGAACTGAACTAGAACTTGAACTAGAACTGAACTAGAACTGAACTAGAACTGAACTAGAACTGAACTAGAACTGAACTAGAACTAGAACTAGAACTGAACTAGAACTGAACTAGAACTGAACTAGAACTGAACTAGAACTGAACTAGAACTGAACTAGAACTGAACTAGAAACTGAACTAGAAACTGAACTAGAACTGAACTAGAACTGAACTAGAACTGAACTAAACTGAACTAGAACTGGAATCTAGAACTGAACTAGAACTGAACTAGAACTGAATAGAACTGAAACTAGAACTGAACTAGAACTTAACTAGAACTGAACTAGAACTGAACTAGAACTGACTAGAACTACTAGAACACTGAACTAGAACTGACTAGAACTGAACTAGAACTAGAACTAGAACTGAACTAGAACTGAACTAGAACTGAACTAGAACTGAACTAGAACTGAACTAGAACTGAACTAGAACTGAACTAGAACTGAACTAGAACTGAACTAGAACTGAACTAGAACTGAACTAGAACTGAACTAGAACTGAACTAGAACTGAACTAGAACTGAACTAGAACTGAACTAGAACTGAACTAGAACTGAACTAGAACTGAACTAACTGAACTAGAACTGAACTAGAACTAGAACTGAACTAGAACTGAACTAGAACTGAACTAGAACTGAACTAGACTGAACTAGAACTGAACTAGAACTGAACTAGAACTGAACTAGAACTGAACTAGAACTGAACTAGAACTGAACTGAACTGAACTAGAACTGAACTGAACTGAACTAGAACTGAACTAGAACTGAACTAGAACTGAACTAGAACTGAACTAGAACTGAACTAGAACTGAACTAGAACTGAACTAGAACTGAACTAGAACTGAACTAGAACTGAACTAGAACTGAACTAGAACTGAACTAGAACTGAACTAGAACTGAACTAGAACTGAACTAGAACTGAACTAGAACTGAACTAGAACTGAACTAGAACTGAACTAGAACTGAACTAGAACTGAACTAGAACTGAACTAGAACTGAACTAGAACTGAACTAGAACTGAACTAGAACTGAACTAGAACTGAACTAGAACTGAACTAGAACTGAACTAGAACTGAACTAGAACTGAACTAGAACGGAACTAGAACTGAACTAGAACTGAACTAGAACTGAACTAGAACTGAACTAGAACTGAACTAGAACTGAACTAGAACTGAACTAGAACTGATCTAGAACTGAACTAGAACTGACCTAGAACTGAAATAGAACTGAACTAGAACTGAACTAGAACTGAACTAGAACTGAACTGAACTGAACTGACTAGAACTGAACTAGAACTGAACTAGAACTGAACTAGAACTGAACTAGAACTGAACTAGAACTGAACTAGAACTGAACTAGAACTGAACTTGAACTGAACTAGAACTGAACTAGAACTGAACTAGAACTGAACTAGAACTGAACTAGAACTGAACTAGAACTGAACTAGAACTGAACTAGAACTGAACTAGAACTGAACTAGAACTGAACTAGAACTAAACTAGAACTGAACTAGAACTGAACTAGAACTGAACTAGAACTGAACTAGAACTGAACTAGAACTGAACTAGAACTGAACTAGAACTGAACTAGAACTGAACTAGAACTGAACTAGAACTGAACTAGAACTGAACTAGAACTGAACTAGAACTGAAATAGAACTGAACTAGAACTGAACTAGAACTGAACTAGAACTGAACTAGAACTGAACTAGAACTGAACTAGAACTGAACTGAACTAGAACTGAACTAGAACTGAACTAGAACTGAACTAGAACTGAACTAGAACTGAACTAGAACTGAACTTGAACTGAACTAGAACTGAACTAGAACTGAACTGAACTAGAACTGAACTAGAACTGAACTAGAACTGAACTAGAACTGAAACTAGAACTGAACTAGAACTGAACTAGAACTGAACTAGAACTGAACTAGAACTGAACTGAACTGAACTAGAACTAGAACGGAACTAGATCATAACCTCTTTTATGTAAAGACTTCGCTTTCACTAAAACTTACTCTTTCGCTTATAAATATTCGATATATTAATAATGAATATTTTTATTTATATATTAACCCCCTTATTCACAAACAACATTTTTATTTAATAAAAGGTTTATAAAACAAAATCTCCATACAAAAACTAATTTATAAACTGTTTATAAAATAAAAATTTTGTTTGTGAATAAGGGAGTAAAAATATAATTTTATAGTTATTATTTCAGAATACAAAATTGTAACGCATTCTAAAAAGTGTCTTTAATAGATCCTTCCAAATGACGCCCATTTTATGTAAAAAATTCTATTTTGCTAACTACTGTATTTCTTTCATATTTCTATTCATCCCCTAAATATACATACATCCAATACTTTAGATATATATATAGAATAGTATATTAGTTAGTTTGTTTTACACGAATATTAGATACACATCTTAAATCACTGACCATATGGAAACTTTGATAGTAGCATAAAAAAATATTAATATTATTTGGAAAACAATTTTATTATAATATTTATGTATAGTTTCAACACAAGTTTTAACCACAAACAAACATATTTTGTTTTACAAGGAATTGTAAAAAACAGTTAAATTAACGTTTTGAAATCAAAAAGACTACAAAGCAAATGTCTTCACCACATTAAATGAAAATATTGAATAAAATATTTGTTTACGGCATTTAAGAGTAAATAAATCTGATCAAAAAAAAGCTATTAATTTTACTGGGATGGAATGAAATATATAGTCTACCGATTTAAGAGAATTTACATACATATGTAAGTATGTATATGTTAAAAAATAAATACCGAAAAAATGCACAAAATTATACTGAAAACAAAACCACCGTATTGCAGAAAATTTTATTATTTTTAATTTTGATTTTTATGAACTTTTAAATATAATGAAGCCATAAATAATTCAACGGTATTAAATTACACTTAAAGAAAAATATTTTGTTTGGTATATGGGACTAAATGGTATTATAAAAGTTAACTTATCAACAAGTTAGAGTGCTATATTTGACTATACTGAATCTTAAATACCCATCACCTATAAACTAGAATTTTATACCGATATCATTATTCATATTTCATGAGTTATTTGCGATTAGATGCTTTAAGAAAGTTGAGTTTAAATGAAATTTCGATGTATACACAACATATTCGTGTAGAATTTTATCTGAATATTATAAATAGCTAATGAGTTATTTAGGATTAAGTGATTTTGAGAAGAGGAATTTATATGGGAGATGTGTATGTTAGCTATGACCAATTGTAGACCGATCCAATATTTATTGGCCGATTTTGGTTTTTTTAAATTGAAAACTTCTCGGAATCATTTGTAATAGAATTATCTAGAAAATTTCAGGGGTATACGTTCATATATATAGATTTCTTTGTTTTTTTGTAATTTCTCCAAGTGTTCATGGGTTTTATATTTATATTTAGCCCGGCTAGAGAAAAACGCCAAGAGAAAAAATAATATGATTTGATATAATGAGACCACACTAAATGAATGTCTTTTTGTATTTTGTTGACAGATTTTTGTGAAATAAATCTCTCAAGAAATAATTAAGACACATAATTTAGTGACAGATTTTTAGAATAATTATTTACTTACATTTAATATAAAGCAGAGGTAGATGGAGAGTTCATGTATATTAATGGACAGTAATTATTAAACAATGTTATATTTGAATTTAATTTGATTTTATATAATATGCGAGTGAGAATATAAAAATAAATAAAGAAGAATAACGACAAATGTATATATAAATGATGAAAGATGTTATTTAATATGTGAAAAGGAAAATTTCCTAAAGCAATTGTATACATTTATCACACTAAAATAGTAGTAGCGTAGAATAGCATAGCAGTTTTATAAATATATACTTTCATACTATTTATAATACTTTCATCTAGGGAGAATGATTATTTTAATTTGTATGTATATCCCAACAAAAACTTTCATTACCAAGTAAGAGATTAAAATATTAAAATTTACTTACACCATAGCATTTTAAGTCATTATTTTAACACGGTCATAGGAAACAAGTACTTACTACTATCGCTTACAAGTGATAAGAAAAATCAATCAATATAAATCGTGTGAAAAAACGTATACGTATATCTACATACATATATGGAGAAGCTAAAGACTAATGAATTAGAAAGTATTTATAAAACACATTTTTAATAAGATGTTTTTAGACTACTTCTAAGGACAAGTAATTGAAAAATGTGTTAATAGGTAAGTCGTTACAAATGAAATTGAAAGTTTTTGCTGGGATGTTTACCACATTTAATACTTTTGTTTGTTTAGTTTACAAAGTAAAGACAATTGTTTACTTAATATGCTACTGGTAATAAAGGGTGGAGTAATTTCGGAGTAATGTCGGTATTGTGCCCTTATGCAATCTATATAGTAGTTAAATGAAAGTAAATTAACTCTGGATGATTGTAAAAATATATACCGAGGGACTATATTCATTACTCTACGTCTTGAGCAAATAATAAATATAGATTCTAAATGTTATATTCAGTAATTAATGTTATAAAATATAGATAAAAAAGAATTAACATTGGTCTCTAAAAAAAACCAATTCCAAACTACAAAGTTTGATACATTTCTTCCAGTTGTATTCATAGTTTCTAAACTGACGCTACTCTACCAAAAATGTTTCTAAAGTAGGTTAAATATGGGCCTTTCTTTATATTAGTATTTATAGGTGAATTTTGACTTTCAAGGACTTTCGATCATTAAGAAAATCGTCAGTATCATTTAGGCTTTTATAAAACTAAGTTTTGCCGAGAGATACAAGAATATTTAACGTATGAATATTTCGGGTATGGGAGCTAGGCGAATGGGCCGATTTAACCATTTTCAATAGGTTTCATCCTTGGGTCAAATTTCATAAAATTATCTTGAAAATTGCGACCTGTAGCATGAGGGCAAGACTTACATAGATACACAGACGGACGGATGGACGAACATAGCTAAATCGACTCAGAAAGTGATTCTGAGCCGATTGGATGTAGGACCAATATTTTTGGATGTTACAAAAATCAGTACAAATTTATAATACCCTCCCTACTATAATGGTATAGGGCACAATAAAGCATTAAATATCAAAATATGCACTTAAACCCTAAAATATGCCCTAAAAATTCGAAAATATACCGAAAATATGTCATTAAAATCTAATCATGTAAAATTATGCTTTTATGGGTAAAATATGCAAAAACACATCGATGTCAAAATTCTTAAATTGTTCTGAAAAGTGTAAATATGTATGTATATCATCTACAACTCCATAGGACGCACCATAAGAAACACGCATTAGCACGTTTTGGTTTCCCTGGTAATCAGACATTTTGCCCGAAACCATAAAGTTTAAACAAGTTATATTAAAATATTCGGTTGTACTAACATGGCAAAATATTAGTTCTACAAAGTGCTATATACACATTAGGGACGCTCATATTGGGATTTTTTTATAAGGGGTTATTGTTTTAATTCGTTTAAGTATTAAATAGGATAATATGGAACTTTGCGGACTTAAGTATTGCAATTCAACATGGAATCCGTTGTCACTGAACTAATGATTTCTATATATTGTGTTCCAGCTTGGTAACAACTTCTTGCATTATCTAAGCTTGAAAAACTTCTTCATAATAAAAATTTTTTAAAGCATGAAGGAGGAATATCCCTTATAAAAAGTATTTTGATAAAAAGGTTAAGATTTATTAAACCTTTTATGAAATTGTAATCAATCTTGTTAGTTATAAAATAAAGTTGTAATAAGCCAAACTTGATGGTTAAAAGTTGATATATAAGAACCATTTTACGGATAACGAACTAAATAAATGAATAAGGGAAACCTAATAAAACTTACCGTTTAAAATAGTTGATGTTGGCTGTAAAAAAATAAAATATTGATTTAATTAAAGTTTAATATTTTATAAAATACTATATACTAAGTAAAATTCAACTTTATGTTGCAGATTTCTAAATCTACTAATGTTATCTAAATAATTTAATTTTTAAATTATTTAAAATTTAGTAAAAGTATAGAGTTCTTAGAGTCTTAAACCATGTTAACGCCTTATAATTTATGTAAAACAAATAACTTAACAAGTTAAACCATTTATTAAGTACTCAAGCACAGAGTTTTCACCTTGGTCAATGCTATTTCATTATTTATGGCTTCCGTTTCCTTTGTTTTTTGTTTGTTTCATTTTGCCATAAACGTTATGTCACCATGAAGTGTATTAAACTCCCTCCAGATGAACATAAAACTCTTATTTTCTTAAAATTTATAACATCCCTTGACATTTGGAATCTTTCTTTTATAAAGGAATGTTTGTTTTTTTTTGTTATTATTTTTACGACTGTCGAAATTTCTCGCAAAAAAAAAGAAAAGGTACAAAATGCTTTTAGGAAATAAAAATTGTGTCTACGTGGTTGTAAATTATCACTGAACACTTCTTTAACTACACACTCACTCATAATGTGTATTTTTTTTACTCACATAAAGGAATTGTATCCTTCAGGCCAAATTTATTCTTAGATTTTTTTTTGCTAAGACAAAAATGTTTATGCTTCAGAGTGTTTAAATGAAATTTAAGAAAGTTCCCAATTTTGTAAGCATGTATGTATATAAATCGTAATCATCTTTAAACTAATGAGTTTAGGTTGGTTATGTGGTTGAAGGTGAGTGAGGTGTAGTGCCTCTGGCCATAATGATTTTATGAGTTTATTAGTATTTTCGAAATTGATGAATTGAGCTAAAGGAAATAATTTAAATAAGAAGTTAGAAAATACATTCGATTAGGCCCAAGCCCATAGAATAGCTTATATCGATATAAGATAGTTTTCGGAAGCAATTTTTTGTATGACTTATGGCTCATACGATTTTAGTTGAATTAATATTAAAACATTTGCATTGTATTAAAGTTAAGGCGATTTTCGGAAGTGGGTCTTATACGAGATCTTTAGGCAATAAGGTCACGATAATGAAAAAAGTTATGTAAATGTAGTTAATATTTGTATAAATTCTATCTGGATATATCCAATACAATATGTTTGACAGATCAATGTTAGTTTATGTAATTTTCGGATTATGGTTTTATCCATCACATCAGGTTTTCCAGATATAGTGTTATAAAGTTTGAAAAACCCGTTTTTGAACATATTTGAGACGCTATAATAGCGAGAAGATACTTTCGTTTATAAAATTTGTTATTTCATCTGAAAATCCAATTGAATTGTTTAAAAATCTCTTTAATTTTTATTTTAAAGTCGACAGACTTTCAGATGACATACCAGATTTTGTAAATAAAGATATCTTGTAGCACTTATAACGTCCTAATATAGCCTAAAAGTGGATTATTTCAACTTATGACACGATATTTGGAAAACCTGATGTGATGAATAAATTCTAGATTTGTATTCAGCGCAGCTCAATCCTTCAGAAGAGTACGAAGTAAATTTTTGTCTTTGGATTTCGACTTTTTTCAAATACACCGAAGTACCTACTCAGATTAAGGATATAAATCTACATATCGTCATAAAATCTCATTTAGATATTGTTCTTTAAATGAATGGATAATCAAACTGTGGAATGTATTTCGATTGATACATTTTTAATTTAAAACATTTATGAGAAAATGCTAGCTAATATATAGTTTTCAAACTAGAATTTATTGCGTCATTCGAAGCGTGTTAAAGCGTACATTCATACTATATATGTGCAATATATGTATAACTATTCATACACGCCTTTTTATACCCTACACCACTTTAGTGGGGAGGGTATATTGGGTTTGTGCTGATGTTTGTAACGCACAATAATATTGGTCATATACCCACCTTAAAGTATACCAATCGGCTCAGAATCATTTTCTGAGTCGATTTAGCTATGTCCGTCCGTCCATGTAAACCTTGTAATCAAATTACAGGTCGCAATTTTGAAGATAATTCAATAAAATTTGGTACATGATCTTCTATTGTCCCAGGGACGAAGCCTGTTGAAAATGGTTTACATCGGTCCATTATTTCACCTAGCCCCCATACAACTGAACCCGCCGAATAGGGCTTTTATGTTCATAATTATGTTTAATATACTCATATCTCGACAAAAAGCTGCAATAACCAAGTTGTATACAAGACTTGATGACACCCACGAATTCCATAATAATAGGTTCTCATATGACCCTAGCCCCTATGAAAAGCCCCCATCAAAATTTCACTTAAATGTCCACAATTTTATTCAACAATAAACGGCTTAAGTATGTATATCTAAGGCAAGGTACAATTCAACTTAAATGCTTTATTATGGCAACTAAATCACATTATATTTTTGTCAAAGGTGTAGGGTATTATATGGTCGGCCTCGCCCGACTATAATTTCTTACTTGTTAAACATTAGGATAGTTTTAAAAAAATTTTAAATATTTTTTTCCTTCCAAAATCGTTTGTTCTTGTATTATATGAATAATGCTTTACAGAATTTGAATCTACCTTAAATAACATACTTTTCAGAGCAGCAAAAAAAACTGTTTATTTCGATAGTTCTTTAAGATATTTTATATTTATACAGAAATTTATAATAGAACTTATACAGAAATTTATAATAGACTTTTTTTCTATGACAATGTTCATACAACCAATAAATAGAAATTTTTCAAAGAAAAATAAAAAAGATATTTTCATTTTACCAATGCAATCTATTGGCGTAAAAGATCAACATTTTTCAAAAAGCACGAGAATGTGATGTTTTAGTCCAAAATCAACTGTAAATGGTTAAACATGTTAATAAAAAAAATTTTTGACATTTTGAATCTAGAAAATAAAAGATAGCGACTAGTCCCTAGATACATATCCCAGCAAAAACTCGGTAATGACATGTACTTACAATGACTACTACATACCGTCGGTATTACTTTTAAGTAATCTTGTAATGATTTACATATAATCAGATGTGTAAATACTTTATTTTGAATTTTCCCATTTAAATGCTTTTTGCACACACAGAAAGAAAATAGTTTTTGTATGTGAAAATTATTATTTGACTCACAATAAAATAACTAAGTAAACAGTGGTGTCATGAGTAAGATAGCAAACTAACGAACATGAGGTCCAGGTTCGTGAGTAGTTTTATTGTACGAGAAACAAAACAACTTTTTAACTCCTTATTTGTATGTACTTATTTAAGTAGCGAGCATGGTAACTACCTGTCTCCAATATCATCACTGTGTTAAAATTATGAGTTAAAATGCTAATGAATTCAAAGTGAATTTTTAATCATTTTTACTCAATACTTTTCAATAAGTTTTTGTTGTGATGTTATATATTTTGTTTCTCTAGATCATAATCGTAAATCATTTCAATTTTGTATGCCTTATAAAAACATTTAAGTAGAGAGTGTATATTAGAGATATATTAGCCTATTTATTTTTTATCTAAATCGTATCGGAATAAACTCTTTAAATACGAACGAATTGTGTACGTGAGATTGAATGCGAGATAAAAGAATTGCAAATTGAATATCAAATATCACACTAAATTGCACACGTGAATACATGCATACTATATTTTCGCATATTTTTGTTCATTAACATACATACATATGTATGTATATAGTTATTCAAAAGATTTTGATTGGAATTCGTGAAGTGTTGATTCAAACGTGTTTTTTTATGTTTTTTAGTTGTTACCATTAACAACTGTATTTCAGAGGAAAACAATGTGAATATTTATTGCTGATGATATGTTACATTATGACAAATAACAAGTCGGCTATGTACGATTATGTGATACCTTATATCGATGTGAATTAATATTTGGAAGTAATTTACTTTCCTTATGAATGTTACTTCTATGGGAGCCATATCCAATGATGGATAGATCCGCAAAAAAATATTGTAAAGTTTTATATCCGATTATTAGGAACTTATTTTTACGTATTATAGAGTTATCTTCAAAATTGCAATATGGTAAACAGAAGTGATTCTAGGTATTATAAACAATTGCACTAACGTATGATACGTCCTATCCACTATATTGTTACACGGTAGAAATATTTATTTAATTTGTGCGAAAAATAACATGTGAATTTTAAAACTATATTTATAGCCACCACTACGCTGATATTTATTTCCTGATAAATCTTCATAAAAAAGAATACATTTTTAGATGGCTTTAAAAAGCTTCACAAATGAAGTCTTAAAAATGTTATTGTTCTATTTAACATTGATAAGAATACTAAAAGGAAAAATAAAATTTATGTATATAATCAATAAAGGAAAACAAAACAACATTTAAAGAGAAATTAAAAACAAGTAAGAAATTATAGTCGGGCGAGGCCGACCATATAATACCCTACACTTGTAAAAAATAAAATGCGATTTAGTTTTCATAATAAAGCATTTAAGTTGAATTGTACCTTGCCTTGAATTATACTTAAGCCATTTATTGTTGAACAAAATTGTGGACATTAAGGTCAAATTTTGAAGGAGGCTTTGTATAGGGGCTAGGGCCAAAAGAGACCCTATAATTACAAAATTCATGAGGGTCATCAAGGCTAGTATAGAACTTGATTTTGCAGCTTTTTGTCGAGATACGAGTATATTAAACATAATTATGAACTTAAAAGCCCTATTCGGCGGGTACAGTTGTATGGGGGCTAGGTGAAATAACGGACCGATGTTAATTATTTTCAATAGGCTTTGTCTCCGGTACCATAGAAGATCATGTGCAAAATTTCATTGCATTATCTTCAAAATTGCGACCTGTAGTTTGATTACAAGGTTTACAAGCCCTATTTGGGGCATCAGTTGTATGGGGGCTAGGTGAAATAATAGACCGATCTTAACCATTTTCAATAGGCTTCGTCCCTGGGACAATAGAAGACCATGTACCAAATTTCATTGAATTATCTAAATCGACTTAGAAAATGATTCTAAGCCGATTGGTATACTTTAAGGTGGGTATATGACCAATATTATTTTACGTTACAAACATCAGCACAAACCCAATATACCCTCCCCACTAAAGTGGTGTAGGGTATAAATACACTTTAAAAATTTTATTTATATAGTATGTCAATTATCATAAATAAACAAGTAAGAAGTCTATATTCGCTTTTACCGATTATTATATACTCTTCACCAGAGTGTGTTTAAAAAAAAATTATTTTATAAAATATCTGGGGCTTCAGAAATTTGATTTCTACAGACAGACAAACGAACATGGCGCAATCCTTGCCACTCCGCTATCTATAAGGATCCAGAATATACATACTTTATAGGGTGGGAAAATTATATTGTGGAAATTGCAAACGGAATGACCCTTCTTAGGAAGGTGAATGGACCCGATGTTCTGTATATAGGCACCATCATTTTTAAGAGCGGTTGAGAACGCTAAATAGATTATTTTCAGTATTTAGTACTTTTATTCTTAAAATGTAATCTTCTGAAACCATTTCGACATCTAAAAATTCCATACCTTTTTTGGGACCTCCATAATATTTATTTGTAGAAAAAATTGGTATATGCAGATTTCAGGATAAAATGTAGAAATTACTAATAAAAAGTCAAACTTATTCTCGCAACAAGTATGAGTGATTGAAGTCATTATACCCTGGCGTAAGTGATCCATTTAGGTAATCCAAAAACTACTCCCCTGTAAACATTATTGGAGTACTTGATCCGTTTATTAGTCCTATATAATGCAGACATGCATCATTTTATTTATTATTTTTGAAAACAATTTGCATTACATGGACCATGTTCTGATCATGTACTCTCATAATTTTAGTAAGTGAGTTGTTTTGGTATTACTCCAATGTAATGTCCTAATCTAGAACATCACAATGTTAAATAAAGTGTGCTTTTCTATATATTTAGATTAGTTTGGTTTACGAAAGAATAAAAATTTTATTAATACTATAGTAATCCGTTTACGATTTCACATTATTTGTATAAAAATATTACTTTTGCAGCATTAGTGATGCAAGTCATATCACAGGTGTGAGGATTCTCTGACTATTTTAAGATATGGTGTTTTTTATAATATATATAACATCCAAAATGATAGAATGTATGTCAGATATACATATATATTTATAAACGATTTCCATCTTAATATAGAAGATAATTTACATACATATGTAAATACATACATTTGTATATATGGGCTTTTCCACTGAAACTCTACTTTTGTCACATCATGTCACGCAACATTAACTGCCTAGATCTTAAGATCATTCAGTTCCATTGGTCTCTTCTTTTTCTATATTTGTATACTAGCTATATTTGTATACTAGCTATACCCACCCTAAAAGGAATGTGTATAAATAAAAATCCCACTTAACGATTTTGAAGATTCTAACTACAATAGTTTTCCAGACTTATAATATGTTACATATGAGAGATATCAAGCAAATTATTGCCAGGACGCCAGTTTTTATCTATCGCCAATTTCTATCTATCTATAAAAAATTTGAATAATATAAGAGTTTCCAAGATGCACGAAATTTTGCATTTAATTCATATATATTGTGCCAAGCCACCCATTGAAAGTCCGCCCGTTATGCTCTAAATGTTCACATGAATTTCAAAGTTCTTCATGTAAAATTTTAAGATTCTAGCTCTAATAGTTTCTCAGATATACGAATTTTTCTATTTGAGCTTGAAGCCCCCATATGAAAGTCCAAAATGTTCAGATACTAAACTAATTTGTGCAAAATTTTATAAATCAAGTTCTATTAGTTTCCCAGATAAACGAAATTATATATTTAATGCATATGGGAGGTGCCTAGTTCCCCATTGAAAGTCCGCCCGTTATGTTCTAAATGTTCACATGAATTTCAAAGTTCTTCATGTAAAATTTTAAGATTCTAGCTCTAATAGTTTCTCAGATATACGAATTTTTCTATTTGATTCATATGGGGGCTTCAAGACCCCCCAGATGAAAGTCCGCTTTTTTTTCCTCCAAAATGTTCAGATGAATATTTAAGTTCTTTGTGCAAAATTTGAAGAATTTAGTTCCATTAGTTTTCCAGATAAACGAATTTTTGTCTTTAAGTAATATGGGAGGTGCCGCTCCCCTCATGGGTAGTCCGCCAAATTATTACCCAAAGTGTTTAGATGGATGTTCAAGTTATTCGTGTAAAATTTGAAGATTCTAACTATAATAGTTTCTAAGATAAACGTATTTTTGTATTTAATTTATATGGGAGGTGCCACGCCCCATAATGCTAGTCCGCCTACTTTTTGTCCTAAATAATAATATTGACACTAAAGATGCTCCGACAAAATTTGAGGAGTATAACTGTTATATTATCTAAAATATACGGATTTAACATTTTCTTAATATGGGAGTGGCTCCTCGCCCACTTGGAATTTCAAAATAAAAAGTAGCCTATTAGCTATTCCAGACATACAGTAATACGCTGTGAAAATTTTAATAAAATCGGTTCAGCCGTTTAGTAGTCTATAACGTTCAAACATACAAACAAACACACATTCATTTTTATATATATAGATAGATAGGTACAGTTATGGTGCATGACCGGATGTGACAAAAGTAGACATTTCAGTAGAAATACCCATATGTATGTATATTACATTCTTAACACAAAATTGTGGAAATTACAAAAATAATAATAAATGTATGGTATTAAAAAACAACCTTAATACATATAAGTACTTATTATGTTTAATATACAATACATAGTCGTACATTCATATGTATGTTTACAAGAGTATTATATTGGTATGTATTTTTAACGATTTTAACATTTTCTGACATTAAATTTACACATTATACTCGTTCTCTTTTGTATGGTTACAAAATGAACAAACAAAATCTTTCTTTTATTTTTATTTGTAAAGAAATGTTAAAAAAAGGAAAACATAACAAACAACTCCTACGTAAAAGAACTTTCAACATACTGTTACTGCTAAGACATGTGTCTAAATGCATTAAAAAGCATAATAAGAAACATTAAAGTTCATGTAACATGTTGTTTATGTTTCCTTTTCCTTTCTATATCCTTACGTTTATTTTTATGATATATATATTTTTTTATCTTCTCAACCCCTCAATATGTTTGTATGATACAATATGTAAATTATGGTGGCGCCCTTAGTATAAGGGACAAACTAGGTGTCGATGTTAACATCTAAAATTTTTGTCCTCACGTTAATATATTAGTGAGTTGGATCAAAGGATTAAAAGGTAATTTTTATGATATTTTCATATTTCTTGCGAAGAAAACAAATTTGGTATCAATATGATAACTCTATGAATGGTCTTTTAATACCGTATTAGCAATTTTTATTTTCGAAAATTGATTATTGGAATTAAGTGAATTAAATTTTAACCCAGAGGCGAGAGTATGTATATTGTTCTAAAGGATTTAGCTGCACTGAACTCTCATATATGCTTTTGGTCATATTCAGTACGTTTTAAAACAGCGACGACAATTTTGTTTGTAACATCGGTTATGCCATTTGAAAGTCCAAACTGTGGACTATTTTCTTTAGATTTAGCTCATAAAATATTGAAGCAAGTACTAGTACACTTTGATTTAAGTAAACTTTCATTTCAGTTAGAACATCAAGAAGTTTAGTTTTGGGGTGACCCTAATGTATTTGTACATGTTTACGTTTTATTGTAATTATTTATTTTGTTGATCACGATTTTTATAAATAATACTTAAATTAAATAATACTTAAATTAAACTAAACGATAAAGAAATATAATGGTTACAAAGATACCTTTTAATACAAAAAGAACAATTCTTCAAATTTGAAGTTTAAATGTAAGAATTTTGGATATAAAATTTATTCTGTACTTTTGTAATTTCTTTTTACTTCAAAAGATCTCTAAACAAAATTATTACTTCTGTAATGACAAAGCTATTTATTTTTACCATATTTGAGGATGGTGAAAAACAAAAAAGTTAGCATTTCGTTCAAATAATAATAATAATAATTTTAACCCTCTAGGATGGATTAATTACTTTTTACAAATATGTCGAAATACCACGACCATACTATTTACTTTCGCTGTGGCGTAAATTATTTAACGGTCCTTACTATTTTGACATTTGAATGTTTCGAAAGTTAAAACGATTTAGTCCCTCAAACAAAAAGTCGAGAAAATAAAGAATATTTTGTTCTATAAAATTCTATTAAATTTTAATTTCATAATATCGTTCATTTCTATAAGACATAGTCCAAAAAAAGTCGTTTCGAAACAATTGGCTTTGAATGTTTAATAACATTTTACTATTTTTATAAAACTTTTAAATAAATCAACGGGTTTGATTCAGATAGTAAAGGTTAATATGTTCTCGTCTAAATTAAAATAAAATAAACATAGTAATTGGCATATCTAAAAAGCAATAAATTTTTAACTTAAAGCTAAAAAATTCCATTTTCTCTACCTTTTCATTAATCATTATTTTAACACGGTGAAGACATTGGAGGTAAGTACCTACCACGTTCACTTACTAATAACTACTTAAATAAGTATTTACCAATAGGGAGTCAAAAACTTGTTTTGTTTTACACAGAAAAAAATGCTCACACAGAACTTGGACCTCTTATTCATTAGTTCGCTGTCACCACTGCTTAATTTTACTGTGCAATCAAATAAAATGTGCAAATAAAACGGCAAATCTAATAAATAAAGTACTTACGTATATGATTGTAAAGTAAGTTATTCTGTAAGTACAAGTCATTACCATCTTTTTGCTGGGAAGCTTTTAATTGTCAAGGTGCAAGTAAAACTGTATTATTGTGAGAAGTAAGTTAATTATAAATTAAAATGTAATTATAGCAACTATTCATGATAATGTTTTCAGTAAAAACCACTCCAGTACTTCCAGGATATATGTACAAAAATATGTATATTTAAATAATATTCGTTTAAAAATACTTTTCGCAAATAATCCCATAATCATATATCATATGTAACGTGACCAGATGGTTTTTGAGTGATTTTTTCCGAGTGATTAAAAAGCGGGATTTTGAAGAAAATATTTTGAAAAAGCGGGATTTTGAAAATTGTTATTCATTAAATCGGGATTTAATAATACTTAACATCAAAACAAGTAAAAGTGTTGTATTCATACATACATATATCGATATTAATATGAGCATCTGGGTGATTTTAAATCTCTTTTATGGAGGAAAAAATTTAATATTCAGAGTTTTTGTTATTTTTTACAAAAAATTTTTATTGGTGTTACTCACAACACTCTAATAATGGCTTTCAACCTTTAAAAAGCGGGATAATCCCGCTTTTGGCGTGATGTCTGGTCAGGTTAATCATATGTGATATCGTGCTTAATGTGCAATCATTCATGTAGTACTTATTTATTTTTGCATCATTCATTCTTATCGAATCATGTTTAAAACGTAAATGATTGAATTTTTGATAAAGCTATTTTAAGAACAAACTACATATTTTACAATTTTACTTTTCCGCTCTTTAAATTTAATGAAGTGTAAAACTTTACACAGGACGTTACACATGCAAGTTTAAGGGGGCGTAAAAGTACATACACACAGCAGATATTTAAGATATTTACACCCAATACACCAAAAGTCTTGAACTTAAAATTTAATATCAACGCCTAGGTTTTGAAGTCATAAAACATTTTTTGTTCAAATATAGCTCTGATTTCGAACTTTTAACTTTTACTAATGTTAAAATATAGGGGCCGAATTACTGAAAAATCTTACAGTTGTGCCTCTTCTGTTGTCTATAGATTAAAACATTTATTTTATATGTAATCAGTAAAACTTTTAGACTTTATTCTAAGATATATATATATCTGTATCTCGAAAACAGACCCTTGCATTTATGTTTGTTGGGCAAAACATACATATGTATGTATTAGGGTGATCGATTATTCGACATTTTCCAAAAACCGGTTTTCGAATAATTCGAATAGTTGACATTTGAAAAAAACCGGTTGACATTTTTCAAATCCAGAAAAAACCGGTTAACCGGTTTTTCATTATAAATAACAAAATCTATTTTAATTTGAAAAAATAGACGTTTATGTTTAAATTTAATTAATAAAACAGGACTTAACTGTTTTTTAACAGTTTAAAAGATTATAACTTTAGATCTAGTCGTCTGATTTACTTTATTTCTTTAATGTAAAAAATGGAAAAAAGTAGAACACTTCTGTTGAACATAAGGAACTATGTAATTCTAGCTTATTCTAAAATCCCTATTTAGACAATTTTCATAGTCATTCCAACACTTCCATAATATTTTAGCCGCAAATTTATTATTGTAATTGAAATATAATCTTAAGATTGATAAAATTTTATCAAACTGTTATTCCAATAAACTTTACAAATAAAAATTGTTAATTAATTAGGAAAATCAAAAAAGTTTAACCCAAGGTGCATTAGAAAAATATACTCTAGTTCCTGGACTCCAATATTTTTAATATATAGACGGGCTGTATTTTTATTTACTTCAAAATTTAACTTAAGTAATCTTTGAATACAAAGCAAATTAAAAGTATTCGAAACCGGTTTTTAAAAAGTAGAAAAACCGGGTTGTTCGATATTCGAAAAATCAACATTTAGAAAAAACCGACACTGGTATAACAGAAAAAACCGGTTTTAAAACCGGTTGAAAATCCGAGTCGATCACCCTAATATGTATACATTTGTTTTTTGGAAAAAAACCTACTTACTTATCATATTAACAAGATAATGTAAAATCAATTGGACACAGAGTAATTTATATTGTTTCCATAGTTTTACATTAAGTGATGAGAAAATAATTTAAAAAAGAAATATGTTGTATCTAGTAGTAACGAAAGTTTGACCTAAGTTGCATAATAAGCCTAAAGAATACACTCAAACCTCGTTTTATGCGATTAATTCGTTTGAAAAAATCTTATTGTTGAGTTAAAAAATTATTTTTTTATAGATATCCCCCACGACTACTTATTAGTCGTATACGCTTCTTTTGAGCAAAAAGGCCCATTTTGAAATAAAATTAAAAAAAACATATATTTTTTTGCAAATAGAGAAGAAATAGCTTTCATTTGAAAAACACGCTGTATGGCCAAAATGTCCAACAAGTGTTAAACAAACAAAGTGTTAAAATAATTGTAAAAAATAAATAATACCCAAAAATGTAATCGTACACAACATTATAAAATTTAAAAGAAATATAAAATACATAAAATATGGTACATACATTAAAAAATTAATAATTTAAAAATAATATTTAATTATCTTAATATTGACATGAAAGTGTGGATATATTAATTTTTATTTATGGGAATACCAGTGCTTGTGTTTGTTTAAAGGAAAACTAAAAAAATAATTACAATTTATGCCGAACACTTTAGATTAACTATATTATGTTTAATATGTAACCATAATATGGTTTCTTGAAGCCATGTGATTACTTGAAACCATAATATGGTTATATGATATTTTTTGATACTAATAATGATCATAATATGTTTTAACTTTAACCATAATTCTAACCATAATATGTTGCTCTTAGATTATGGTTACCACAACCATATTTTTTTTCTCCGTGTACTATTTGAAGAAAGAAAAAGTACTACTTATAAAATATGTACCTCTTAGAGATACTCATTCAATCAAAAATTGCATGATTCTGTATTCAATATTATAGAAAATTCAAAAAATATAACGAAAAAGTACCTAAAGTCCCTTTTATTAGATTCTCATTCACTCAGGTCTCCACAGGCGTAATTTTATATTTCTATGTTCAATATCGTAAAAATTTCAAAAAGTACCATCTGAAAAACGAAAATGTACAAAAATCTCTCTCAATAAATTCTCATTTAATAAGGACCCTGTGTCATGTGTTTCGGTTTCCCATTATAGAGAATCCAAAAGGTACCATCTGAAGAATGGAAAAGTTCCAATGAGGCTCCATTTACAGATTATTATTCAGTCATGGCCATGTATGTTGAAATTTTTGTTTTTAGTTTTAATATTTTAGAAAATTCAAAAAGTACCATTTGAGAGATAAATATACTAAAAATGTATCTCTGGAAGAATCTTATTTTAAAAAAGGACCGTGTATGATTAATAATCATGTGTTTTGGATTCATATCATAGAACATACAAAGAGTATCATTTCAAGAAAGAAATAGTACCAAAAGTGGAATAAATGCTACCTTTAATAAAAAGAGTACCATTTCACAAATAAAACTCAAACGATTCAAATCTGTATTCATTTGTTCCAGAAAAATTGTGCTTTCAATTTCCTGTTATCCCCTTTTTGGTACTTTTTTCCACATTGAAATTGCAAATATTTTGTTTCAATAAATATCATAGCGTTGGTACGTAATTTATTAGGTATACGTCAATAGATCGAAAAAGTTTTCTTAATATGCTAAAAAAAAGTACCAAAAATACAGTTTTTCCCTTTTACACCCAAAAAGGACTGAATTTTTAAAAAGTACGTAATATTCGAATATATTGAAAATATTTATAAAAATTTTATTATGTTTATTGATTAAAAAGTTATAAGGGCCAAAAAAGGTACCAAAATCACCTTTGTTACACATTTTCACCCCTTATAAATACGCATTTCAAAAAAGTACCAGATACCCATCTGCTCATTTTAAGAGTAGATACAGGTGCATTTAAAATTTTTCTTGCATCACTAATGTTAGGTAAGATAATTAAGAAAACCTGTTTTACCCGTTTTTTCCCTTTTTTACTGCTAAATGTACAAATTTCCTAAAATCCCTCCTTAGTGGATCTAACCAAAAATACATCTACTGTCAAAATTTCATGATTCTAGATTCAGCCGTTTTGGCTGTGCGATGATGAATCAGTCAGTCAGTAACGCTACTCTTTTATATATGTACATATATAGATAGATTAATACCTCTAGGTTTTTTGTGCGTAAAATAAAACAACTTTTTTAACGCCCTATTTGTAATGAGTTATTTAAGTAGTTCTTAACATTAAAAGTAATGTGTTAATTCTTAAAGTAAATTTTTATTTTATATATTTTTTTGAAAGGACACAATATTATTACCCCTTAATCCTTTTATCAACAACTCTATTTAAAAATAGAAATTCTTTAATATTTTTCTTAAGTAAAAAATATGTTTATGAAAATTTACCACATTTGAAATATGTAAATTTTTTCACCAGCATCATCTACTCAAGTATTTCACACTGAGCTAAGTTTCAAAAAGAACACTCGCCCACATAAAATGCAAATATTTCTACGGCAGATAGATGGAAACTGACACTAACAAACCCACACTTAATTGTCAAAATAAACAAAGAATTTATTTTGAAAATATCTTTTGTTTTTCTCTTAATTCCTAATAAATATAGTGAGTTTTATAATTTATGTACATTTTTTATTTACATTTTTTTAATTATGCCTTTAATGAAATATAAAAATTAACAAAAAATATTTTTGAAATGCGTCCTTGACAAGCATAGTACTTAATTAATAAGCTGTCATAATAAACAAAAAAAAAGAAAAAATTAAATATGTTGTATTTTTGATGTATGTATACATTAAGGTAATAACTTTTTTATAAATTTTGAATATTTCAAATCGGTCCTATCTAATCCTCTTCTTTTTCATTTTAATAATAATTTGAAATAATTTTAAAGAAAATCGGAAATTTTTGATTTAAACAAGTGACGAAATTTACTCTCAAGAAAAGCAAGGATATGGGGTTGCGGTTTATACCCCAGTAAAAACTTTTATTACCATTTAAGGGGTTCAAATGCTAAAATTTACTTACACAATAGCATTTTAAGTCATTATTTTAACACGGTGATGTCATTGGAGGCAAGTAATTTCCACAAACGATTACAAGTAATTAGAAAAAGTAGTCATTGTAAATCGTATGAAAAAACGTATACAGCTTCTATATCTTTTCTGGAAAGATGGCTAATGAATTAGAAAGTATTTATATAACACAATATTAGTAAGACCTTATTTGACTACTTTTATGTAATCCAGACGATATGTAGTAGTCATTGAAAAGTATGTTGTTAGGTAACTAATTACAATTGAAAGCCATTACCTAGTTTTTGATGGGACATTTTCCAAAATTATTAAAAAGAATATTATTATATAAACAATTCATATAAATTTGTTTTTGAAAGGATTTAGAAAATCGATTTACCGCGCAAAGTTTTTGCACCGAAATGACGTGAGAAAAAGGTGTTCGTTGTTAGATTACTTCTGGCTACCACGTAAGTGATAGGGTGTAATTTTCATTATTACCCTAATATACAAACATAATGATTTGTAATTAATTAACATAATTTATATGGATATCGACTTGGTAATATATGCACTATGTTTATTTTTTTTGTAATGCAAAATTAGAAAAATACACTGAAAAAAATTTTGATATTTTGAATTAATGTAAAGTATTTTTTATTTTAAACCAGGATAAATTTAGAATTTAACAGCACAACTCTTTTACTCTTCCGTTTTTTTATTTTATTAAATACCTAATATCGAAACATTTTCGATGTTTTTATCATAAAACCAAACATTAATATAATTTTTTTTGTTACAACTTTTATTAATTATATTTATTTTCATGTAGATATTTGTATGTATGAATATAAAATTATATAAATGTATGCTCATTATTTATTTAATATCCTTAAGTCATATTAAACCACAAATTTATAAAAAGAAACAAAAGCTGCAAAGAGGATAACGGATACCGCTGACATACATTTCTTTAATTTAATTTTTGTTACGATTTTGATTAAAATTTGTTGTTTTTCTTAGATTAAATCAACCTAGTAATATTAATGTAAGTAATATTTACATTCAGATATACATACGTACAGACGACACAATAATATAATTAGAAATTACTTAGAAAACGTGTGTAAGTTATTATGTTATTTATATGTATGTTTGACATAGTATATGTATATATAATAAGATTATTTATAAGATAAACATTTTATAAGGAACAATATATTACAGAAGTAAGTAGATTGATAGATGTTTTGAATAAAAATAAGATTTAAAATTTGTTGTGTATTACGAATTCGAGGGCAACAATCATTTCAACCATAGGCTATAGTATACTTTTCTAAAGGATTGAGCTGCTTTCAGGAATTTGACCTTAGAATTTGTCAATCACATCAAGTTTTCGAGATATCATATCCTAAAATTTTAAAATCCTATTTTTAACATATTTGAGACGATGCAATGGTGTGAAGAGGTGAATCTGTAAAGTCACCTGAGAGTCCTATTTATTAACTTCAAAATAATGCTAATAATAACAACACAGGTCAATCCAGTATACTTTTCTGAATGATCTAATCCAGATATTCTAGATCATATAGGGTTTTTGAGATAATGAGTTTAAAACACTGAAAAAATCTCAATTCTGGTTATATCTTAAACCTGATGTGATGGAGGAAATCTGAGGCCAGATTCGGATTAATCGATGGTAAATCCTTTAGAAATGTAAACTTGGTCTCTGAGTAATTTTAAACTTAAGGTCTTAAAGAAAAGAGAAGGAGACATAAAATGGTTAAAACTTTATTTTAAAGTCGACAGAGTGGATTTTAAAAAATTTATAAAGAAATGTGTCTCAAAAATGGTCAAAAACTTTTTTTTTCAAAATTTGGCACACGATATCTCGAAATCCTGATGAAATGAAGAAATTCTGATGCCAGATTTGGATTCTTTAGAAAAGTATATCTTGGTCTATTATTGTCGAATTCTATTTATGTCGAATTTCACCGCTACTGAAAGGTTGAAGCTGAAAGTTTAAGTTATTTTCTGGCGGATTGGGTCAATATTCAGTCAATATTTAGATGTGTTCCAAACAGAAAGACAAAATAACATATACTTAATACTAAGGGCCAATCTTTAGGTGAAAGATTAGCGTAAAAAATTAAATTAATCCTCGAAAGATGTTTTTGAGTACTCAATTAGTTAATTTTGTTTGCGAGTTTAAGCGCCCAATGGAGGTGGTTTAATCTTAAGCACGAAATGCAAAAGTGTAAACAGCTGATGCAAAAAAATTAATAAAATTTTTATAAATATGAACATTAAAATCTTCTATTTATTGATTAGTATAAATTATGAACACTTTAAAATACATTTTTTTGTTTTTAATTTAAGTTTTCATTAATTTTCATATTAAATTTACAATTGTCTTATTCTATTTATAAAATATGCATTGTTTTGATAACAAACAGTGAAGTTTTCTGTTGTTTTGTATAGCAACACTGCGAAGTTTAATCATGTATTCAAAAACATCAAAGGGGATTAACATAAGATTAAATTTATTTTTAGATTAACTAATCTGATTATTAATTGGCATTTGATTACCATCTCAAAAACCCGCTCTAAAAGATTAACCCCCATATTCATAAACGCTTAATAACGTTGTTGATGGTTTATTGTAGGAATTTTGTATGGAAAATGTGTGTAATAAACCAAAAATAAACGATTAATATCTTTATGAAAAAGGGGTAAATATTTTATTGTAACAACTATGACGTAGTTGGCATTGCTCTATATAAACTTAAGAATATGCATATGACAAGGACGAAAAAATGATGCAGTTGTTGAATTCACAATCGATATTTTCGATATTTGACAATAGTCATAACAACGTTGTTGGTATTTTCTATTCAAAAGCTCTGTACAACTCCTACAACAATTTTTCATATTTATTTCGAAAGTTGTAAAGAATTTTTGGAAGTGTTTTCAAATATTAATGTCAGCACATAAAATTCAACTGATTTTTGCATAAAGAACGATAAAGTTAATGAAATTAATTTTGTTTATTTTGCTTGAATAATGAATTTAATATTTTTTAATTATACCCTACACCACTATAATGGGAAGTGCCTTAAAGTGTACCAATCGGCTCAGAATAACTTTAGCTTTGTCCGTTTATGTGTCCATGTAAACCTTGTGCGCACGCTGCCAGTCGCAATTTTCAACTTAATGAAATTTGTAAAATACTCTTATTTTAAACCAAGGACAAAGCCTTTAGAAAATGGTTAAAATCGGTCAATTATTTCGCATAGCCCTCATACAATCGTAAAAATACATTCTTACTTGTTTTTAATATCTCTTGGATTAAATTTCTGTTCACAATTACTTTTTCTATATTTTAATAGCTACAACTTATAACTTGATAGTGAATTGTAATAATATGTTTTAACAAAATTATTATACGAATTTCTATTAATTATACCCTACACCACTATAGTGGGGGGGTATTATACGTTTTTGCTGATGTTTGTAACACACAATATTGGTCCTACACCCACCTTTAAGTATACCGATCGACTCAGAATCACATTTTGAGTCGATTAAGACATGTCCGTCCGTCCGTCTGTCCGGCTGGCTGGCTGTCCATGTAAACCTTGTGCGCAAGGTACAGGCCGCAATTTTCAAGATAATTTGATGAAATTTGGACCAAGCATGTTTTTTGGCACAAGGACGAAGCCTATTGAAATTGGTTGAAATCGGTCCATTATTTCACCTAGCCCCCATACAACCGTAACTCCCGATTTGGGCTTTTTATGCCATAATTACGTCAAATATACTATTATCTCTCTAAAAATTGGCACAAATAAGTTTTATATAAGTATAAATGACACTGCAGATTTGCGTAATGATCGCCCAAAAAATGTCTTAAACGTCTAAAATTGACTTGTAACCATTTGTATCGCAATTAAACTCAACGTAATTAACTATTATTTAAAAATATATCCTTTTCCCAAATTTAATGAGGATCGGCCCATATTTGACCTATACTCCTATATAAAGCCTCATTTAGAAAATTCAATAAATTGCTTAAATACTTTGGAATTAAGGTAAAATTCAACATAAAAGTTTCTTTGTGAAAAATAAAAATTTTTAAAATATACTCATGGTGTAGGGTGTTATATGGTCGGCCATGCCCGACTATACTTTCCTACTTGTTAATTTACCTGCGTCTATTTATTGATACACCTACATATGTATATGTACTTATAACATACATATATTTTTCTCTTTTTTGTGCACTTATTATACGCACGGAATGAAGGATGTTGCCTTTTATTAACAGCTGATGTTATATGTATGTACATATGTATCTGGCACACAGTGGTTAAGGGGTATAACATAAAATTTTTAATCTTTTAGTTAAAGAAAAAATTCTTGTAAATCGTTTCCAGAATATTTAAATTAAAATTTCTTTAGAGCTACCAATGTCTGAAAGACGTCTTTACTAAAATTTGTGCAAACATTTGTTCGATATCTAGCTCCAACCAATTAAATTACTATTTTACATTGTATGAGAGGCAGATGTTAGAGCTATTGTCCACCTACATTTTGAATAGGAATCAGTGTGTGCTTGTGGGAAAATAAGCCAGTAGTAAACAATATTTTTTCCATAAGTTTTTATTTTTCATTTATTAAAAATTTTTAATGAGTACTTATTCTGAATACATGTGTATGTATGCAAAATAGTGTTTTTGTTATCATTTCCAAAATCAAGGTAGATTTGCTTTATGATGATTCATATCCCTCGATAGATTGAAAATACATACATATGTATATTGGAAGTACAAAGTTTCTTTGAAACCGAATACAATTTTGAATAAAACATCGAAAATCGTGTCATCCGGTCCAGTTCCTGAACGGATCACACGAAAATATTTAGGGTAACATCATGTTACATAACGCATATATGTATATGGGGAATTTCATGTTATGTGACCTAACTAAAAAAATCGGTTTCGCCGAAATTTGCCCTGAGGTTAGTACTATTGGATAGTAGGTCAGACATTTTGGTAATACAGGGTTTTATTCAAATGAGTGTAACTTTTCACCTATTGGTCCTAGCAAAAATTGTTCACAGGAGATCAGATTGTTATTTCTTCATTCTTTCCAAAAAAAATTTTTGATATATATTTTTTTTAATAATTTTTTGTATTTTTTTTTTTTTCAAAATGGGCCTTTTTTTGCTTAAAAGAATGCCTATACAATTTCCTTGAAGGGCTTTATAGTCCCATAATGGGATGCGAGTGGGATATCTACCAAAAAAAAATATTTTTTAACTCAAGAATAACTTTTCTTTTTCAATATTTGCCACTTAATTTTCCCCTATTTTTTCAATATGGACGTTTTTGTTATATTTTTTTGTTCGAAAGAAAGTTTAGACCCTACATCGGCAGAGAGTAAAAAATAAATTCTCTTACTGTTTTTTATCGTTTTTTATACATGTGTAAGCATACATGCGTGTGAAATTAAGAGTAAGAAAGCTCTTAACAAAGCTCTTTATCGATCAGGGGCTTAGACCATTGCCTTTAAGAGTTTTGTGATTATTTGGGATGCCCATTATGTAACTATAAAGCCCTTCAAGGGAATTGTATAGGTTTTCTTATAAGCAAAGAAAGCTTTTTTCTTTGAAGAAAAAAAAAAAAACAAAATAGGGCCCATTTTGAAAAAAAAAATAATTAAAAAAAATTGTTTTGGAAAAAAATTAAGAAAAAGCTGAAAATTTGTGTCTGGCCTACTATCCCATAGTACTAACCTTGGTGCAAATTTTATCTAAATCGGAAGACATCAATTTTTAATGTTGGGTCACTTGACACGAAATTCCCCATATTTTAAAAATTGTTACCAAGCACCTTTTGTGATCTAATGTATGTACATATGTATATACATGGCATGCATTACCTATATGTTCATAAAATTTTTATACATATTATCTTCTCTGTGCCAAAGTAAACAAGTAAGAAAGTGTTCTTGTGTATGAAACCCTACGTCAGTTAGGAAAGAATAGAAAATAATCATTTATTTTGAATTTCATTGTAATACTGGTATTTATAAGGGAATTATGGATGTTCAAGGAAATTTTTGAGAAGCACTTTGTTTATGGATCGACCATTACGAAAATCTTCTAATAAGCTAAAGTTAGGTGAAATAATAAATCAATTGCAACCATTTTAATTATGCTAGTAGTTAGATTACAAAATTTACTTGAACGAATGGACAGACGTACAAATATAGCTAAATTGATACAGAAAACAATTCTGTGCCGACTAATAATTAAACTTTAAGGTGGTTGTAGAAACTGTATTACAAACATTAGCGCAAAACCATACTATAGTGGCGTAGGGTATAAAGAAGAGTAAATAGAATGTACAAAAAGAGGAAACGATATTACTTCTGTTCAGGAGTAAAGAGAAAGTAAAAGTTTTGGAAAATTTTATTGTAAATTGTGTGTTTAAGTATAAAATTAGAAATATTTTTAAGGAGATTAAATTGGATTAAATGAAAATCTGTACTGTAAAATAGTTTAAACATTTTCTGAAGATACTGATTATTAAAAATAATAAATTAATATAAAGGTATTTTAGAAATAAAATAACTTTATAGTCAATAATGGACATACATATTCCCACAAACTGAAAAACTGAAAATCAATTTCAATTATCAAAATAATTGCATCGAGCAAGTTTTGCACCTATCAACAAAATTATGATATAAATTATCAAATTTTTAAAATTTTTTTTCTTCAATTAAAGACATAATCAAAATAGTTAATAACAACAATTAAAACAAAATTTAAATTTAATTAATTTATGAATTGAATAAATTCAATATTTAACAAAAATAAAATTAAAAATGAAATTATTTATTAATCAAAAAGATTAAACAGTTTGGATGAAAATATGTGTATTAAAAATTCAATTAAGTCGTTGATTGAAACAATCAAAGTATCATTTGAATACTAACAATGTTAAAAGAAAACTTTACATTTAACAATGCGTTTAGTATTTTTAAAAATATCACGTTTGAGCAAATAAAGTGATTAAATAAATTTTTAATTAGTCAAGAAACTTAAACTTATATTTCTCAACAATAAAATTAATAATTGAATCGATTTAATAAAATTTGTAAACATAGGTTTTAAAGAACAAAACATAGTTAAACATCCATTCTTCATAAAATCTTATACTATTACATTTTCTATAATTTTCAATCAAAAAATCATAAAAAATAGGAAAAATTCCCAAGGAAAATTTAAAAACTTTTAGACTTCAGTTTTAGAAAAAAACAAGGATTAACAAGGGATAATTTTTATATTTTTATACTTAATTTAAACAGTTTTGTTTCCATGTTTCCTCATATTACATCTATTGAGCATTATTGAAATTTAAAGTGTTTTCAGGTTTTCAATCTTTGATGTTAAATTGATACCAACGTTTAATTTAGTTGGTCTTTCGCTTTTTTATACCCACCATCAAAAAAGATGGGGGGTATATTGATTTTGTCATTCCGTTTGTAACACATCGAAATATTGATCATAGACCCACAAAAGTATATATATTCTGGGTCCTCATTAAATTCTAAGACGATCTAGCCATGTCTGTCCGTCTGTCCGTCTGTCCGTCCGTCCGTCTGTCTGTCTGTCTGTCTGTCTGTCTGTCTGTCTGTCTGTTGAAAGCACGATAGAGTCCGAATGGAAAGAGCTAGAGGGTTGAAATTTCACATAAATATTTCTTATAGGTAAGGTTTGTTTGGTATTGAAAATGGGCGATATCGGTCCACGTTTTCGGATAGCCCCCATACAAGTGGCCCCTCGAAAAGCAGCTTTAACAGCCATAACTTGTTTAAAAATACGAATATAGGGATGAAATTCGACATAAGTAAGTTTCTTATGATCCAAAATCACTATGCAAAATTTTATGAGGATCGGTCCATAATTGACCCTACCCCCCATATAAGGTCCCCTTCAGAAAATGACTTTAACGCTCATTACTGGATTAAAAATACTAGTATATAGATGAAATTTGACATAAGTAAGTTTCATACGAGTCAAAATCTATCTAAAAATGTTACGAGGATCGGTCCATGATTGACCCTACCCCCCATATAAGGTCTCCTTCAGAAAATGACTGCAACGCTCATTAATGGTTTAAAAATACGAGTGTAGCGATGAAATTCGACACAAGTAAATTTAATACGAACCAAATTCTGTCTACCAAATTTTATGAGGATCGACTAATAATTGACCCTACCCCCCTATATAAGATCCCCTTCAGAAAATTACTTTAACGCTTATAACTGGCCTAAATATACGAGCATATAGATGAAATTTGACATAAGTAAGTTTCGTTCGAGTCAAACGAGGTTTGATGGTGGGTATATAAGATTCGGCATAGCCGAATATAACACTCTTACTTGTTTTAATATCGGACTATATAATTTATAAATTGTATTACATTAGACCAAAAAATAAATAATAATCGACGTAAAAGCATAGAAAAATCAAACATAAATTAACATTACTGTTTACATTAATTAAGCAATTAAAATTTTAAACAATTTAATTAACTTCAAAAAGATTTTTTAACTGTTTTTTAATTGTTCAAATTATAATGCCATGCCTATGAAAATAAATCCTTACTTTTTTCTCCATAAACTTTAGCATTGTGTATTAATAATAAAGAGACATTTGTGGTTGATACATATAATTAGAATTCATTGGGGTCATAAAAAAAATAATAAATTTCAAAATTAAAGTATAATATATACGTATAGCTTAAAGTATCAGATGGAAACTATTTTCATATGTTGGCAAAAATCAACAAATAATCGGCATTTTTTTAACATATTGTACTGAGATGAAAATTTTCAATCGGAACTAAGGCTCCTTTCAAAAAAAAATTTTTTTGGCCCACTCTAACTGCCGCAGTTCTTGACCGATAGAGCTGAAAATTTATGTCTGGCCTACTATCGAATAGTACTAACAGTACTGGATGCAATTTCAATTCGGAAGACATCGATTTTAAAAGTTGGGTCACTTGACACGAAGTTACCCATATTTCAATTGACCCTAAAGCTAAAAAATTCAAATTAAATATGTTTTATTTTTCCTTCATTTATTCGCTAAGTTTCCCTCTATTGTAAATTTTCTAATGGATTTTTGAAAACAATGAAGGGCTCTGCCGAACAAAATGAACTATTGTGAATGAACAGTTCTAGGGAATATCGCCACGATAACAATTTTACTTTTGAACAAGTTAGAGTGCTATATTCGGCTATGCCGAATCTTAAATACCCTCCACCAGCAATCTACTTTTTATTGAAACCCATCTAACTATCTAATTTTTAGATAACTCGCCAAAATTTTTGTCGAACTATTTTTTTTTTTTTTGATTAGGTCCAGAAAAATGTTGAATGATTTATCTATACACAGAACATACATATGTCGAATTTTATCCGGATATAATAATTTAATAACGAATTAAGTGGTATTAAGTGATTTTCAAAAGTTAACCTTATATGGGAGCTAAGACAACTTATGGACCGGTCCGGAAAAAATTCCGTATGTCAAATTTTATACCTACATATGTATAAAATGTGCGTTTAAGTAATTTTCAGAAATGGTCCTTATATGGGAATTGTGACCAATTATGCACCGATCAGGAAACAATTTCGTATAATGATTTATATGCAAAAATAGATCAAGTCTAATTTTACTCCAATAGCTTTATTAATCAATGAAATATGTGCGTTTAGGTGATTTTAGGAAGTAGATTTTATATAGGAGCTATGAGCAATTAAAGGCCTATCCGGAAAAAATTTCGAAGAGTTATTTACGTAAAGACAAAACATATAAGTGTCGAATTTTCTCAAGATAACTTTATTTGACAATGAAATATGTGCGTTTAAGTGATTCTCAGAAGTGGACCTTATATGGGAGCTATGACCAATAATGGACACAAAACTTATTCAAGTCGAATTTTATTGCTATAGCTTTAGAATTCAATGAAATATATGCGTGTAAGTGATTTTCGGAAGTGGACCATATATGGGAACTATGAACAATTATGGGCCTATTCGGAAAAAAATTTCGCAGAGTGATTCATATTTGGGCAAAACATGTTTGTGTCGAATTTTATCAAGATAGCTTTATTTGATAATGAAATATGTGCTTTTAAGTGATTTTCGTAAGTGGGCCTTATATGGGAGTTATGACCAATAATGGACCGATTCGTAAAAAATTTTGTAAAATGATTTGTACGTACACAAAGCATATTTTATCCCTATAGCTTTAGAATTCAATGAAATATATGCGTTTAAGTGATTTTCGGAATTGGACCTTATATGGGAGCTATGACCAATTTTGGGCCTATCCAGAAAAAATTTCGTAGAGTGAATCATGTTTAGACAAAACATATTTGTGTAGAATTTTATCAAGATAGCTTTACTTGATATTGAAATATGTGCTTTTAAGTGATTTTCGGAAGTGGGCCTTATATGGGATCTATGACCAATAATGGACCGATCCGTAAAAAATTTTGTAGAAAGATTTGTATGTATACAAAACATATCCAACTCGAATTTTATCCCGATAGCTTTAAAATTCAAAGAAATATATGCGTTTAAGTGATTTTCGGAAGTCGACCTTATATGGCAGCTATGACCAATTATGGGCCTATCCGGAAAAAATTTCGTAGAGTGATTTATATTTAGACTAAACATATTTGTGTCAAATTTTATCAAAATAGCTTTATTTGACAATGAAATATGAGCTTTTAAATGATTTTCGGAAGTGGGCCTTATATGGCAGCTATGACCAATAATGGACCGATCTGTAAAAAATTTGGTAGAATGATTTGTATGTACACAAAACATATCCAGCTCGAATTATATCACAATAGCTTTATTCATCAATGAAATATGTGCGTTTAGGTGATTTTCGAAAGTGGATCTTATATGGGAGCTATGACCAATTGTGGACCGACTGAGATCTACGTTGGTAGTATGATTTCTGTTCATATTATATTTGTATGTACAAAATTTTGTGTTGATACCGATATATTTGATTGAGTTATTAACGATAAACTAATTTCCGGGAATATATACCTTTGTATGGGGGCTATGGGAAATATTGGATCGATTGTAAAGATTTTGAACATAATTGATCACTGCCCTAAAAAAATTAAGTGTGACAAAATTCATCGCAAAATCTGTGGTAGTTTCAAAAAAAACTTCAAAAGAATTAGGAAAAAAACGTAATTTTTTTCGAGGTAGTCTGAAATTTTTACTCATAACTTTTTACGTTGTAAACCGATTTTGCTGATTTTCAATACCAAACTGCTTAGGATAATAATAAATATTCTGGGTGAATTTGGTTGATTTCCTTTATTTAGTTTTAACGTGAGCGTGTTTTACACAGACAGACAAACAGATAGACAGACGGACAGATGGACATTGCTAAATCGACTCAGAATTTCATAAGGGTCTTAGATTAATATTTCTTGGTGTTACATACTGAACGACAAACTTATATATACCCTCTATCACCACTGATGGTGGTGGAGGGTATAAAAAGGTGAACATTTCAAGGGAACACACATTTTCTGGTTGACTATAAGGGTGATTAGTTTTTTCTTTTTGTTGCAATAAAAAGAAAAAAATCTACTTTATTTACTATTTTAGCGATTCTTTCTCGTGAATGGTTTTGTGTAAAACTGTGAATTCTTCAAACAAACAAATGTTGAATATTTCTTCATTTTCTAAGGAAATCAGCAATAAAGAAGATTTTTAAGGAAGTTTTCAGTATTCTTTTTAAACGTTCGCAATCGAATCACATACATATGTAGGACTTGTTTTTTTATACAACATTCGCTTGAATCTTAAATTTAAACGTAAATACAACTAGGAAAATGTTTAAATAGGAAATTACAATTATTAATAAATAATATTATATACATATGTATTTGTTTGTGTTATACCAAAAATTATTTTTTTTATTCAATTTACATTTAAATTTTATTAAGTAACTCAGAAACTAATGGCTAATTTTGGTATACCTATAACATTTAATTTAAAAAGAATATAAAGAGGAAAAAGTTCTTCCCTAGAGTTGGAAACTTTTTCATTTTTTCCTATTTACACTAAAACTTAAATACGAAAGAATAACATTTACTATTAAAAATATTTATATTCAATTAAGCATTATTATTTTTTGCTTTTGTGAAATGTTTATAAATTTATAAAACTTTCCCTCTAGCAGAACTTTTTCGAGTTTAGTTTTGTGGTTTTAAAATAAAAATTAAATATTTGCAATTAATTTATATTACAAATAAAATTTCCTAATGGTTTGTCACTACTAAACAAAATATATACATACTATATAAAACAATAGAGCACAACGTATTACAGGTACATTATTTCGGATTAGTTTAGTAAGTTTATAAATATAGTTTATGAATTTATAAATATCATGCAAAAAAAATGGAAATTTTATAAACCCGAAACTATCCATCATATTTAACTGGCTTATAAAGATATAACAAAGAAATAATTATATACTACCCAGCAAAAAAAGTGTGGAAAAAGATGTAGAATTTTCATCACAACTAGTAACCCGAAGTGCTTCAAATTCGGGTGTAAAACCTATGAATTTTACATTAGCGTGTCATTGGAGTGATGTTGTTCATTTTTGGCAGCTTTGAACTACATCTGATCTTATTTTTAGAAGCAATAAAAATCCGATATTTGGGTGTCAAAAATAAAACACATTCTCTTAATGACACGCTTATGTAAATTTCACTACTCTTTCACCAAATCTTGATGTACTTCAAATATGTTATTTGTAATGACTTTTTCACATCTCTTTCCTCACTTTTAACTGGGGTTTCATTTGTAAGGAAATATTTGGTTTATAAAAGTGAAAAATATGTAATCGCATTTTAAGATGTGATTAAGATGTAGTTTGTAAAGTATGACATCAATTATTTTTTGCTGGGAAATATTTGGTTTATAAAAGTGAAAAATATGTAATCGCATTTTAAGATGTGATTAAGATGTAGTTTGTAAAGTATGACATCAATTATTTTTTGCTGGGTATTGAGTTATCTCGGATACCAAATTCTGTACATAAGCATATCGAAAGACTATATTCAAGAGTCTCTATCTTAAACAAATGAGATGTCGACTATTGAATATAGTCCCTCGATATATAAGTATTAATGTCAACACAACAAAAAGAAAGATCTAAAAGGAAGTAGAATTTACTTTATGAAAGTACTGAAAAAGAGCTTCAGAACCAATGATTTTAACACAGCCATGTTTTGGAGATCTTTTACCGATCCACATAGATGCTAATACATTTCATTACATTAAAAGGCCTTTAGTAAGGTATCTTTACTGTTTCCTTTTCCCGCTGGGCACATTTCCTAAGAATTTAGTAATTGTGTATGTTAAAAATTTAATAAAATTACACAATTTATTGATCAAAGAATTTTGTGCAGTCATGCAAATGAATTGTTCACGTTATTAAATATTTCTCTACACGTGCAGTAAGTATGAGCAATATTTAACACAAATATTGCATATACACATGTGAGCATAAATATTTTCCAACACTAGGTTGGCTCAAAAATTTTAATTGCTGATGTTTTCGCCAAAAATTAAAATTTATTTCATTCTATGTTATCATTTTACAAACTCTTTGTTCTAGCGTAAATAATAGGTATGCCGGATCTAAGGATAAAAAGGAGCATTTTCCATATTTATTGTTAAGAAAATGTACTAAAATTTGGTATCATATGAAAGGTCTCGAAACATTTATTTATGATTATAACCGTAATCAAAAAATTTTTTAACATAAAATTGTTTAATATCAAATTTCATGTACATTATTCCACCGAAATGGATTTTCATGTGTCTTCAAATCCCATCCAATTTTAACCAAATTGAATTAAAAACAAGTAAGAATTCTATATTCGGCTGTCCGAATCTTATATACCCTTCACCATGATGTGTTAAAAAACACTCAGTACGAATTTTATTACAAAAAAATCAAAAAATACCAATTGTAAAACGGTAAGGTACCAAAAAGTCCCCTATTATGGGTTCTCACTTAATCCGGGCTCTACATGCTTAATTTAATATTTCTTGGTTCAATATTATAGAAAATTCAAAAAGTACCCTTTAAATAACGACAAAGTACCAGAAAGTACCCTTTTATAGGTTCTCACATAATCCAGGATCTACATGCAATTTCATGTTTTTGGGTTCAATATTATAGAAATTTCAAAAAGTACCTTTTGAAGAATAGAAAAAGTATCAAAAAGTGGCTTTTAAAAACTGAAGAAGTGGCAAAAAGTCCCATTTTATACGTTCTAACTTAATCCGGAATCTACATGCATAATTTAAAATTTCTAGGTTCAATATTATAGAAAATTCAAAAAGTACCCTTTGAAGTACTAAGTACCAAAAAGTACCCTTTTATAGGTTTTTACATAATCCAGGATCTACATGCAATTTCATGTTTCTGCATTCAATATTATATAAATTTCAAAAAGTACCTTTTGAAGAACGGAAAAAGTACCCTTTTATAGGTTCTCATATAATCCAGGATCTACATGCAATTTCATGTTTCTGGGTTCGATATTATAGAAATTTCAAAAAGTACCTTTTGATGAACGAAAAAGTACCAAAAAATCTCCTTTTGTGGGTTCTCACTTAATCCACACTCTACATACTTAATTTCATGTTTCTAGGTTCAATATTATAGAAATTTCAAAAAGTACCTTTTGAAGAACGAAAAAGTACCAAAAAGTCCCCTTTTATAGGTTCTTACCTAATCAAGACCCTACATGCTAAATTTCATGTTTCTAGGTTCAATATTATAGAAAATTCAAAAAGTACCTTTTGAAGAACGGCAAAATTTCCAAAAAGTTCCCCTTTTATGAGTTCTCGCCTAATCCGGGTTCTACATACTTAATTTCATGTTTCTAATTCAAAACGCTGTTGATGATATTGTCACTAAAAATTTAATAATAATAAAGCATCAATACATCGTCTTCTAAATATAGATATCAATGTTTTAGAAACTTTATATTTTCTAAATGAAAATTTTTTTTTTTTACGTAAATAAAAATTTAATTAAGTCTTTTTTAATAAGAAGAGACAATTATCAAATGAATCTGGTTTTTCTGTGGAAAACTGCCCACACTAGAATATCAACATGGCCCAACTTTGGTTTCAAATTTTCAAAGACAATAAATACTATACTTACATATGTAAATATATAACAAATTATAAGAAAATGTTTTCATTTTGCAAAAACACGTGTGGTTTTTAAAAGACTTGTACTTATTTTGTATGTAAATAAGACAAAATGTCATAAATCATTTTTGTAGCTATACGAAAAAAACAAAAAAGATTTATTATTCATATTACTGTTGTTATATGGAATTAAGATACTTAAGAGTATATTATTAAATTTATTTTCATCATTATTATTATACATACTTATGATTTCTAGGAAATTTGTTATAAAATAAACTGGTATACATGATAAATAAATGCTTTGTATGTTGATAAATATATTTTATAAATAATTTATTATACTTGCGATTTATGTACATTAGGGTGGCCCAGTTGGTCTGAAAAAAATATTGTTGCTCCCAGCGAAGTTAAAAGTGTTTATTTCATTTTACGATACAGTCAACTAAAATGTTTGTCCTGCCAATATTTTCCCACAAAAAATTAACTTCCAAAGAAGTGAAAAAGAAGTAGAATTTACTCTATGAAAGTACTGAAAAAGACCTGCAAAAGTGATGATTATAAAACAGGCTTGTCGTATTCACTACTTCTAAAGTCATTCTCCAGAAGTAATATTTATGTTCTTTTTATGGATATTATTTGGAAGTGAAATTGTAGTTTTATAATATCACTTTCACAGAAGATAAACAATTCATTTAGTGCTACTTTTGAAGTGGTGATAAATGTCAGCTTTAATTTTGGAACCACCCTAATGTATATATATTAAGTGTTTCTATGTTTTTGTATTGCAAACATATAAAGTCAAAATCATATTACGAATAACATATGTATATTCTTTAGGGTAATTTTTGTTGATATTTTTTTTAAATTCAGAAATTTGAAGGAGCATAAGTTGAATTGTTGTGACACTTAGTATAACCCCATCAAAAACTGGGTAATGGCTTGTACTTACATAACCACTTACTTTTCAATGACTTCTTAAGTACTTTATTTTGAGTTTCACTTAATCCGGGCTCTACATTCTTAATTTCATATTTGTAGGTTCAATATTATTGAAAATTCCTAAAGTACCGTTTGTAGAACAAGAAGGTACCGAAAAGTTCCCTCTTATGTGTTCTCATTTAATCCAGACTCTACATGTTAAATTTCATGTTTCTCGGTTCAATATTATAGAAAATTCAAAATATACTTTTTGTGGAACGAAAAATTACCAAAAAGTGCCCTTTTCTTACTTAATCCGGGCTCTACATGCTTAATTTCATGTTTCTAGGTTCAATATTATTCAAAAAACGTACATTTCAAAAAACGAAAAAGTACCAAAAAGTCCCCTTTTATAGGTTCTCACTTAACCCGGGATCTACATACTTAATTTCATGGTCAGTTGGTTGAGGTTCATTCGGAAGTCACGTAGTGGCTTTGGTTTAAATACAATTTTGCGGGAAGAATAAGTTGCGGTTAAAAGACTGATGCACGATGAAATCTATATTTCAGGATAAGTTCGGTTCTGTAGCCGATTGACAACAGATACCGCACAGAGGATTGACTGTGGGACTAAGCAATGGAAATGAGTTGGTGTTATGTTGTGTATGATACAGGTTGAATGTAGGGGTATACGGAACTCATCCTCTCGTATACCTAGAGTGGTCTGTCATATGTTGTTCTCTTATGAGTGTGTCGGATAAATGAGAAGTGTGCTGGGTTGAATGGTGATGGATAATAGGTATCTTATACCATTGAATTTTCCTTCCTTGTCCAGGTATGTTCAGACTCAACAGAGGCGTGGTTTTAAACGGAAGTGATGTTTTTGCATATAGGAAGTTAACAAAGGGGGGCAGCAGTGGCCAGAGAATAGATAGCACAAGTACTTAAGCAAAGTGCACGTATACTGGACCGGAATTTCCATATACGTAAATTGCCACTTGAGTGCACAATGGGGCGGGGGTGAGTCGTCACAAAAGCTCACCCAGTGGTTGAAAAAGACCACCGTGAAATAGGCCAACAAGGCAGGTGTTCACGTAAAACACTTCGACATTAAAAGACACAGGGACAGACAGACAGACGGACAGACAGACAGACAGACAGACAGACAGACAGACAGACAGACAGACAAACAGACAGACAGACAGACAGACAGACAGACAGACAGACAGACAGATAGACAGACGGACGGACAGACAGACAAATAGACATAAACAAACTTAACTAAAAAAGGGAGTTGCGTAGACGAACAGACTGACATCGCTTAACCGACTTCGACGCCTAGAAAGAGTTACAAATTGTATTTGTACCTTATGAGGATACAAAATTAATATTTTTAAATTAGGAACAGAATAGCAAACTCACAAAGGTGAAGGGTAAAAAAAGGGTTCGAATCACTAACTTCTTGTTTGTTAGACAGACGCTAGACAATTGGCTAGAAATCACAATCAACAAATTGAAATAGTGTTATTAATAACGACTACTAAATTTTTTCCAAAAATTTACTTTTTTGCTGTGGTATAGACATTGCTGCGGATTGCGCCAAAGAAAATAAATGTGGAACATATACCAAATGTACACAAAAATATACATATGTATAACAACCAAACTCCTGTTGAACATTGATAATCGTATTAAATAATTAACTATAATAAAAATAACAAATAAACAACAGTAAAAGCTAGAAAATTTATATTGCAAAAACAATAAAAAAAGAAAAACTTTCATTTACATACCAATGAAATTAAATTTCACATATGGCGTGATAACGCTCTAAGCCCTGGGGGTGTAAAACACAAATAAAGTTTATTTACCTGCAACGAAAAAAAAAAAACAAAATAAAACAAACAGGAATTATAATTGATTCGCATAAATACTATTAACATATGTACGTACTAGTATAAATTGCAAAAAATAATAATAAATAAATTTCAACTATTTATTACTCAACTATAGTATATGTAGCCGATATTAACAACGTATGAGTAATTTTTGCCATTAAATATGACACATACGTTTAGATATCATAAATTGAAATTGAAATTCTAGTAATAAAACACTAAATATTAGAGGATTTAATATATACAGTTTATTAGGGAGAACTTAATTTAAAATAACTTTTGTACTAAATTTCGGAACATATGACATACTACACTTATAGTTTGCGAAAGGGGAGGTCATAGGACAAGTATGAAATACATATGCATGGTTTGTGCTCAAACTAAACAAAAATCTGAAACTGTTAACAAATTATATAATGCATAACAGCTTGTTATAAAAGCCATTTTTAAAATAATTTTATTTTATTATTACTTTATAAAAATATTTCTTTTTTTATTGCATTTTACAGATTATCAATATGAATCATTCCGATTCAACGATAAAAACTGATGCTATTGGCATGTTTAATTCGTTATCTTCACTTGAAAGTTTAGAAAGTAAAGATTCCTCTATGGACTATTTGGAGACGACAGTCATAGATGGTCAAATGGCAGAATTTAATGATACACTAAAAAGTAATGATACTTTCAGATTAGATCCAGTACTTATAGAACGTTTTACACGTAATCGCAGTATAGATAGTCCTTGGTTTCATATACTGATACTGATGTACTGTGTTCTTATAATATTTGGTTCATTGGGGAATATGTTGGTGGTTGTGGCCGTTTTACGTAAGCCCATGATGAGGACAGCGCGTAATTTATTTATATTAAATTTGGCAATATCAGGTAAGTGTGTGTTTTTTTTAATAATGTGAAATAGCATCTAGTAGACAAGTACTTACCTCAAACGATTACAAGTAATTAGAAAAAGTATGCATTGTAAATCGCATGAAAAAACGTATACAGCTTCTATGTCTTCTCTAGCAGAGATGACTAATGAATTATAAAGTATTTATGTAACACATTATTAGTAAGACCTTATTTGACTACTTCTATGTAATTCAGGCGATATGTAATTGTCACTGAAAAGTTTGTTGTTAGGTAAGTTATTACAATTGAAAGCCATTACCTAGTTTTTGATGGGTATGTTCTATTATGAATTGATTCTTAGAGAATTTTGTGATATCGGAGAGTGTTTCGGAAGTTTTTAGAACGAATTAAACAGAAAGTCAATTATTTACTGTTAACCCTGCAAAAATTGAGCCTACATCGCACACGCGTGTAAAGAGTAGTTCTCGAAGAACAAGGACTGGTCCAAAAGTAATCCAAATATATAGCAAAACATACTAAATCTAACATTGTGATGTCCTAGGTGAGAATCACATAATCCATATGTGTATTAATCAGAGTAATCGCAAACTCCTCCCTTGCTAAAATTATGAGAGTAAATGATCCGCAACATGGTCCTACATTATGCAGGCTATAGACCTGTTGTTTTCAAAAAAAAAAAACATGATTCATGTCCGCATTACATAGAACTACTTAACAGATCATGTACTCCAATAATGTTTACTGAGGAGTAGTTTCGGGATTACCAAAATGGATCATGTACTACAATATTTTTTGCAGGAAAATCATCCTTTTAAATGGTTTTATTACCCTTAAACTTATTTTCTATTAGAGACCATATAACGGAGCTAGTAAAGTTTAGTGAAAAGTTTTTAACAATTTCAATAGGTTTCGTCCTTGTGCCCAATAAAATATTATTGAAGGAAAATTTTTCATATAAATGAAAAAAAAAAAAAATATTTGAATGTCACCACTGGAAACTTTACTTTGTCTTTTTATTAAACATCCCAGCAAAATCTTTGCTTACAATGATTACCATTAAGTACTTTATTAATGACTTACTTTGTATGTAAAGTCTAAAAGAAATCAAAATAAAGAAACAAACAAACATAAAACAGTTACTTTTTCTTTTTTTTCCTTTTTTTGTGCACACGATATCAAATATCTATTTTTAGACAAACAGAAAATAAAATAGTATTTGTGTGTGAAAACTATTATTTGACGCACAATAAAACAGCTAAGCAGTGGTGTAGTGAGGGGAGCATCCAACTGGTAGACGGAAGGTATTGAGTTGAACCCCAGTCTGTGTCGACTTTTTATTTTTATTTTTTCATAAATATTCTATAAATAACTCTACTTAAAAAACAACTTATTTCCAACCAAATAATATTGACTTACTTTTGGAACATCTCAAACAAAAATAAGTACTTTTTCTAGTAGAATTTTAAGCACTTTACTCGATGAATTCTGGTGATTTTTCTAGTGAATTTGTAAGCAAATATTTTGCTGGGATACAAATGAAATTAAAGGAATTTACTTTTTTTATTTAATTTTATCTTGCATGTATTAGGAATTTTGTTTTCATTTTTTTTTCTGTTTTTGGAAAAACTAATGCATACCTTGTTTGTTTGTTTGTTTTTGTATCTCTTCTTAGATTTACTATTATGTTTGGTAACAATGCCCTTAACATTAATGGAAATACTATCAAAATATTGGCCATTTGGTTCATGTGCAGTTTTATGTAAAATGATTGCAATGCTACAGGCTTTAAGCATATTTGTTTCAACGATTTCAATAACAGCCATTGCTTTCGATAGATATCAGGTAAGTGTAAATAAACGTATTTTTATCAAATATACAATAATGTCTATTTGTTTACACAAATATTAATGTACACAAGTACTCATGAATGTATGTGTATTCTATATGCATGTAAAGTGTTAAATATGAAACAGAAGTGTGTAAATAATGATTATCCATTTATGTTTGTTAATTGTTATAAAATAAAACAAGTTAGAGTGCTATATTCGGCAATGTCAAATCTGAAATACCCGCAAATTTGAAGTTAGGTTATGTGGGTTGCTCGCTAGTTAGTGAGTTCACTAGGAGGCCTTGTGACACATTGTGGTACGATACCCTTAGAATTACCATTCCTTTATGTTGAGAGTTTATACATAAGGGAGAATAGTTTCCCTCCCTAATTTCGTTGACTATGTGGTTCCTGTGGTCCCCGTAAGAACCAGCCGGTACTTCTAATAAAATAAATCCGATCATAGTTACTAGTGGCCTCTACCAAAATAATGTATTCTGTGCTCTTCTAAGACTGGGCAGTCACATAAAAGATGTTGTACCGATTCCTACTCTTTCTCATCCAAACAACTTCTATATATAGCTATAACGTGGGTAGCCTATACGTTCCGACATGTGTCTAATTATACAGCGCCCAGTAATTATACCTAATTGAGTTCTTATTAAATTACAAGAGAGTCATAGTCCTATCATTTGTCAGAGTGGGCCAGAGCAGCCTTGATAAGATCACCAGGGGAGTGTGAATATACTTTTACGCAAGAGTTAAGTTTAGGGACGATTCTTTGGTTGCGCATTCCTCAGCTTTCCCCGGATGCCCTCATGTCTTGAGACATCGTGATATTGGGTCAGTTGTGCCAGTGATTGGATACATTTGAGAAGACATTTCGACTTAATAACGTTAAGGCCCAACTAGACTACACAAGCGGCTTATCAAACATAATTTTTTCATTCGCACACACACTACACAAACATTGCTCGTACAAACACCGATTTTTTCACGTTTTTGTGGACTTGCAAAGATACAGATGTCAATTTTTCTTAGAAATGGAAATTTTGTGAAAATTTTGTTGTTAATGAATATAAACAATACAAACGGTTTGACAAAAATTCAATATGTTTGTGTAATAATCAAATTTTTTTAATTTTTGTACAAACGAACAGCAAGCATTTGTACAAACACGAAACACCCTCATACACTCCACAACAGGTTTGCATAAACGTAAAATATTGGTATGTTTGTCAAGCCGCTTGTGTAGTCTATTTGAGCCTTTAGAGTTGAGAGGTTTGATTGATGTAAGGCAATCAAAGTAGATATGTATAGTCGAATTTTCGATATTCAGTTCTCGGATATCTCTGCTTAAAAGACCGTGCAGGTGTAAGGAAAATTCCCGAGCGGAACCACATAATCTTTTTTAAGTTTTTTTTCGAGAAATATATACTATAATTCAAATACATATCGTTACCTGAAATGAGTAACTACGCTTACCAATTAAACAATGTCAGTGATAAACTCTACAATGCTCTTGAATATAAATGTTATAGTACACAAACCATTTTCACTGAAAGTTCCTAAGAAAATTTTGGATATCAATTTTTATTCAGAACTGTTTACCTGTTAACTGTTAATTTCTGACTTCGTTATCTCACATTAAAAATTTTAAACTTCGGACGGACATATTTTTAAATGTTCTTTTCCAAAGTTTTATCCGATGTGAAACAGGTTAACATTGTTCAATTAAATTTCGAAATTCGAAGACATTCATGTAAAAAAAACACTCCCTAAATACATCAAATAATTAATAATTTACAAACATAACTACATACATAATGTACGATATACAGAAACTACATTCAAAATGATGATATTAAATATAAACACAAGCATTTAAGTACTCTGTGAGTGTGTGTTTCCTGGAATAAGTTTGCGTTAAAAAAAAAAAACATAATACATACATATAAATATACATATTATGTGTATAAGTACAAAAGGATACATTTTTAAGTATAAGCAAAGGACTAAAACGTATGAACTGGCTTTTGATCTTTTGTCCCAATTAAAATTTCTTCGAAAGTTTTAAAATCTCACCTTTTTTGCCATTAAAATGTATGTATTTTTTTTTAATTTAGTCATTATTGTACGTTCATGTATGAATGTTGTTACTAAAAACTCACCTGACCAAATTGGTCAAAAGGGAAAAATTATTTTATATTGCTTTTCATATTAAATTACTCATATTTTTAGTTTGTGCTGGAGATATTCATAAAACCTTAAATACTCTTAGGAATTAAGTATTTTTTAATTTAATTTTACTTTATTTTAAAAAGTAAAACTAGCTTGTAGGTTGCAGTTACTGTAACAAGAATAATTAAATTGTGATTTCAAATCCTTAAATAAAAATTAATAAATATTTTATTATCCTTCGCACCAACACATATAGTATGTACTATATTTACCCTACAGTACGTAAAGTGACAATTTGCACCTTTCACTAGTTATATTACCCCAACTAACTAGTTACCTCTGGTAAATAAAGTGGTCGATATTTTGTCTAAACGTTCACTACATGTCACCATTCCAATCAGTAGTTCACATTTGATAAATTTTTTATGAAAATAAATTCTAAATAAATTAAATGTTTTAAAAATGTCTCTTTGATAGTCACATGTAGTGCTTAAAATAAACACATGGTACTTTTCTGACGAAATGTAATGCTGAAAGTATTCCTTTTTTTACAAAAATTACATGTTCTTCATATCGCCGTTGTCGAACTAGTTCGTCGTACTGCAGGGTAGTTGTACCCAGTGTTGCCATAACGGCATTAAAAGTGCAATTCTAGCACTTTTTTCGTCGGCTGCACTTATTTTGTAGAAAAAAGTGCTAGATGCTTTTTAGAACTTTTTCGTCTTTTGCTAGAAATTTTTAGCATTAAAAATGCATTTTTGGCATTTTCTACTTTGCACTTTTTATAATTAAAGAACTTTAAAGTTTAATTTGTCTAGAGAACTGCAAAAATTTAGCTTTGAGATGTTTTGTGAAATTTTAAGAAATTCTCACAAAAAATTTTTTGCATATGTTTATTGTAATTTATAATTTACACTGTAAATTAAATTAAGAAGTGAATTATTTTAAATATTATTGTGCAATAATTGTGAAAAATGTTTGAAAAAATATGCTAAAAGAGCGTTGTTTTGTTAAAAATTTGGTGTCACTACAACGAAGTGACTACATTCTAAAAAGGCTAACATCTTCAAAAAACATTTTTTTGAAAAAAAAATCATTAAAATTTAAAATATACAATAAAATAAAAATGTATGAGCATGTAAAAACAGGTAAAAGTTCGGGAATGCCGAATCTTACATATGCACCAACACAACACGTTTTACCAAGATTTGCTCATTTATTAGATTTATGCTTAAATTATTATTATAGTGTATCGGTTTTATTTTCGGAATACGATCTTAATGGTTTGGATCGCGGACCGAGCTCTAAGAAGGATGTTTTAAAGCAAATAATTTTTTCGAATGTATCATAATACTAATATGTTGTAATAATTTATTAAGAATAAATTTATTTTCTGAAAGAGGATTTACATATATAGAGGTAAACTTGATTATGAAGAATTTCATCGCTGCACATGATCTTAAGCAAGTTATTATGGACGCTTGGATATAATATAGACCGATTCTTATGGAATTTGATAGAGACATTTAAGATCCTATAAAACTTATTAAGGTTATATTTAATTTTGCATCATCCTTCAGGAGTGCTGTTAAATTTGGAGAAAATGAGTACCGATTTTGGGGTGCTTGTGCTACTTTTGGGAACCTATCAATCAACTCAGAAAAAAAGATTCAATATAAATAGTTCTTTTTATTCTTACCAAATTTTTAAAATTTATTTTTGTTAATTTTTTTTTTTTTTAATTTCGATTGACAATTTATTCCAGAATTACAAACTTGCATATTTGAATATAACCCTCTCAAATTCATTAGTTACATCAACATTTATATTGTTTCCTAAAAGCTCTTTGAAGTATGAGTAATAAACCTGACATCTATTCACCAAGATTTAAGATTATTTCAATTAAATTTTCATTTTTTTTTTTTGCGATAAGAATACATCTGCTAAAGTGTTGTGAATAAGACCCATAAAATTTTTTATATAAAAAATAACTAAAACTATAAATATAAAATTTTTTTCTTCCGAACCCTTTTTTAGCATTTTTTTCTTAATGAATAATTAAAAGATTTGACATCCTAGATTATTTAAATACTTTTTCTGGTCTTAGACGTCCTAAACAAAGAAAACCATATAGGTTTTATATCCTAAACAAAATCGTTGTTACCTAGTGTTATTAGTTATTTTATATATATACATATATATGTATGTATATGCTTATTCTTAGGGGCATTAAAAAATTTTCGAACAGGTTTTGTACCTTACCCTTTCCGAATTTGATAAAACTTGGAACACACATTGAAAAAAATCCAAAAAAAAAAATATGAACTTTAAACATCGATAAAATCTGGACCGTAACGAATTTGAAAATTTTGGAGAACAGAAGAATGTGTGTACCAAATTTCATCGAAATCGGAGAGGGTCATGTTCAAAATCCTACTTTTTTGTTCGAAATTTTTTGAAATTACCCCTTATTGATTTTGTAAAGGGGTATTTTATAGGCAAGGTCAAATCATGGATCAATTTGAGTTATGTAAAAAATTGCGACCTGTACATTATACCTGGACAGCCAACCGCACAGACGGGTAGACATGGCTTAATGGACTTTTAAAAACTTAATATGAATTTAGCACTTTTTTCAACGAATTTGCACTTTTTTGACCGTCATTTTGCACTTTATTCTAAGGGAGTTCTGGCAACACTGGTTGTACTGCATCTTATGTATGTACGCTTCAACATAGTGTATTTAAAAATAAAAATTACTATTATTATTATTATTTTCATACAAAATTGTATTTATAAACGGTTTATAAAATACAAATTTGTTTATGAATAATAGAGTGTCCTGAGGAACAGCCTTTTTAAGAATGTCATGTAGCATTACCTCTCAATCGATGCGCATTAATGTACTGAACAAGAGAAAAATAAAAAATATTTTTTTTCCAATGGTCCTTAGTTCCCTAGCTAGGGTCAAATAAAGTCCGATAATTACGAAATTCGGTAGTATTATTAAGACGTTATAGACGATATAGAACTAAGTTTTCCCGATTTTTGTAGAGATACTACAATATTTAACATAATTATGAACTTAAAAGCCCTTTTCGGGGGATAGGGTTGTATGGGGGCTATGTGAAATAATGGACCAATTTTAACCATTTACAATAAGCTTTGTCGGTGGGCCAAAAAACACGTATGGTCCAAATTTCAGCAAAATACTTTCAAAATTGCGAACTGTACCTTGCGCACAAGGTTTACATGGACAGCCAGCCGGACGGACGGACAAGTGATTCTGAGTCGATCGGTATACTTTAAGGTGGGTGTAGGACCAATATTTTTGTGCGTTACAAACATCAGCACAAACGTATAATACCCTCCCCACTATGGTGGTGTAGGGTATAAATACCTGTATAGTTATGAAATTCAACATTGTCAAGTTTTATAGGAACCGAAATGTTTCTTCCAAATTTTATGAGTATCGGTCTATAATTGATCCTATCGTCCATATAAGGTACCCATTAGAAAATGGCATAATTGGGTAAAAAATATCAGTATAGCCATAATAGTTGACACAAACTAAATTCATAGAAACCCTTAAATTAAAAAACTAATTACAATATTTTTATGAAGTACTTATGTACTTTCATATAGGAAATAGTTATCTATTAAAATGCAGAATATATTTTTTATGAAAATTTATGAATCGTTTATCACAATATTAATATGAGCTTTTTAATCAGACTCGGAAAAGGACTCTCTATGAATTCTACAAAATTTGATATAAACATTTATCACAATCAATCAATACTTTTCAATACTTTTGATTTCTTCGAACTTTGTTTATATATACATATTTCATAATAAATGATCAAAAAATAAATAATATTTCAATGGAGAATTTGCAAATAATGCAAAATTTAATTTTGAACTTTATATATTGTTTGTTAGCATTGTCTATTTTTATACCCTACACCACTTTAGTGGGGAGGATATATTGGATTTGTGCTGATGTTTGTAACATACAAAAATATTCGTCCTAGACCCACCTTAAAGTATACCAATCGGCTTAGAATCGTTTTCTGAGTCGATTAAGCTATGTCCGTCCGTCTGGCTGGCTGGCTGTCCATGTAAACCTTGTGCGCAAGGTGCAGGTCGCAATTTTCAAGATAATTGGATGAAATTTGGCACGCACGTTTTATTTGACCCAAGGACGAAGCCTATTGAAAATGGTTAAAATCGGTCCATTATTTCACCTAGCCCCCATAGAACAGAACCCCCCGAAAAGGGCTTCTGAGCTCATAATTATGTTAAATATACAGATATATCGATAAAATACAGCACAACTAAGTTTTATAGAAGTCTTGATGACCCTGATTTCATAAAGATCGGGCCTCATTTGACCCTAGCTCCCATAGAAAGTCCCCATCAGAAAATTACTTGAATGTCCCAAATTAACTTATAAACACAAATATCGCGATGAAATTCAGCACAATAAAATGTTATGTAAATATAAATATATTCACAAAATTTTATCGGGCTTGGTCCATATTTGCCCCTAGCCCCCATATAAAGCCTCTTTCAGAAAATTTGTTTTTCATCCATAAATTGCTTAAATGTATCGGAACAAGGGAATATTGAAGATAAATGCTTTATTTTGAAAAATAAATCACATTTAATATTCATAACTGGTGTAGGGTATCATAGTGTCGGCCACGCCCGACTATACTTTCTTACTTGTTATATCTAGTTTTATAGTAAAGAACAAAATTTCATACTCCAGCAAGACTCTATAAAAGGTTTTGACCAACTTTTTTGGTTATTTCCTATACATTTAAAGACATTTTCAAAAGTTGTACAATTTATGTTAAAGAAGCAGTTAAACTTTAACTGTCTTATTCAAAAACGATTATTAAGTTAAGAATGGTAGAAATGTAGTAAACCATTGTTAACTTTAATTAATCATTTTTGCAAAAAGCAGTAAAACTTTTTAAAATTTATATTAAGACTTACTTAAAATCTTGCCTATTTATAACCTTATCTAATATCTGCTTCTATTTCCGTATCACTTTAGGTTATTGTTTATCCAACACGTGATAGTTTACAAATTGTTGGTGCTGTCTCCATATTAGCTGGTATTTGGCTTTTGGCACTGCTCTTGGCTTCGCCCCTCTTTATCTACAAAAGTCTTGTACACGCTGATATACCACCGGTTTTACAAGCGCTGGGCATACACCATGTATCTTTCTGTATTGAAGATTGGCCAATGAATCATGGACGCTTCTATTACTCCATGTTCTCGTTGTGTGTTCAATATTTAGTACCAATACTAATAGTATCAGGTGCCTATTTTGGCATCTATAATAAATTGAAAAATCGCATTACTGTGGTTACCGTACAGACAACGTCAACCCAACGTAATATTGAACGTGGCAGACGTATGAAACGCACAAATTGTTTACTCATTAGTATTGCGATTATTTTTGGTGTGTCCTGGTTGCCTTTGAATTTCTTCAATTTGTATGCGGATATGAAACGTCCGGCTGTTACCAACGATATGCTGGTGATGTACGCCTTCTGTCACATGATTGGTATGAGTTCGGCTTGTTCGAATCCCCTGCTGTATGGATGGCTGAATGATAATTTCCGTAAAGAATTTAAAGAAATATTATGCCGTTCTAAAGAAAACACTAATATTGCTCTTAATGGTCATACAACAGGAGGTGCTCAATCACGACGGAAAAGGAAACACAATGACATATCCAAAGGTGATCTGAAGCTATTAAGCAGTGTTGGTTTTGGTCAGAACGGTGATGCTGGACGATTGGGTACATCCAACAATAATACAACAACCAATGGTTTACGCAGTGCTGTTACCGAGTCGGTGGCATTAACCGAAAATCCCATGTCAACAGAAGTGACAACATTAGTAATGCGGTAAATTTATTATGCATTAGGTAATAGATACAGACAAAAACTTGCCATTACTAAGTAACTTGTTTTCATAATGAACAAAATCCAACTGACATACAAACAATACATTACTTACATACATATATTCATACACTTTGAATATAATTTCTGGTGTATTAAAGCAAAGAAAAATAATTTAATAAATGGAAAAATAATTTTTTAACTAACAAAGAAAACCAACACTTTTTATCAATAACATCGCTGAACATTAAAACAAGTTAGCATTATTTTTATTATTTAAAAATAATATCAAACAATGAAAATTTTGAATAAATTCAAAAACAAATAATAATTAATCTGTTTAAAATATAATATAAATAAACACTTCTACACTTGTGCATACATATTTAAAAATATTAACATTTATATATAAATTAAAAATATATATTTATACATAATTATTTTAAAAATAAAAAAACTAAATTGTATTTATAATGTAGTTTGTAATTGTTAATTTATGTTAGTTGATTGTAAATTGCATGTTTTTTTATTGTACTATCATCAATTCTATAATTACTTCCACTTTCAATTACTAGTGTCTGCTCATTAGTTTCTGTTTTCTTAAATGTAATTTTTAATGAAATTTTAAATATTTCTTCATTAACGTAAGCAAAAAAAAAAAAAAAAAAGATTCCATAAAATTGTTAATATTTATTCAGCAACATTCATGAAGGTCATTTGCACATAAACTTGAAACTTAAATTATTTTAACAATTTTACTTTACTGGTGAGTGAATACAATTGAATTTATTTGCAAAAGTTATACCATTATAATTTTAAAATGACATTAAAATTATTTTATTAAATTTAATTTTGTTTCCAGCTCGTTATTAATGCTAATGATTTAACAAGAATTCGAATTTAACGTGTAATTAAAGCCATTTTAACGCAAGAAAAATTGCTGTGCAAGAGATTGTGAGCGAAACCTTTGTAGTAACTGACAGAAGGAATTAATAGAGTGAAATGTAATGTTTTTAGTATTAGAATTACTTGTGAACCATATAAGCATTTGATACAAAAAGTATCATACAAAATTTAGTAATTATTAAAACAAATATAATCTTCAGTTCTACAAGTTTATATTCGCAATATAACTCCCGTTGAAGTAAAATTTCTGCAAAAGTTTTTGTAAAATATACCTACGAAAGGCATACAGATTTGTCTCCGGATACAAAAGTTTCAATATATATATATACATATATGGGGGTTTTCATGTCAAGTGACCCAACTTTTGAAACCAATGTCTTCCGATTAATAATAGTTTTAAATTATTATTTAAATATAGCAATAAGTCTATAAGAAGAAACACGTGTTGGGTAAAAATATCAAAATTTGACCCACTGTAACTCAGAAAGTTCTTGACCGATCTTGTTAAAAAATTTTAGGTTTCAAAAGTTGAGTCACTTGACATGAAATCCCCCATACATGTATATGAAAAAAAGGTTAGTAGGTTGGTAAAGAAAGAGGAATTAACAGCCGCTAAGATGAACTAAGTTGGGGAATAAATCGGTAAATGTTTTTCGAGGTATGTTCGTAAAGCGCCCTTTACAAGAGCACACAAGTAATATGTAGGGATGTATTTTTATGTAAACACATAAAAAAAAGTGGGACAGTTGTTTCCATCTTACTTTGTTATTGTTTTATACCAATCGTGTAAACACAAATATATTTAAATCATACGACTTTTGTCATACAGATGGAATTTCATATTACTTTTTCATTAGACTTTACGTACGTAAAGTGTGATCGTGTAAAGGCCCCTTAAAGGGATCAATAACTAGTAAATGTATGTATAACGGGATTCCAAATTTCTAATAATTTCGACCTGTTGAGCACTGATGAAAATAAATTAAAATAAGGGTAAAATATTAAGGTATAAAAGAGGAGCACACTCAGTATCATATGTATAGCAATGTTTAGAATTGTACAAAATAGCTTCTGGGTATTTTTCATCAATTGAAGATATTTTTTAAATAAATTCAAAATTTCGAAAAAAAATCCCTAAGTTTGACAAAGGCGATGGCAGAGCAAATGTTAAAGTATTTCATTATGCACACAACATGCCCTGTATTTCTCATATTTCGTTCGCACAATTTGCTGAAGTTGTATCGTAGTCCTGTATATACTAACATTTGACTTTCTCCTACTGAGGAGCGCTTACGTTGGTGGTACACCTTACAATTACATCATTCAATGCGGTTGACTAGGATTCTCTTGCCTGTACTTTCAAATCCGCTCTTCTTGGCTGTAACGGTTTTGCAATTGTCATGGACTTACACATTGCTTACGCTTAGAGTCGTCTCTGTAACAGAAAATTCGATACTTTTTAGTATCGAATACCTAACGAAATATATAACAAACAAATCAATTTTGAAAACATCCTGTTCAGTAGATAACTCCCGTATTCGCCATTAGGTACCAGAAATTGTATTTACACCTGCCTGCGCCATATTTGATCTAGGCCATTTTACATGTTTTTTACGTAATATCACGGACTTACGTATTAGTTTAGATTTTATCAAGGTTCAATGTTCACATTTTTTAATCGCTTTAGTCCCAAATTAAAGTCTACATCTTGTACTTTGACAATACTTTATTTAAAATATTATAGTTATAACGTAAGGGTAATGAAATCGAAAAACGTCCTTTAGTTAAGGATATCTCAAAAAACGTACCTTCAACTTTCTTTCATTCTTCACATAAGATTGCTTAAGGCCCAAATAGACTACACAAGCGGCTTGACAAACATACCAATATTTTACGTTTGTGCAAGCCTGTTGTGTAGTGTATGAGAGTGTTTCGTGTTTGTACAAATGCTTGCTGTTTGTTTGTATAAAAATTTAAAAAATTTGATATTTACACAAACATATTGAATTTTTTTCAAACCGTTTGTTTATATTTATTAATAACAAATTTTTCACAAAATTTACATTTCTAAGAAAATTTGTCATCTGTATCTTTGCAAGTCCACAAAAACGTGAAAAAATCGGTGTTTGTACGAGCAATGTTTGTGTAGTGTGTGTGCGAGTGAAAAAATATGTTTGATAAGCCGCTTGTGTAGTATATTAAAACTTCAGAATGGGGTAATAAGGGGATCTCAAGTAAACCAACTTTTATTAAAATAATCCACACCATTTCCATAAACTAAAACTTTTACTCTCCAGACCTTGACGTGTTTATAGAAATCTTCTATGTCAAAAATCTCTACCCAAGTGTTTTCTATATTATTCCCTACACCACTATAGTAGGATGTGTATAATGCGTTTGTACTGGTGTTTGTAACACTCAAAAATATTGGTCCTACATCCAACTTAAAGTATATCAATCGCCTCATAATTACTTTCCGAATCGATTAAGCTACGTCCGTCTATCCGTACTGAAAATTAATGAAATCGGCACATTTTACTTAGCCCCCCATACAACCGTACCCCTCGAATGGGGCTTTGGGTCTCATTTGAACATACCAAGTCCCCATCAGAAAACGACTTGAAGATATTTTCTTGAAGAATAATTCACCTATAAACACTAGAATCACTATGAAATTCTGCATAAATAACTTTAACTTTTAACAAATTACTGAAATATTTCGGAATAAAGGTAAAATCAACTTAAATGACTTTTTATAAAAAATAATCCACATTTTTTTTAATATACTCACTGGTATAAGGTTGGTTTGTTGGTATGGTCAGCCATGCCCGACTATACATTCTTACGTGTTTGTGTTTGCTTTCTTTTTCATTCATTATGACCGTGAATTTTGCTGCTGGCTGTTGGTAGTGTTAAATTAAAATACCAAAACAATATTTAAAATAAAGAAAAGTAAATTATATTTTAAATGGAGCCTGATTAAAACATATTTTACTTTTATACAACAACGAAAAAATAAGAAAATATTATAGGGGAATTACAATCATGTAATTACAAAACGTTTAAATTAGTATCCTTATTAATTTTTATGTTTTTATACAGCATTTTAACAATTTTATAAGAATCTTTTTTCTATATTATTTAAGAGCTCATAGCTCTAGACATTTACAAACCAACCATACACAAAAGAAATAATTAAAATTTTAAAAAAATACTATGAAAATTAAAATAAATGTTTTTATGTTGTTACTTGTATTTAATTATTATTTTAGTTCTTGTTATCTCATATTCTCCTTTTTAGATGTTTGTAAACGTGTTTGTGTCCTCACGCCTGTGATTGTATAAAATAATTGAAAAGTAAATTTAAATAAATTTTAGACCAAATCAAATATAAAATTATATTTTAAACCTTGAGAAAAAAAAATTACGAATTTTTTTATAAACCACATATATTATTCTATTATAATAAATAAATAAATAATCTAATAGCAAATTTTCTAGATAAAAATTATAAATATGTATAAATATGTTAATATAATTATAAGTTTTAATTGCCAAAACTAATATGAAAAAAAAAGAATTACATATGTACATAAGTACATGAAATTTTTACTAATTGATAAATTGTAAAACATGTATGTTTGTTGAATTAAAAGTTCAAGAAATGTAATAATCAAATTTAAATTTTAATCAAATTTTTTATACATTTTGTTTATAAACTTCCATTTATTAGATGTTACAATTTTATTACAGTTGTTAGGAACATTTGTAAATATGTAACTAAATCTTACATTGTAAGTAAAAAAATATATATTCTTAAGTATTAAATATTCAACGAAAATATAAAATACCATCCAAATATTCAATTTCTTAACAGGAATATGCATTTTTTTGTATTAATTATTTAGTATTTTATTGGCATTTAAGTAAGTATTTGAAAAAGAATAATCCTTCGCATTTCCATAAAAATTTAACATGCCCGCAGACGTCCCTATTCTAATTGGTAAGTAATTGGTTAACTAAATTACAGTTAGTTTATTAGTTAGTTTAAAATCGAAGAATTGTACTTAGGTCTTCATCGGATCCCTTCTGCGCTACTTAACTAGTATCTCTGGTGGGATTTCAACCCATGACATTTTGTCTGATAGAATATGACTACTAACCAACGGAGTCATATTGTTAAACATTTTTCGATAAATTCTCTTTTTATAGAAAATTTATTTTAATTCGTGTAGTAATAATAAATTAAATTCCTGCTAATTTTATAAAAAAATTTTTTTTTAAACTAATTTTGTTTATTAATGAATAAATAAATAAATATTAGTTTAATTATGTGTACACAAAATAGAAGAAAAATAAGTAAGAAAGTATAGTTGGGCGTACCCGACCATATGATACCTTACACCATTTATGAATATTAGATGTGATATTTGGACCACACGTGTTTTTCCACCACCGACGATGCCTATTGAAAATGGTTGAAATCGGTCCATTATTTCACCTAGCCGCCATACATCCCTACCTCCCGAAAAGGGCTTTTGAGTTCATAATTATGTTAAATATTGTAGTATCTCTACAAAAATCGGCAAAACTTAGTTCTATATACGTCTTAATAATACTACTAATTTTCATAATTATCGGGCTTTATTTGACCCTAGCCCCCATACAAGGTCCCCTTCAGAAAATGACTTGAAGGTCAATAATTCACTATTAACCCTTTCAGGGTCAAAAATAATTTATGTCTAGAAAAAAACTTGAAAACTTATATTTAAGATAATTTGAGAATGCTGAATCCGGGAAAAATAATATTTTTTGAATTTGAGTTTTCCCTAGTGAGTTATAGAAGGTCAAAGTTAAATGTCGAATATATTCGACATTCGAAAAACAGTCTCCAAAAAGTACCACCAATATTTTTTATGAATTTTCTTTTTGTAAAATGTCTTCTTAAACTTCTTTCAATGCAATACAATTTAAATCCGCATAGTCCGATCTCCTAAAATACAATTTTTTTGGCCATTAAATGAAGCTGATTTTTAACGTTGTTAAAAAGCACTTTTTAAAAAGTAGTCATAAGTGACAATTTCTTAAAATCTGATTTTTAAATACTTTTAAAATACGGAAGATCTTTCAAAATCTCAATTATAAATATAATAAAGTCCTCATTTTCATCTAAAAGAAAAAAATTAAAACTAAAGTTAAATATTATACCCAAAAAATGCTTAAAAACAGAGTCTACTGTAATGTCGAATATATTCGACAAAACCACGGAAAGGGTTAAACACTAGTATCACTATGAAATCCAGCATACATAACTCTAATGTAAACGTAAAGCCATGTACCAAAATTTATAAGGATAGGCCCATATTTACCCTTGCCCCCATATAACCTCTCTTTTAGAAAATCACTTTTTTCAAGAAATTGTTAAAATATTTCGGAATTAAGGTAAACAACTTAAATGCTTTGTTTTTAAATATAATCCACATTTTTAACATACTCAGTGGTGTAGGCTGGTATCATATGGTCGGCCATGCCCGACTATACTTTCCTACTTGTTAATAATAATAATTATCTTGAATATTACCTTGATTCCAATTTATAAAAGTAATTTATTAACGAAAAACTAATTTTTTAAAATAGGCTTTGTATGGGGGATATTAGCGAATGTGGACCGTTCCAAATAAAATGGGCTGGACAGATTTGTACTTATATAATATTTGTCTGTGCTAAATTTCATTGCAATAACAGTTTTAAGAAATGAATTGCGGATATTTAAGTCACTTTCTGAAGGGGGCTTTGTATGGGGGCTAGGGTCAAATGAAGTCCGATCATTTCGAAATGCTTGTATCGAACTTAGCTGTGCGAACTTTCATCGAGATACATTTATATGTATTATACATAATTATGAGCTCAAAAGCTCTTTTCGGGGGGTTCAGTTGTATGGGGGCTAGGTGAAATAATGAACCGATTTTAACCATTTTCAATAGGCTTCGTCAAATAGGCTAGGTCAAAACAAACGTGTATTCAAAATTTCATCAATTTATCTTGAAAATTGTGACCCGTATTTTGATAACAACGTTTACATTAAATCGACTCAGAAAGTGATTCTGATCTCGATCGGTATACTTAAAGTGGGTATAGTACTAATATTTTAATGCGTTACAAACATCAGCACAAACGCATAATACTCTTCCTACTATAGTGGTTTAGGGTATAATTATCGAAAATTTTCTATTCCTATTTTACACCTAAAGAAATATTAAAAATGCACTACATTTTGGAGTAGGATTTTTATTTATATGTGTTTGTTTTCATGGAAACGAGTTAGGAATCTTAAGAAAAATAGAAGAAATATTGAAAACAATCCCCATTGTAGACTTAGACGTGTAATTAATGCAAAAGCTGATACCAATAAATGCTGAAATATTCGTGCGGAAAATAGAAAATATCCATATATCAATAGGGTTTCAAATGTGTTCACACAAAATTTATTACATTTTTACTCCTTTTCTACGAAAAACGCATTTAATTTCTAACTTTATTTAATTTTTGATGACGTAATATATTTAAAATATAAGGAACTAGCATACCCTGGGTGCTTCGCTACCCTAACCCAAAATTAAATACGTAAAAAATTTTGTTTACTTTTATAAAAAATTAAAATTGATTAAACATTTTTATAATGTTTCAGTTTTTTACGTTCAATATAACGTGATTAAATTCGCATTCAGTAAAAAGCTTGTATTTTTAGTTTCATTCGTTTAGCTTCCACATTATAGAAAATTTCAAAAGTACTATTTGCAAAAAAGTACTATAAAATACCTCTTATAGATTCTCATTTAATCAAAAATTTTATGTTTCTGTGTTCAATATTATATACAATTAAAAAAATATAATTTATTGAATGAAGAAGTACCAAAGGACCCTTTCAGTAAATTCTCATTCACTAAGGTCACTACATCTTAAATTTTATTTTCAATATCTATGTTCAATATCGTAAAAATATCAAAAAGTACCATCGGAAAAACGAAAAAGTACAAAATTCTCTCTCAATAAATTCTCATTTAATAAGGACCGTGTGTTCCATTTAACCATTATAAAAAATCTAAAAGGTACCATTTGAAGAATAGAAAAGTACCAAATAGTTCCCACTTACAGAATATTATTCAGTCAAGTATGTTAATATTAATGTTCCTAGGTTGAATATTTTAGAAAATTAAAAAAGTACCATTTCTGAGATAAAAAGTACTAAAAAGTTCTCTCTTAAAGAATCGTATTCAATGAGGACCGTGTATGTTTAATAATCATGTGTTTTGAATTCATATTAAAGAACATACAAAGAGTATCATTTGAATAAAGAAAAAGTACCAAAAGTGGAATAAATTTTACCTAAGTGGAAAGTACTAATAAAGAATACAATTTTTCCCCTTTTCGTTTAGAAATATACTTTTTCGAGAATTAAGTTTACAAAATGTTCCGTATTTAAATCTATATATCACAGTTTAAACTCAAACGATTCAAATCTGCATTCATTTGTTCCAGAAAAATAGTGCTTTCAAAAAGTACCAAACAATTTACTCGAATTTGGTCCTATATAGGAATTAGTACTCGAATTCCAAAATAATATACAAACAGCTTATTTTGTGTGAGTAAATAAACTATTTTTTAAAATTTTATAGAAATTGGCTCAATGAGTTTGAATGAAATTAAATTTCCCGTTTTTTCCCTTTTTGCTACTTTTTTCCCCAGTGAAATAGCAAAAAATTTATTACAATAAATATTACAGAGTTAGTCCGTAATTTAATAGGAATAATTCAATAAACCGAAAAAGTTTTCTTAATGTGCAAAAAAAAGTACCATAAATACAGTTTACTCCCATTTACACCCAAAAAGGACTGAATTTTAAAAAAGTACGAAACAGGTGTCTCATAATTTTGGGAGATATATCCAAAATATTTATAAAAAATGTATTATGTTAATTAGTTCAAAAGTTATAAGGGGCCAAAAAACGTACCAAAATCACCTTTGTTACACATTTTACCCCTTAAAAGTACGAATTTCAAAAAAGTACCAGACACCCATTTGCTCATTTTAAGAGTAGATACAGGTGCATTTAAAATTTTTCTTGTATCACTAATATTGTGTAAGATAATTAAGAAAACCCGTTTTACCCGTTTTTCCCCTTTTTACCCGTAAATGTACAAATTTCCAAAAATCCCTCCTTAGTGGATCTGCATAACCAAAAACACAACTACTGTCATAATTTCATGATTTTAGGTTCAGCCCTTTGGGCTGTGCGATGATGAATCAGTCAGTCAGTAACGCTACTCTTTTATATATATAGATTAAATTTTTATCCCACTGGAAAAAATTTTTAATTCTAAAAATATTTTAATTTAATGTTTTTTAAACAGTTGTGGAAGTCACTGTAAGTATTATAATTAATTAAATTCTGACAAATGTTAACTGAAATAATTGTTTTCAGGTATTTAACTGAACTTATATTAGTTTAATTGTGCGCATATTTCTTTGAAATATATGGTACCATTTAGCCAGTGTTGCCAGGTTAGGCTTTTTAATGCTAATTTTTCTGTATACAACTTTTAACTGTTTTCCGGCAGGTGATCCTGTTTTCAGGTGAGCTGCAATTTTAGAAAAATGAATTTTAGATTCTTATGAAGAAAATAAAAAACAGAAACTCTATATTATTGTTTTAAGTGAATTGATAGGGTTAAATGAGATTCGACTATTAAATGTATGGTGATTTTCATGGAATTATCTTGCATAGTTTATAAAAAAATTACATCAGAATGTGTAAAAAATGCTTATTTTTTCGAAGTTGTTTTAAATTTTGATTCATAACTTTTCCCGGTGTGAACCGATTTTGCTCATTTAATACCAAACAACTTAGGAAAATTAAGAACATTTTGGGTGAATTTGGTTAAATTCTATTGCTTCGTTTTATCGTGAGCGTGTTTTACACAGACAGACGGACATAGCTAGATCGACTCAGAATTTTATAAGGACCCAGAATATATATACTTTGTTGGGTCTCAGATGAATATCTCTTGGTGTTACACACGGAATGACAAAGTTATATATACCCTCTATCACCACTGATGCTGGTGGAGGGTATAAAAACTTACGTATGTATCTGATTATATATAAGTCATTATAAGAGCACTTAAAAGCAGACGGTATATAATAGTCATTGAAAATTAAGTATTTGTGTAAGTAAAAGTCATTACCGAGTTTTTGTTGGGCTTGAATAGGAAGAACACTTTCATAAAGACACCCAAAAATGCATAAGCATCAAAACAAATTCATTTAAAAATATTGTAACAAGAAAATATATTACAATAGTACAACTACGTCAAAAGAGATAGATATTGAAAATACTTTACTTTTGCATTTTGTGAAATTTGTGAAAAAACCTCAATAAAAACCGCATTTTTCCCGCTTAAGCAACCGGCGATATGCACATTGGTACTAGCTTTCCCACCATTAATACATTACAGAGAATTTATTTAAAATTTGAGGTTGAAAGCACATTAAAAACTCTTTAATATTTCGATGTAACACATCGAAATATTGGTTTTAGACAAAAGTATATATATATTCTGGGTCCTTATTAAATTCTAAGACGATCTAGCCATGTCTGTCCATCCGTCCACTATAGAGTCCGAATGAGCTAGAGGATTGATAAGGAGATAAGGTTTGTTTGGTATTGATAATGGGCAATACTGTCCACGTTTTCGGATAGCCCCCATACAAGTGGACCCCCGAAAAATAGCTTTAACTGGCATATCTTGTTTAAAAGCATAGCGATGAAATTTGACACAAATAAGTTTCATATCATCCATAATCTCCCTACAAGCGCTGGGCATACACCATGTATCTTTCTGTATTGAAGATTGGCCAATGAATCATGGACGCTTCTATTACTCCATGTTCTCGTTGTGTGTTCAATATTTAGTACCAATACTAATAGTATCAGGTGCCTATTTTGGCATCTATAATAAATTGAAAAATCGCATTACTGTGGTTACCGTACAGACAACGTCAACCCAACGTAATATTGAACGTGGCAGACGTATGAAACGCACAAATTGTTTACTCATTAGTATTGCGATTATTTTTGGTGTGTCCTGGTTGCCTTTGAATTTCTTCAATTTGTATGCGGATATGAAACGTCCGGCTGTTACCAACGATATGCTGGTGATGTACGCCTTCTGTCACATGATTGGTATGAGTTCGGCTTGTTCGAATCCCCTGCTGTATGGATGGCTGAATGATAATTTCCGTAAAGAATTTAAAGAAATATTATGCCGTTCTAAAGAAAACACTAATATTGCTCTTAATGGTCATACAACAGGAGGTGCTCAATCACGACGGAAAAGGAAACACAATGACATATCCAAAGGTGATCTGAAGCTATTAAGCAGTGTTGGTTTTGGTCAGAACGGTGATGCTGGACGATTGGGTACATCCAACAATAATACAACAACCAATGGTTTACGCAGTGCTGTTACCGAGTCGGTGGCATTAACCGAAAATCCCATGTCAACAGAAGTGACAACATTAGTAATGCGGTAAATTTATTATGCATTAGGTAATAGATACAGACAAAAACTTGCCATTACTAAGTAACTTGTTTTCATAATGAACAAAATCCAACTGACATACAAACAATACATTACTTACATACATATATTCATACACTTTGAATATAATTTCTGGTGTATTAAAGCAAAGAAAAATAATTTAATAAATGGAAAAATAATTTTTTAACTAACAAAGAAAACCAACACTTTTTATCAATAACATCGCTGAACATTAAAACAAGTTAGCATTATTTTTATTATTTAAAAATAATATCAAACAATGAAAATTTTGAATAAATTCAAAAACAAATAATAATTAATCTGTTTAAAATATAATATAAATAAACACTTCTACACTTGTGCATACATATTTAAAAATATTAACATTTATATATAAATTAAAAATATATATTTATACATAATTATTTTAAAAATAAAAAAACTAAATTGTATTTATAATGTAGTTTGTAATTGTTAATTTATGTTAGTTGATTGTAAATTGCATGTTTTTTTATTGTACTATCATCAATTCTATAATTACTTCCACTTTCAATTACTAGTGTCTGCTCATTAGTTTCTGTTTTCTTAAATGTAATTTTTAATGAAATTTTAAATATTTCTTCATTAACGTAAGCAAAAAAAAAAAAAAAAAAAGATTCCATAAAATTGTTAATATTTATTCAGCAACATTCATGAAGGTCATTTGCACATAAACTTGAAACTTAAATTATTTTAACAATTTTACTTTACTGGTGAGTGAATACAATTGAATTTATTTGCAAAAGTTATACCATTATAATTTTAAAATGACATTAAAATTATTTTATTAAATTTAATTTTGTTTCCAGCTCGTTATTAATGCTAATGATTTAACAAGAATTCGAATTTAACGTGTAATTAAAGCCATTTTAACGCAAGAAAAATTGCTGTGCAAGAGATTGTGAGCGAAACCTTTGTAGTAACTGACAGAAGGAATTAATAGAGTGAAATGTAATGTTTTTAGTATTAGAATTACTTGTGAACCATATAAGCATTTGATACAAAAAGTATCATACAAAATTTAGTAATTATTATAACAAATATAATCTTCAGTTCTACAAGTTTATATTCGCAATATAACTCCCGTTGAAGTAAAATTTCTGCAAAAGTTTTTGTAAAATATACCTACGAAAGGCATACAGATTTGTCTCCGGATACAAAAGTTTCAATATATATATATACATATATGGGGGTTTTCATGTCAAGTGACCCAACTTTTGAAACCAATGTCTTCCGATTAATAATAGTTTTAAATTATTATTTAAATATAGCAATAAGTCTATAAGAAGAAACACGTGTTGGGTAAAAATATCAAAATTTGACCCACTGTAACTCAGAAAGTTCTTGACCGATCTTGTTAAAAAATTTTAGGTTTCAAAAGTTGAGTCACTTGACATGAAATCCCCCATACATGTATATGAAAAAAAGGTTAGTAGGTTGGTAAAGAAAGAGGAATTAACAGCCGCTAAGATGAACTAAGTTGGGGAATAAATCGGTAAATGTTTTTCGAGGTATGTTCGTAAAGCGCCCTTTACAAGAGCACACAAGTAATATGTAGGGATGTATTTTTATGTAAACACATAAAAAAAAGTGGGACAGTTGTTTCCATCTTACTTTGTTATTGTTTTATACCAATCGTGTAAACACAAATATATTTAAATCATACGACTTTTGTCATACAGATGGAATTTCATATTACTTTTTCATTAGACTTTACGTACGTAAAGTGTGATCGTGTAAAGGCCCCTTAAAGGGATCAATAACTAGTAAATGTATGTATAACGGGATTCCAAATTTCTAATAATTTCGACCTGTTGAGCACTGATGAAAATAAATTAAAATAAGGGTAAAATATTAAGGTATAAAAGAGGAGCACACTCAGTATCATATGTATAGCAATGTTTAGAATTGTACAAAATAGCTTCTGGGTATTTTTCATCAATTGAAGATATTTTTTAAATAAATTCAAAATTTCGAAAAAAAATCCCTAAGTTTGACAAAGGCGATGGCAGAGCAAATGTTAAAGTATTTCATTATGCACACAACATGCCCTGTATTTCTCATATTTCGTTCGCACAATTTGCTGAAGTTGTATCGTAGTCCTGTATATACTAACATTTGACTTTCTCCTACTGAGGAGCGCTTACGTTGGTGGTACACCTTACAATTACATCATTCAATGCGGTTGACTAGGATTCTCTTGCCTGTACTTTCAAATCCGCTCTTCTTGGCTGTAACGGTTTTGCAATTGTCATGGACTTACACATTGCTTACGCTTAGAGTCGTCTCTGTAACAGAAAATTCGATACTTTTTAGTATCGAATACCTAACGAAATATATAACAAACAAATCAATTTTGAAAACATCCTGTTCAGTAGATAACTCCCGTATTCGCCATTAGGTACCAGAAATTGTATTTACACCTGCCTGCGCCATATTTGATCTAGGCCATTTTACATGTTTTTTACGTAATATCACGGACTTACGTATTAGTTTAGATTTTATCAAGGTTCAATGTTCACATTTTTTAATCGCTTTAGTCCCAAATTAAAGTCTACATCTTGTACTTTGACAATACTTTATTTAAAATATTATAGTTATAACGTAAGGGTAATGAAATCGAAAAACGTCCTTTAGTTAAGGATATCTCAAAAAACGTACCTTCAACTTTCTTTCATTCTTCACATAAGATTGCTTAAGGCCCAAATAGACTACACAAGCGGCTTGACAAACATACCAATATTTTACGTTTGTGCAAGCCTGTTGTGTAGTGTATGAGAGTGTTTCGTGTTTGTACAAATGCTTGCTGTTTGTTTGTATAAAAATTTAAAAAATTTGATATTTACACAAACATATTGAATTTTTTTCAAACCGTTTGTTTATATTTATTAATAACAAATTTTTCACAAAATTTACATTTCTAAGAAAATTTGTCATCTGTATCTTTGCAAGTCCACAAAAACGTGAAAAAATCGGTGTTTGTACGAGCAATGTTTGTGTAGTGTGTGTGCGAGTGAAAAAATATGTTTGATAAGCCGCTTGTGTAGTATATTAAAACTTCAGAATGGGGTAATAAGGGGATCTCAAGTAAACCAACTTTTATTAAAATAATCCACACCATTTCCATAAACTAAAACTTTTACTCTCCAGACCTTGACGTGTTTATAGAAATCTTCTATGTCAAAAATCTCTACCCAAGTGTTTTCTATATTATTCCCTACACCACTATAGTAGGATGTGTATAATGCGTTTGTACTGGTGTTTGTAACACTCAAAAATATTGGTCCTACATCCAACTTAAAGTATATCAATCGCCTCATAATTACTTTCCGAATCGATTAAGCTACGTCCGTCTATCCGTACTGAAAATTAATGAAATCGGCACATTTTACTTAGCCCCCCATACAACCGTACCCCTCGAATGGGGCTTTGGGTCTCATTTGAACATACCAAGTCCCCATCAGAAAACGACTTGAAGATATTTTCTTGAAGAATAATTCACCTATAAACACTAGAATCACTATGAAATTCTGCATAAATAACTTTAACTTTTAACAAATTACTGAAATATTTCGGAATAAAGGTAAAATCAACTTAAATGACTTTTTATAAAAAATAATCCACATTTTTTTTAATATACTCACTGGTATAAGGTTGGTTTGTTGGTATGGTCAGCCATGCCCGACTATACATTCTTACGTGTTTGTGTTTGCTTTCTTTTTCATTCATTATGACCGTGAATTTTGCTGCTGGCTGTTGGTAGTGTTAAATTAAAATACCAAAACAATATTTAAAATAAAGAAAAGTAAATTATATTTTAAATGGAGCCTGATTAAAACATATTTTACTTTTATACAACAACGAAAAAATAAGAAAATATTATAGGGGAATTACAATCATGTAATTACAAAACGTTTAAATTAGTATCCTTATTAATTTTTATGTTTTTATACAGCATTTTAACAATTTTATAAGAATCTTTTTTCTATATTATTTAAGAGCTCATAGCTCTAGACATTTACAAACCAACCATACACAAAAGAAATAATTAAAATTTTAAAAAAATACTATGAAAATTAAAATAAATGTTTTTATGTTGTTACTTGTATTTAATTATTATTTTAGTTCTTGTTATCTCATATTCTCCTTTTTAGATGTTTGTAAACGTGTTTGTGTCCTCACGCCTGTGATTGTATAAAATAATTGAAAAGTAAATTTAAATAAATTTTAGACCAAATCAAATATAAAATTATATTTTAAACCTTGAGAAAAAAAAATTACGAATTTTTTTATAAACCACATATATTATTCTATTATAATAAATAAATAAATAATCTAATAGCAAATTTTCTAGATAAAAATTATAAATATGTATAAATATGTTAATATAATTATAAGTTTTAATTGCCAAAACTAATATGAAAAAAAAAAGAATTACATATGTACATAAGTACATGAAATTTTTACTAATTGATAAATTGTAAAACATGTATGTTTGTTGAATTAAAAGTTCAAGAAATGTAATAATCAAATTTAAATTTTAATCAAATTTTTTATACATTTTGTTTATAAACTTCCATTTATTAGATGTTACAATTTTATTACAGTTGTTAGGAACATTTGTAAATATGTAACTAAATCTTACATTGTAAGTAAAAAAATATATATTCTTAAGTATTAAATATTCAACGAAAATATAAAATACCATCCAAATATTCAATTTCTTAACAGGAATATGCATTTTTTTGTATTAATTATTTAGTATTTTATTGGCATTTAAGTAAGTATTTGAAAAAGAATAATCCTTCGCATTTCCATAAAAATTTAACATGCCCGCAGACGTCCCTATTCTAATTGGTAAGTAATTGGTTAACTAAATTACAGTTAGTTTATTAGTTAGTTTAAAATCGAAGAATTGTACTTAGGTCTTCATCGGATCCCTTCTGCGCTACTTAACTAGTATCTCTGGTGGGATTTCAACCCATGACATTTTGTCTGATAGAATATGACTACTAACCAACGGAGTCATATTGTTAAACATTTTTCGATAAATTCTCTTTTTATAGAAAATTTATTTTAATTCGTGTAGTAATAATAAATTAAATTCCTGCTAATTTTATAAAAAAATTTTTTTTTAAACTAATTTTGTTAATTAATGAATAAATAAATAAATATTAGTTTAATTATGTGTACACAAAATAGAAGAAAAATAAGTAAGAAAGTATAGTTGGGCGTACCCGACCATATGATACCTTACACCATTTATGAATATTAGATGTGATATTTGGACCACACGTGTTTTTCCACCACCGACGATGCCTATTGAAAATGGTTGAAATCGGTCCATTATTTCACCTAGCCGCCATACATCCCTACCTCCCGAAAAGGGCTTTTGAGTTCATAATTATGTTAAATATTGTAGTATCTCTACAAAAATCGGCAAAACTTAGTTCTATATACGTCTTAATAATACTACTAATTTTCATAATTATCGGGCTTTATTTGACCCTAGCCCCCATACAAGGTCCCCTTCAGAAAATGACTTGAAGGTCAATAATTCACTATTAACCCTTTCAGGGTCAAAAATAATTTATGTCTAGAAAAAAACTTGAAAACTTATATTTAAGATAATTTGAGAATGCTGAATCCGGGAAAAATAATATTTTTTGAATTTGAGTTTTCCCTAGTGAGTTATAGAAGGTCAAAGTTAAATGTCGAATATATTCGACATTCGAAAAACAGTCTCCAAAAAGTACCACCAATATTTTTTATGAATTTTCTTTTGTAAAATGTCTTCTTAAACTTCTTTCAATGCAATACAATTTAAATCCGCATAGTCCGATCTCCTAAAATACAATTTTTTTGGCCATTAAATGAAGCTGATTTTTAACGTTGTTAAAAAGCACTTTTTAAAAAGTAGTCATAAGTGACAATTTCTTAAAATCTGATTTTTAAATACTTTAAAATACGGAAGATCTTTCAAAATCTCAATTATAAATATAATAAAGTCCTCATTTTCATCTAAAAGAAAAAAATTAAAACTAAAGTTAAATATTATACCCAAAAAATGCTTAAAAACAGAGTCTACTGTAATGTCGAATATATTCGACAAAACCACGGAAAGGGTTAAACACTAGTATCACTATGAAATCCAGCATACATAACTCTAATGTAAACGTAAAGCCATGTACCAAAATTTATAAGGATAGGCCCATATTTACCCTTGCCCCCATATAACCTCTCTTTTAGAAAATCACTTTTTTCAAGAAATTGTTAAAATATTTCGGAATTAAGGTAAACAACTTAAATGCTTTGTTTTTAAATATAATCCACATTTTTAACATACTCAGTGGTGTAGGCTGGTATCATATGGTCGGCCATGCCCGACTATACTTTCCTACTTGTTAATAATAATAATTATCTTGAATATTACCTTGATTCCAATTTATAAAAGTAATTTATTAACGAAAAACTAATTTTTTAAAATAGGCTTTGTATGGGGGATATTAGCGAATGTGGACCGTTCCAAATAAAATGGGCTGGACAGATTTGTACTTATATAATATTTGTCTGTGCTAAATTTCATTGCAATAACAGTTTTAAGAAATGAATTGCGGATATTTAAGTCACTTTCTGAAGGGGGCTTTGTATGGGGGCTAGGGTCAAATGAAGTCCGATCATTTCGAAATGCTTGTATCGAACTTAGCTGTGCGAACTTTCATCGAGATACATTTATATGTATTATACATAATTATGAGCTCAAAAGCTCTTTTCGGGGGGTTCAGTTGTATGGGGGCTAGGTGAAATAATGAACCGATTTTAACCATTTTCAATAGGCTTCGTCAAATAGGCTAGGTCAAAACAAACGTGTATTCAAAATTTCATCAATTTATCTTGAAAATTGTGACCCGTATTTTGATAACAACGTTTACATTAAATCGACTCAGAAAGTGATTCTGATCTCGATCGGTATACTTAAAGTGGGTATAGTACTAATATTTTAATGCGTTACAAACATCAGCACAAACGCATAATACTCTTCCTACTATAGTGGTTTAGGGTATAATTATCGAAAATTTTCTATTCCTATTTTACACCTAAAGAAATATTAAAAATGCACTACATTTTGGAGTAGGATTTTTATTTATATGTGTTTGTTTTCATGGAAACGAGTTAGGAATCTTAAGAAAAATAGAAGAAATATTGAAAACAATCCCCATTGTAGACTTAGACGTGTAATTAATGCAAAAGCTGATACCAATAAATGCTGAAATATTCGTGCGGAAAATAGAAAATATCCATATATCAATAGGGTTTCAAATGTGTTCACACAAAATTTATTACATTTTTACTCCTTTTCTACGAAAAACGCATTTAATTTCTAACTTTATTTAATTTTTGATGACGTAATATATTTAAAATATAAGGAACTAGCATACCCTGGGTGCTTCGCTACCCTAACCCAAAATTAAATACGTAAAAAATTTTGTTTACTTTTATAAAAAATTAAAATTGATTAAACATTTTTATAATGTTTCAGTTTTTTACGTTCAATATAACGTGATTAAATTCGCATTCAGTAAAAAGCTTGTATTTTTAGTTTCATTCGTTTAGCTTCCACATTATAGAAAATTTCAAAAGTACTATTTGCAAAAAAGTACTATAAAATACCTCTTATAGATTCTCATTTAATCAAAAATTTTATGTTTCTGTGTTCAATATTATATACAATTAAAAAAATATAATTTATTGAATGAAGAAGTACCAAAGGACCCTTTCAGTAAATTCTCATTCACTAAGGTCACTACATCTTAAATTTTATTTTCAATATCTATGTTCAATATCGTAAAAATATCAAAAAGTACCATCGGAAAAACGAAAAAGTACAAATTCTCTCTCAATAAATTCTCATTTAATAAGGACCGTGTGTTCCATTTAACCATTATAAAAAATCTAAAAGGTACCATTTGAAGAATAGAAAAGTACCAAATAGTTCCCACTTACAGAATATTATTCAGTCAAGTATGTTAATATTAATGTTCCTAGGTTGAATATTTTAGAAAATTAAAAAAGTACCATTTCTGAGATAAAAAGTACTAAAAAGTTCTCTCTTAAAGAATCGTATTCAATGAGGACCGTGTATGTTTAATAATCATGTGTTTTGAATTCATATTAAAGAACATACAAAGAGTATCATTTGAATAAAGAAAAAGTACCAAAAGTGGAATAAATTTTACCTAAGTGGAAAGTACTAATAAAGAATACAATTTTTCCCCTTTTCGTTTAGAAATATACTTTTTCGAGAATTAAGTTTACAAAATGTTCCGTATTTAAATCTATATATCACAGTTTAAACTCAAACGATTCAAATCTGCATTCATTTGTTCCAGAAAAATAGTGCTTTCAAAAAGTACCAAACAATTTACTCGAATTTGGTCCTATATAGGAATTAGTACTCGAATTCCAAAATAATATACAAACAGCTTATTTTGTGTGAGTAAATAAACTATTTTTTAAAATTTTATAGAAATTGGCTCAATGAGTTTGAATGAAATTAAATTTCCCGTTTTTTTCCCTTTTTGCTACTTTTTTCCCCAGTGAAATAGCAAAAAATTTATTACAATAAATATTACAGAGTTAGTCCGTAATTTAATAGGAATAATTCAATAAACCGAAAAAGTTTTCTTAATGTGCAAAAAAAAGTACCATAAATACAGTTTACTCCCATTTACACCCAAAAAGGACTGAATTTTAAAAAAGTACGAAACAGGTGTCTCATAATTTTGGGAGATATATCCAAAATATTTATAAAAAATGTATTATGTTAATTAGTTCAAAAGTTATAAGGGGCCAAAAAACGTACCAAAATCACCTTTGTTACACATTTTACCCCTTAAAAGTACGAATTTCAAAAAAGTACCAGACACCCATTTGCTCATTTTAAGAGTAGATACAGGTGCATTTAAAATTTTTCTTGTATCACTAATATTGTGTAAGATAATTAAGAAAACCCGTTTTACCCGTTTTTCCCCTTTTTACCCGTAAATGTACAAATTTCCAAAAATCCCTCCTTAGTGGATCTGCATAACCAAAAACACAACTACTGTCATAATTTCATGATTTTAGGTTCAGCCCTTTGGGCTGTGCGATGATGAATCAGTCAGTCAGTAACGCTACTCTTTTATATATATAGATTAAATTTTTATCCCACTGGAAAAAATTTTTAATTCTAAAAATATTTAATTTAATGTTTTTTAAAACAGTTGTGGAAGTCACTGTAAGTATTATAATTAATTAAATTCTGACAAATGTTAACTGAAATAATTGTTTTCAGGTATTTAACTGAACTTATATTAGTTTAATTGTGCGCATATTTCTTTGAAATATATGGTACCATTTAGCCAGTGTTGCCAGGTTAGGCTTTTTAATGCTAATTTTTCTGTATACAACTTTTAACTGTTTTCCGGCAGGTGATCCTGTTTCAGGTGAGCTGCAATTTTAGAAAAATGAATTTTAGATTCTTATGAAGAAAATAAAAAACAGAAACTCTATATTATTGTTTTAAGTGAATTGATAGGGTTAAATGAGATTCGACTATTAAATGTATGGTGATTTTCATGGAATTATCTTGCATAGTTTATAAAAAATTACATCAGAATGTGTAAAAAATGCTTATTTTTTCGAAGTTGTTTTAAATTTTGATTCATAACTTTTCCCGGTGTGAACCGATTTTGCTCATTTAATACCAAACAACTTAGGAAAATTAAGAACATTTTGGGTGAATTTGGTTAAATTCTATTGCTTCGTTTTATCGTGAGCGTGTTTTACACAGACAGACGGACATAGCTAGATCGACTCAGAATTTTATAAGGACCCAGAATAATATACTTTGTTGGGTCTCAGATGAATATCTCTTGGTGTTACACACGGAATGACAAAGTTATATATACCCTCTATCACCACTGATGCTGGTGGAGGGTATAAAAACTTACGTATGTATCTGATTATATATAAGTCATTATAAGAGCACTTAAAAGCAGACGGTATATAATAGTCATTGAAAATTAAGTATTTGTGTAAGTAAAAGTCATTACCGAGTTTTTGTTGGGCTTGAATAGGAAGAACACTTTCATAAAGACACCCAAAAATGCATAAGCATCAAAACAAATTCATTTTAAAAATATTGTAACAAGAAAATATATTACAATAGTACAACTACGTCAAAAGAGATAGATATTGAAAATACTTTACTTTTGCATTTTGTGAAATTTGTGAAAAAACCTCAATAAAAACCGCATTTTTCCCGCTTAAGCAACCGGCGATATGCACATTGGTACTAGCTTTCCCACCATTAATACATTACAGAGAATTTATTTAAAATTTGAGGTTGAAAGCACATTAAAAACTCTTTAATATTTCGATGTAACACATCGAAATATTGGTTTTAGACAAAGTATATATATATTCTGGGTCCTTATTAAATTCTAAGACGATCTAGCCATGTCTGTCCATCCGTCCACTATAGAGTCCGAATGAGCTAGAGGATTGATAAGGAGATAAGGTTTGTTTGGTATTGATAATGGGCAATACTGTCCACGTTTTCGGATAGCCCCCATACAAGTGGACCCCCGAAAAATAGCTTTAACTGGCATATCTTGTTTAAAAGCATAGCGATGAAATTTGACACAAATAAGTTTCATATCATCCATAATCTCCCTACAAGCGCTGGGCATACACCATGTATCTTTCTGTATTGAAGATTGGCCAATGAATCATGGACGCTTCTATTACTCCATGTTCTCGTTGTGTGTTCAATATTTAGTACCAATACTAATAGTATCAGGTGCCTATTTTGGCATCTATAATAAATTGAAAAATCGCATTACTGTGGTTACCGTACAGACAACGTCAACCCAACGTAATATTGAACGTGGCAGACGTATGAAACGCACAAATTGTTTACTCATTAGTATTGCGATTATTTTTGGTGTGTCCTGGTTGCCTTTGAATTTCTTCAATTTGTATGCGGATATGAAACGTCCGGCTGTTACCAACGATATGCTGGTGATGTACGCCTTCTGTCACATGATTGGTATGAGTTCGGCTTGTTCGAATCCCCTGCTGTATGGATGGCTGAATGATAATTTCCGTAAAGAATTTAAAGAAATATTATGCCGTTCTAAAGAAAACACTAATATTGCTCTTAATGGTCATACAACAGGAGGTGCTCAATCACGACGGAAAAGGAAACACAATGACATATCCAAAGGTGATCTGAAGCTATTAAGCAGTGTTGGTTTTGGTCAGAACGGTGATGCTGGACGATTGGGTACATCCAACAATAATACAACAACCAATGGTTTACGCAGTGCTGTTACCGAGTCGGTGGCATTAACCGAAAATCCCATGTCAACAGAAGTGACAACATTAGTAATGCGGTAAATTTATTATGCATTAGGTAATAGATACAGACAAAAACTTGCCATTACTAAGTAACTTGTTTTCATAATGAACAAAATCCAACTGACATACAAACAATACATTACTTACATACATATATTCATACACTTTGAATATAATTTCTGGTGTATTAAAGCAAAGAAAAATAATTTAATAAATGGAAAAATAATTTTTTAACTAACAAAGAAAACCAACACTTTTTATCAATAACATCGCTGAACATTAAAACAAGTTAGCATTATTTTTATTATTTAAAAATAATATCAAACAATGAAAATTTTGAATAAATTCAAAAACAAATAATAATTAATCTGTTTAAAATATAATATAAATAAACACTTCTACACTTGTGCATACATATTTAAAAATATTAACATTTATATATAAATTAAAAATATATATTTATACATAATTATTTTAAAAATAAAAAAACTAAATTGTATTTATAATGTAGTTTGTAATTGTTAATTTATGTTAGTTGATTGTAAATTGCATGTTTTTTTATTGTACTATCATCAATTCTATAATTACTTCCACTTTCAATTACTAGTGTCTGCTCATTAGTTTCTGTTTTCTTAAATGTAATTTTTAATGAAATTTTAAATATTTCTTCATTAACGTAAGCAAAAAAAAAAAAAAAAAAAGATTCCATAAAATTGTTAATATTTATTCAGCAACATTCATGAAGGTCATTTGCACATAAACTTGAAACTTAAATTATTTTAACAATTTTACTTTACTGGTGAGTGAATACAATTGAATTTATTTGCAAAAGTTATACCATTATAATTTTAAAATGACATTAAAATTATTTTATTAAATTTAATTTTGTTTCCAGCTCGTTATTAATGCTAATGATTTAACAAGAATTCGAATTTAACGTGTAATTAAAGCCATTTTAACGCAAGAAAAATTGCTGTGCAAGAGATTGTGAGCGAAACCTTTGTAGTAACTGACAGAAGGAATTAATAGAGTGAAATGTAATGTTTTTAGTATTAGAATTACTTGTGAACCATATAAGCATTTGATACAAAAAGTATCATACAAAATTTAGTAATTATTATAACAAATATAATCTTCAGTTCTACAAGTTTATATTCGCAATATAACTCCCGTTGAAGTAAAATTTCTGCAAAAGTTTTTGTAAAATATACCTACGAAAGGCATACAGATTTGTCTCCGGATACAAAAGTTTCAATATATATATATACATATATGGGGGTTTTCATGTCAAGTGACCCAACTTTTGAAACCAATGTCTTCCGATTAATAATAGTTTTAAATTATTATTTAAATATAGCAATAAGTCTATAAGAAGAAACACGTGTTGGGTAAAAATATCAAAATTTGACCCACTGTAACTCAGAAAGTTCTTGACCGATCTTGTTAAAAAATTTTAGGTTTCAAAAGTTGAGTCACTTGACATGAAATCCCCCATACATGTATATGAAAAAAAGGTTAGTAGGTTGGTAAAGAAAGAGGAATTAACAGCCGCTAAGATGAACTAAGTTGGGGAATAAATCGGTAAATGTTTTTCGAGGTATGTTCGTAAAGCGCCCTTTACAAGAGCACACAAGTAATATGTAGGGATGTATTTTTATGTAAACACATAAAAAAAAGTGGGACAGTTGTTTCCATCTTACTTTGTTATTGTTTTATACCAATCGTGTAAACACAAATATATTTAAATCATACGACTTTTGTCATACAGATGGAATTTCATATTACTTTTTCATTAGACTTTACGTACGTAAAGTGTGATCGTGTAAAGGCCCCTTAAAGGGATCAATAACTAGTAAATGTATGTATAACGGGATTCCAAATTTCTAATAATTTCGACCTGTTGAGCACTGATGAAAATAAATTAAAATAAGGGTAAAATATTAAGGTATAAAAGAGGAGCACACTCAGTATCATATGTATAGCAATGTTTAGAATTGTACAAAATAGCTTCTGGGTATTTTTCATCAATTGAAGATATTTTTTAAATAAATTCAAAATTTCGAAAAAAAATCCCTAAGTTTGACAAAGGCGATGGCAGAGCAAATGTTAAAGTATTTCATTATGCACACAACATGCCCTGTATTTCTCATATTTCGTTCGCACAATTTGCTGAAGTTGTATCGTAGTCCTGTATATACTAACATTTGACTTTCTCCTACTGAGGAGCGCTTACGTTGGTGGTACACCTTACAATTACATCATTCAATGCGGTTGACTAGGATTCTCTTGCCTGTACTTTCAAATCCGCTCTTCTTGGCTGTAACGGTTTTGCAATTGTCATGGACTTACACATTGCTTACGCTTAGAGTCGTCTCTGTAACAGAAAATTCGATACTTTTTAGTATCGAATACCTAACGAAATATATAACAAACAAATCAATTTTGAAAACATCCTGTTCAGTAGATAACTCCCGTATTCGCCATTAGGTACCAGAAATTGTATTTACACCTGCCTGCGCCATATTTGATCTAGGCCATTTTACATGTTTTTTACGTAATATCACGGACTTACGTATTAGTTTAGATTTTATCAAGGTTCAATGTTCACATTTTTTAATCGCTTTAGTCCCAAATTAAAGTCTACATCTTGTACTTTGACAATACTTTATTTAAAATATTATAGTTATAACGTAAGGGTAATGAAATCGAAAAACGTCCTTTAGTTAAGGATATCTCAAAAAACGTACCTTCAACTTTCTTTCATTCTTCACATAAGATTGCTTAAGGCCCAAATAGACTACACAAGCGGCTTGACAAACATACCAATATTTTACGTTTGTGCAAGCCTGTTGTGTAGTGTATGAGAGTGTTTCGTGTTTGTACAAATGCTTGCTGTTTGTTTGTATAAAAATTTAAAAAATTTGATATTTACACAAACATATTGAATTTTTTTCAAACCGTTTGTTTATATTTATTAATAACAAATTTTTCACAAAATTTACATTTCTAAGAAAATTTGTCATCTGTATCTTTGCAAGTCCACAAAAACGTGAAAAAATCGGTGTTTGTACGAGCAATGTTTGTGTAGTGTGTGTGCGAGTGAAAAAATATGTTTGATAAGCCGCTTGTGTAGTATATTAAAACTTCAGAATGGGGTAATAAGGGGATCTCAAGTAAACCAACTTTTATTAAAATAATCCACACCATTTCCATAAACTAAAACTTTTACTCTCCAGACCTTGACGTGTTTATAGAAATCTTCTATGTCAAAAATCTCTACCCAAGTGTTTTCTATATTATTCCCTACACCACTATAGTAGGATGTGTATAATGCGTTTGTACTGGTGTTTGTAACACTCAAAAATATTGGTCCTACATCCAACTTAAAGTATATCAATCGCCTCATAATTACTTTCCGAATCGATTAAGCTACGTCCGTCTATCCGTACTGAAAATTAATGAAATCGGCACATTTTACTTAGCCCCCCATACAACCGTACCCCTCGAATGGGGCTTTGGGTCTCATTTGAACATACCAAGTCCCCATCAGAAAACGACTTGAAGATATTTTCTTGAAGAATAATTCACCTATAAACACTAGAATCACTATGAAATTCTGCATAAATAACTTTAACTTTTAACAAATTACTGAAATATTTCGGAATAAAGGTAAAATCAACTTAAATGACTTTTTATAAAAAATAATCCACATTTTTTTTAATATACTCACTGGTATAAGGTTGGTTTGTTGGTATGGTCAGCCATGCCCGACTATACATTCTTACGTGTTTGTGTTTGCTTTCTTTTTCATTCATTATGACCGTGAATTTTGCTGCTGGCTGTTGGTAGTGTTAAATTAAAATACCAAAACAATATTTAAAATAAAGAAAAGTAAATTATATTTTAAATGGAGCCTGATTAAAACATATTTTACTTTTATACAACAACGAAAAAATAAGAAAATATTATAGGGGAATTACAATCATGTAATTACAAAACGTTTAAATTAGTATCCTTATTAATTTTTATGTTTTTATACAGCATTTTAACAATTTTATAAGAATCTTTTTTCTATATTATTTAAGAGCTCATAGCTCTAGACATTTACAAACCAACCATACACAAAAGAAATAATTAAAATTTTAAAAAAATACTATGAAAATTAAAATAAATGTTTTTATGTTGTTACTTGTATTTAATTATTATTTTAGTTCTTGTTATCTCATATTCTCCTTTTTAGATGTTTGTAAACGTGTTTGTGTCCTCACGCCTGTGATTGTATAAAATAATTGAAAAGTAAATTTAAATAAATTTTAGACCAAATCAAATATAAAATTATATTTTAAACCTTGAGAAAAAAAAATTACGAATTTTTTTATAAACCACATATATTATTCTATTATAATAAATAAATAAATAATCTAATAGCAAATTTTCTAGATAAAAATTATAAATATGTATAAATATGTTAATATAATTATAAGTTTTAATTGCCAAAACTAATATGAAAAAAAAAAGAATTACATATGTACATAAGTACATGAAATTTTTACTAATTGATAAATTGTAAAACATGTATGTTTGTTGAATTAAAAGTTCAAGAAATGTAATAATCAAATTTAAATTTTAATCAAATTTTTTATACATTTTGTTTATAAACTTCCATTTATTAGATGTTACAATTTTATTACAGTTGTTAGGAACATTTGTAAATATGTAACTAAATCTTACATTGTAAGTAAAAAAATATATATTCTTAAGTATTAAATATTCAACGAAAATATAAAATACCATCCAAATATTCAATTTCTTAACAGGAATATGCATTTTTTTGTATTAATTATTTAGTATTTTATTGGCATTTAAGTAAGTATTTGAAAAAGAATAATCCTTCGCATTTCCATAAAAATTTAACATGCCCGCAGACGTCCCTATTCTAATTGGTAAGTAATTGGTTAACTAAATTACAGTTAGTTTATTAGTTAGTTTAAAATCGAAGAATTGTACTTAGGTCTTCATCGGATCCCTTCTGCGCTACTTAACTAGTATCTCTGGTGGGATTTCAACCCATGACATTTTGTCTGATAGAATATGACTACTAACCAACGGAGTCATATTGTTAAACATTTTTCGATAAATTCTCTTTTTATAGAAAATTTATTTTAATTCGTGTAGTAATAATAAATTAAATTCCTGCTAATTTTATAAAAAAATTTTTTTTTAAACTAATTTTGTTAATTAATGAATAAATAAATAAATATTAGTTTAATTATGTGTACACAAAATAGAAGAAAAATAAGTAAGAAAGTATAGTTGGGCGTACCCGACCATATGATACCTTACACCATTTATGAATATTAGATGTGATATTTGGACCACACGTGTTTTTCCACCACCGACGATGCCTATTGAAAATGGTTGAAATCGGTCCATTATTTCACCTAGCCGCCATACATCCCTACCTCCCGAAAAGGGCTTTTGAGTTCATAATTATGTTAAATATTGTAGTATCTCTACAAAAATCGGCAAAACTTAGTTCTATATACGTCTTAATAATACTACTAATTTTCATAATTATCGGGCTTTATTTGACCCTAGCCCCCATACAAGGTCCCCTTCAGAAAATGACTTGAAGGTCAATAATTCACTATTAACCCTTTCAGGGTCAAAAATAATTTATGTCTAGAAAAAAACTTGAAAACTTATATTTAAGATAATTTGAGAATGCTGAATCCGGGAAAAATAATATTTTTTGAATTTGAGTTTTCCCTAGTGAGTTATAGAAGGTCAAAGTTAAATGTCGAATATATTCGACATTCGAAAAACAGTCTCCAAAAAGTACCACCAATATTTTTTATGAATTTTCTTTTTGTAAAATGTCTTCTTAAACTTCTTTCAATGCAATACAATTTAAATCCGCATAGTCCGATCTCCTAAAATACAATTTTTTTGGCCATTAAATGAAGCTGATTTTTAACGTTGTTAAAAAGCACTTTTTAAAAAGTAGTCATAAGTGACAATTTCTTAAAATCTGATTTTTAAATACTTTTAAAATACGGAAGATCTTTCAAAATCTCAATTATAAATATAATAAAGTCCTCATTTTCATCTAAAAGAAAAAAATTAAAACTAAAGTTAAATATTATACCCAAAAAATGCTTAAAAACAGAGTCTACTGTAATGTCGAATATATTCGACAAAACCACGGAAAGGGTTAAACACTAGTATCACTATGAAATCCAGCATACATAACTCTAATGTAAACGTAAAGCCATGTACCAAAATTTATAAGGATAGGCCCATATTTACCCTTGCCCCCATATAACCTCTCTTTTAGAAAATCACTTTTTTCAAGAAATTGTTAAAATATTTCGGAATTAAGGTAAACAACTTAAATGCTTTGTTTTTAAATATAATCCACATTTTTAACATACTCAGTGGTGTAGGCTGGTATCATATGGTCGGCCATGCCCGACTATACTTTCCTACTTGTTAATAATAATAATTATCTTGAATATTACCTTGATTCCAATTTATAAAAGTAATTTATTAACGAAAAACTAATTTTTTAAAATAGGCTTTGTATGGGGGATATTAGCGAATGTGGACCGTTCCAAATAAAATGGGCTGGACAGATTTGTACTTATATAATATTTGTCTGTGCTAAATTTCATTGCAATAACAGTTTTAAGAAATGAATTGCGGATATTTAAGTCACTTTCTGAAGGGGGCTTTGTATGGGGGCTAGGGTCAAATGAAGTCCGATCATTTCGAAATGCTTGTATCGAACTTAGCTGTGCGAACTTTCATCGAGATACATTTATATGTATTATACATAATTATGAGCTCAAAAGCTCTTTTCGGGGGGTTCAGTTGTATGGGGGCTAGGTGAAATAATGAACCGATTTTAACCATTTTCAATAGGCTTCGTCAAATAGGCTAGGTCAAAACAAACGTGTATTCAAAATTTCATCAATTTATCTTGAAAATTGTGACCCGTATTTTGATAACAACGTTTACATTAAATCGACTCAGAAAGTGATTCTGATCTCGATCGGTATACTTAAAGTGGGTATAGTACTAATATTTTAATGCGTTACAAACATCAGCACAAACGCATAATACTCTTCCTACTATAGTGGTTTAGGGTATAATTATCGAAAATTTTCTATTCCTATTTTACACCTAAAGAAATATTAAAAATGCACTACATTTTGGAGTAGGATTTTTATTTATATGTGTTTGTTTTCATGGAAACGAGTTAGGAATCTTAAGAAAAATAGAAGAAATATTGAAAACAATCCCCATTGTAGACTTAGACGTGTAATTAATGCAAAAGCTGATACCAATAAATGCTGAAATATTCGTGCGGAAAATAGAAAATATCCATATATCAATAGGGTTTCAAATGTGTTCACACAAAATTTATTACATTTTTACTCCTTTTCTACGAAAAACGCATTTAATTTCTAACTTTATTTAATTTTTGATGACGTAATATATTTAAAATATAAGGAACTAGCATACCCTGGGTGCTTCGCTACCCTAACCCAAAATTAAATACGTAAAAAATTTTGTTTACTTTTATAAAAAATTAAAATTGATTAAACATTTTTATAATGTTTCAGTTTTTTACGTTCAATATAACGTGATTAAATTCGCATTCAGTAAAAAGCTTGTATTTTTAGTTTCATTCGTTTAGCTTCCACATTATAGAAAATTTCAAAAGTACTATTTGCAAAAAAGTACTATAAAATACCTCTTATAGATTCTCATTTAATCAAAAATTTTATGTTTCTGTGTTCAATATTATATACAATTAAAAAAATATAATTTATTGAATGAAGAAGTACCAAAGGACCCTTTCAGTAAATTCTCATTCACTAAGGTCACTACATCTTAAATTTTATTTTCAATATCTATGTTCAATATCGTAAAAATATCAAAAAGTACCATCGGAAAAACGAAAAAGTACAAAATTCTCTCTCAATAAATTCTCATTTAATAAGGACCGTGTGTTCCATTTAACCATTATAAAAAATCTAAAAGGTACCATTTGAAGAATAGAAAAGTACCAAATAGTTCCCACTTACAGAATATTATTCAGTCAAGTATGTTAATATTAATGTTCCTAGGTTGAATATTTTAGAAAATTAAAAAAGTACCATTTCTGAGATAAAAAGTACTAAAAAGTTCTCTCTTAAAGAATCGTATTCAATGAGGACCGTGTATGTTTAATAATCATGTGTTTTGAATTCATATTAAAGAACATACAAAGAGTATCATTTGAATAAAGAAAAAGTACCAAAAGTGGAATAAATTTTACCTAAGTGGAAAGTACTAATAAAGAATACAATTTTTCCCCTTTTCGTTTAGAAATATACTTTTTCGAGAATTAAGTTTACAAAATGTTCCGTATTTAAATCTATATATCACAGTTTAAACTCAAACGATTCAAATCTGCATTCATTTGTTCCAGAAAAATAGTGCTTTCAAAAAGTACCAAACAATTTACTCGAATTTGGTCCTATATAGGAATTAGTACTCGAATTCCAAAATAATATACAAACAGCTTATTTTGTGTGAGTAAATAAACTATTTTTTAAAATTTTATAGAAATTGGCTCAATGAGTTTGAATGAAATTAAATTTCCCGTTTTTTCCCTTTTTGCTACTTTTTTCCCCAGTGAAATAGCAAAAAATTTATTACAATAAATATTACAGAGTTAGTCCGTAATTTAATAGGAATAATTCAATAAACCGAAAAAGTTTTCTTAATGTGCAAAAAAAAGTACCATAAATACAGTTTACTCCCATTTACACCCAAAAAGGACTGAATTTTAAAAAAGTACGAAACAGGTGTCTCATAATTTTGGGAGATATATCCAAAATATTTATAAAAAATGTATTATGTTAATTAGTTCAAAAGTTATAAGGGGCCAAAAAACGTACCAAAATCACCTTTGTTACACATTTTACCCCTTAAAAGTACGAATTTCAAAAAAGTACCAGACACCCATTTGCTCATTTTAAGAGTAGATACAGGTGCATTTAAAATTTTTCTTGTATCACTAATATTGTGTAAGATAATTAAGAAAACCCGTTTTACCCGTTTTTCCCCTTTTTACCCGTAAATGTACAAATTTCCAAAAATCCCTCCTTAGTGGATCTGCATAACCAAAAACACAACTACTGTCATAATTTCATGATTTTAGGTTCAGCCCTTTGGGCTGTGCGATGATGAATCAGTCAGTCAGTAACGCTACTCTTTTATATATATAGATTAAATTTTTATCCCACTGGAAAAAATTTTTAATTCTAAAAATATTTTAATTTAATGTTTTTTAAACAGTTGTGGAAGTCACTGTAAGTATTATAATTAATTAAATTCTGACAAATGTTAACTGAAATAATTGTTTTCAGGTATTTAACTGAACTTATATTAGTTTAATTGTGCGCATATTTCTTTGAAATATATGGTACCATTTAGCCAGTGTTGCCAGGTTAGGCTTTTTAATGCTAATTTTTCTGTATACAACTTTTAACTGTTTTCCGGCAGGTGATCCTGTTTTCAGGTGAGCTGCAATTTTAGAAAAATGAATTTTAGATTCTTATGAAGAAAATAAAAAACAGAAACTCTATATTATTGTTTTAAGTGAATTGATAGGGTTAAATGAGATTCGACTATTAAATGTATGGTGATTTTCATGGAATTATCTTGCATAGTTTATAAAAAAATTACATCAGAATGTGTAAAAAATGCTTATTTTTTCGAAGTTGTTTTAAATTTTGATTCATAACTTTTCCCGGTGTGAACCGATTTTGCTCATTTAATACCAAACAACTTAGGAAAATTAAGAACATTTTGGGTGAATTTGGTTAAATTCTATTGCTTCGTTTTATCGTGAGCGTGTTTTACACAGACAGACGGACATAGCTAGATCGACTCAGAATTTTATAAGGACCCAGAATATATATACTTTGTTGGGTCTCAGATGAATATCTCTTGGTGTTACACACGGAATGACAAAGTTATATATACCCTCTATCACCACTGATGCTGGTGGAGGGTATAAAAACTTACGTATGTATCTGATTATATATAAGTCATTATAAGAGCACTTAAAAGCAGACGGTATATAATAGTCATTGAAAATTAAGTATTTGTGTAAGTAAAAGTCATTACCGAGTTTTTGTTGGGCTTGAATAGGAAGAACACTTTCATAAAGACACCCAAAAATGCATAAGCATCAAAACAAATTCATTTAAAAATATTGTAACAAGAAAATATATTACAATAGTACAACTACGTCAAAAGAGATAGATATTGAAAATACTTTACTTTTGCATTTTGTGAAATTTGTGAAAAAACCTCAATAAAAACCGCATTTTTCCCGCTTAAGCAACCGGCGATATGCACATTGGTACTAGCTTTCCCACCATTAATACATTACAGAGAATTTATTTAAAATTTGAGGTTGAAAGCACATTAAAAACTCTTTAATATTTCGATGTAACACATCGAAATATTGGTTTTAGACAAAAGTATATATATATTCTGGGTCCTTATTAAATTCTAAGACGATCTAGCCATGTCTGTCCATCCGTCCACTATAGAGTCCGAATGAGCTAGAGGATTGATAAGGAGATAAGGTTTGTTTGGTATTGATAATGGGCAATACTGTCCACGTTTTCGGATAGCCCCCATACAAGTGGACCCCCGAAAAATAGCTTTAACTGGCATATCTTGTTTAAAAGCATAGCGATGAAATTTGACACAAATAAGTTTCATATCATCCATAATCTCCCTACCAAATTTTATGAGGATCGGTCCATAATTGACCCTACCCCCCATATAAGGTCCCCTTCAGAAAATGACTTTAAAAATACGAGTATAATGATGAAATTCGTCACACATAAGTTTCAATGGAGTCAAAATCTCTCTATCAAGTTTTATGTGGATCGGTTCATAATTGACCCAACCCTCCATATAAGATCCCCTTCAAAAAATTACTTTAACGCTCATACTGACTTAAAAATACTAGTATAACAATGAAATTTGGCATAAGTAAGTTCCTTATGACCCAGAACCCCTCTACCAAGTTTTATGTGGATCGGTCCATAATTGACCCTACCCCCCATATAAGGTCCCCTTCAAAAATTTACTTTAACGATCATTAGTGGCTTAAAAATACGAGTAAAGCGATGAAATGAACCAAAACTACTTAACCAAATTTTATGTGGATCGGTCCATAATTGACCTTACCCCCCTTTAAGATCCCCTTCAGATAATTTAACGCTCATTAAAAGTACGAGTATAGAGACGAAATTCGACATAAGTAAGTTTCTTACGAGCCAGAACCTCTCTACTGACTTTTATGAGATTCTGCATATGATTGACCCCATTAAAGCTCTCCTTCAGAAAATAACTTTCTAGCTCATTACTGGCTTAGAAATGCGAGAAAAGCGATGAAATTAGGCAAACATATTTATGTTTTATTCGAGTTAAAATCTCTCTACCAAATTTATTGAGGATCGGTCCATAAGAAAATTACTTTAACGATCATTGCTGACTTAAAAATAAGTGAACAATTATGAAATTTGTTATACATAAGAAACATTTAAAGGATTGTAAATCTTCCTACCCAGTTTCATGCGGAAAGTGTCGGAAAGTGATGTTCGATGTAAAGATGTTTTATATGAACCAAAATCGGTGTAAAAAATATTATGAAAAATTTTATAAAAAACTGTCAATAACACTTGTATATAAAATAACTTGTATCTTTAAAACAAAATATCCAATTTGAAAATCGGATGAAAACTACTAAAAATGGCTCTTTTTCGCATCTTTTGCTCTTAAAAAGTAAGTAAACGAAGTGATCGGGAAAAATTAAAAATATATTCCTACTCTATGGACTATAACGAAATGGAATTGGTATATGAGAACGCCTGCATTTTATTTTTCTTCACTTTTGTATCACAGTGTAATTAACCCTTTCTCTCATATAAAGTCCTCTTCAGTTAATTTGATGAGTAATATCACCCTGATGTTTATAGGGAAGCATTCCTTTTACGGCATACGGTTTGATAGTGGGTATATGAGATTCAGCACTGCTGAATATAACACACCCACTTGTTTAAAATAGAATTGGTTTTTGCTGCATAAAAAACATATAGAGCAAACTGTTTCTTGAAGATTTTTAATTTTTTCTATGACCATAATCTAAATTCTTATATAAAAAAAATTAAACATTTTGCCTTATTTACAAATTTATTACAAATAGAGATTTTTTCCACTAACATTTTCATAAAACAGATAGAGAGTTCTTCATAAAAATATTACATTTTTTATTTTGTTTATATCACGGAAGCAGGAGTGTTTGCTGAATATTTTGCAATCGAAATTTAATTTTTATGAAAACGGAAGATATCGGCTATTGAATGAGTCCCTCAATATATTGTTAATATGAAGAAAATTGAGAGACATGAGATCAAAAATTTTCAGTTTTTTGTTTTTCTTCCTGGAATTCATGATATATTGAAAATTAAAACTTTTCTATTTAGGGAAAAAATTTAATAAGTTCTCTATTTAAGAAAATATTATTATTTTTATTATAAGAAATTTTCGATATTTTACATTTACCCAACAAACCAAACGATATCGAAACGATATCACCTAGGTAATAAAAATTATCATAAGTAATATCGTTCTCGTATCGGAAACGATAGTATTTACGGACTAAATTGTATCTTTCCTTATAATATCGTTTTTCCATGAAATTATAATATCGTTTTCGCTATCATAATTTCCAAAAATAATGATAGTAAAATCGCCTTTTCCAGCTTTTATTCTGTATGCTCTTTTGTTATCAAAATCTCATTTTAAAGGATATTTAACTAAATATTTCGCTAAAGTAAAATAACAAAAGCCTGAAAAAGAAAAGATTGCATGTATACATTCATAGAATCATATATTTCATAAAATGTGCGTTGTCATGCAAATACCTGAAACTTTTTCAAAATTGTGCACATGTCAACTTACCACAAAATTTAAATATCAAAATTCGCGTGTTTATTTTAGTTTTACATTATTTATTTAAATTAAATTGATTTTATTTGAATTTTCTTAACAGCTTTTCATGAAATTGTTTTTTAATTATTTTTATGTTTGAAATATTTTTCAAATGTTTCTACTTTTTATTGGAAACAAAATATATTAAAACGATATTATAATAATATCGTTTTCTATTATAAAATATGATATCATAATCGCCCTAAAAAAGTAATACCGCTTTCGTTATCATATCGTTCTTTGGTTAGTTGGGTATTAAAGTTTTATAATTTTTAAATTTTTAGTTTATTAAATTTACTAAAAATTTAAAAATATCTTAATTTTCAAAAAAAAAACCCAATACGTGTAAAACAAGGTATATTTAGGAGAAAATTTCTACAACAAAAATACTAAATACACACTTATTTTAATAAAATAAACGTTGTATACCAAATCGCTAACGATAAAAACGTAGAGATAGGGATTCATACTGGCTAAGGAATTTCATCATGTATGTCTATCTTCTTTAACAATGTTATTTTTTGGCAAAGTTTTCAATTTGTTGCTAAAAAAACACAAACGAAATTCACGCGTACGTCCCAAATAAATAAAGGTAAAGTTTTGTTTGTAATGTTTTTTTTTTTTTTACTAAATATATTTTCATAAATTTTTCCGTTTAAATATTTACATTCAAATATTTATAGATACATACCAGTCATGGTTGCTGTTCTTTTCGTTTTTTTTTTTCATCGCAATAATAGGAAGCTACATTTTTATGGCTACATTCGAAAAGTTATTCAAACACTTTCTACTGTAGTCCTGTACATATTTATCCTTCATTGAATTCTAGGTTGAAAATATTTGTTGTTTATTTTTACTACAATTGTTCATTTTTAGAAACAATTGTTTTGAGAGTGTGCGTTTGGTAAAATACTTACTTAAGGCACGTTCACATTTATCAAATATTTTACGAAAAAGTTTTGATTACTAGTTTTTATCCCTTACATGATTTTTGCAATTTTAAAACCTTTTGAAACTAATTATAAAGTTGTTCTGAAGTGATAACACGTTAAATTTGTGTAAATCAATATGTCGTTTTTAGAGGTGATTACGCCAAATATTTGATAAGTGTGAACGTTCCCTTAGACTTGTATGATAAACGGAACAGAGGAACACTAATAATATACACATTCATACATTTAGTTGTAAAAACAACAACTTCAAAATTTTTAGTTGGCATTTTTGTTAAAGGGTCCCCAAAGAAATTGCCTATTTAAACATTTACATTACTTTTATCTCCTTCAACCTACAAATAAAGGTTGCTCATTAAACATAAAGGCCAGTTGCTTAAAGACCGAGAAAACAAAAAACAGATAAAAAACCGACGAGACTATAAAAATTATTTGCGGTGCAATCACCTTTTTATCCAAAGGATATGTTGATGCCCAAGTCGCGCACAACTATTAAGTACAAGTAATTCTCCTTAAAATATTTTATTTGTATTCTGAGAAATACATTTATGTAAGGTTTATTACACAATATCTTGAAAGGATGTAAAAAGGTCGACATTAAATATTTATAGTTAATAAACGAAATCGTTAACGTAACCAAAAGAGAATACCACAAAAAGTGAAAACAAATCTCACATAACTGCTTAAGATTTTGTTAAAAGTGGTCGGTAGTCTTAGTGTAGCAATATAATGTCTTGAGTTTAAAGGTATTTTATCACTAGGCAGGAAACTAAGACAGGGTAAGATAAAAACTTAAGTGACTTAAATTTAATATTAAATTGGGTGGCAAAATGATGTTTGCTAATAATGTTATTTAAAACAGAAAGAAATACAGAAAATTGGAAGTCTATATTAGATTTTGAATTATGTTTATTGGATGTTCATTATTAAGCAACTTTTGACAATACTTTTCGCTACCTTGACGAGAAATGAACATCATGTCGACATTTTATCAAAGAAGTCTTCAAAACCATGAAAATGAAACCTCGCTGAAATATTATATATTCTCAAATGTGCCGGAACATTTTATAGATGTGACATCTCTATGTTTATTTGACCTACGGATTTATAGACAAGAACTTGAACAATATTTAGAAGAACAATTATGAATACTTTTCCTTATAACTGTGAATATATAAGTAGATCTGAATCACTATAGTGATTCATTAGTAATATAAGTATACAAGATTATGTGTATACTAGCTATACCCAGTGTGCTTTGCAATATAAATAAAAACCTCTTTACCTTTCATATTTACTTTTCATGGGAAAACCCACTATCATTATACAGACTTTATACTTTGTATGAAAAGTATCATGACCATTATTTATGGTAAGTCCATTAATTTTCATAAATGTTTATATGGATGTAAAAATTTCCCATATAAAATTTAACTGTTCTAGTTTTAATTTATATGGGAGGTGCCACGCCCCATTTTTGAAACTTTCCAATTTATTACCCAAATGTTTACATGGATGACAAAGTTGTTCGTGCAAAGTTTGGGGATTCTAGCTCTTATAATTTCCCAGATATATGAATTTGTGTGTTTAATTCATATTAGGGGTGCCACACCCCTAACTGCTAGTCCGCAAATTTATTCCCCAAATGTTAACATAGATGACAAAGTTGTTCATGCAAAATTTGAGGATTCTAGCTCCAATGACTTAACATAAATATATGTATTAGAATTTTTTTATTTAATTTATATGAGAGGTGCCACGCCCCCTATTTCAAATTTCAACATTTATTTCCCAATTTAAGGATTTTAGCTCTAAGCGTTTTCAAGATATTCACATTTTTCTATTTAATTAATATGGGAGGTGTCACACTCCCATTTAAATTAGTCTAGTCTTCCCATTTTTCCTTCAAATTGTTTATATGTATTTCAATGTAATTTCAATGCCAGTACAAACTTTTAGAATTCTAGCTTTAATACTTTCCCAGATATACGAATTTCTTTATTGTATTCATATGGGAGGTGCGAATATTCCTAATCCGCCAATTTATTACATAAATGTTCTCATGGATGACAAATTTGTTAGTGCAAAATTTGAGGATTCTAGCTTTAAGCGATTCCTAGATATAAAAATGTTTATTTAATTCATATGGGAGGTGCCACGCCCCCTAATGCTAGTCTAAAATTGTCCACACAAATTTTGAGGACTCTGGTCGTACCATATTTCGAGATATTCGACTTTTAAGGAGGTGGGCGTAGCACTTGCAATTTGCAAAATAAAAAGTAGCCTCAGCAATCTATTAATTTGAATTGCAAAACACGTAAAGTGTTTAAGTTTTTATTTTATCAGCTGATAAAAACAATTTTAAATTGAAGATATTATCGAAAAATATTAAAAATTTCTCCAAATATGTAGTATATAACAACTTTTAAACATGGTCTATCAAAAAACAAGATCATAAATAAAATTAAAAGAAAAAAAAATATATAATTTTGCAAAATTAAAACTACAAAAAGAAGATCCGCACAAAGAAATCTATTAAAACAAATGTTAGATTTGAATATTGATTATAACTATTTTTCTTACGCATTGTCTATCGATACGTGTTTTATTTTACTTTAATTTGTTAAATATTAAATTTATATCAATAAATGTATTTTAAATATGTGAATATTTTATGTGCAAATAGAAATAGAAAGAAATAGAAGATGTGATGTAGATGTGAATAATTTTAATTTCACTTTTACTCATAAAAATGCTAATCAAAAGTGATCACGAGTTTTGTTGCTTTTATTTTCAACTTATATCTTTACAAATAATTTACAAGTCATATTTATTATGTTTGTATGTATATGAATAGTTAGACAGATGGATGGATGGATAGATGAATAGATATATGTATGTTTAGTTGTTTTTATGATAACGTTTTGGTAGTTTTGTAGATTTTGTATGTACATTAGGGTGGTCCAGTTTATTATACCCTCCACCACCATCAATGGTGATAGAGGGTATATATAAGTTTGTCGTTCCGTGTGTAACACCAAGAAATAATCATCTAAGACCCAACAAAGTATATATATATTCTGGGTCCTTATGAAATTCTGAGTCGATTTAGCTATGTCCGTCTGTCCGTCTAACGCTCACGTTAAAACTAAGTAAAGGAAATCAACCAAATTCACCCAAAATATTAATTATTATCCTAAGCAGTTTGGTATTGAAAATCAGCAAAATCGGTTCACAACGTAAAAAGTTATGAGTAAAAATTTCAGACTACCTCGAAAAAATTACGTTTTTTTCCTAATTTTTTTGAAGTTTTCTCAGAAACTACCAAAGATATTTCGATGAATTTTGTCACACATTAATTTTTTATGCCTGTGATCAATTATGTTCAAAATCTTTACAATCGATTGAATATTTCCATAGCCCCCATACAAAGGTATATATTCCCGGAAATTAGTTTATCGTTAATAACTCAATCAAATATATCGGTATCAACACCAAATTTTGTACAATTTTTTCCGGACCGGTCCATAAGACAACTTAGCTCCCATATAAGGTTAACATTTGAAAATCACTTAATACCTCTTAATTCGCTATTAAATTATTATATCCGGATAAAATTCGACATAATTATGTTCTGTGTATAGATAAATCATTCTAAATTTGTCTGGACCTAATCAAAATTAGTTCGACAAAAATTTTGGCGAGTTATCTAAAAATTAGATAGTTAGATGGGTTTCAATAAAATGTAGCTTGCTGGTGGAAGGTATTTAAGATTCGGCATAGCCGAATATAGCACACTAACTTGTTATAAGATACCATTTCTTAAAATGGTATCTAAAATTTGCAGTAACTTCCATTTTGAAGCCACCCTAATGTACGCTTATAATTTATTTTGTATTTTGAGTATTTTGAGACTACCCTAATGTAAATAATTTCTTGTGTTAAATACCGCCCAAGGCGCTAAATTGTTAATAGACAAGATGAGTAAATTTAAGTACTACAACCAAAAAACTTAAACAAAAACCCAAATGTAGTACGTGCTAGGGATAATGTGCAATAAAATAAGCCATGTCAGTCATTCAGTCAACCAGTAAGTAAGAAAGTCTTTCTTTCCTTCATTGACAAGTCTTTGTTTTTTTATGGAAAGAGGTCTTCTCTTCATATGTATAACACAAATAAAATAAAAACATAAATACATATTTATGTATGTATTTATTTAGTATATGCTGATAGAATTTACGATTAAATATTCCTACAACAGCAACAAAATCCAGTAAAAAATGTTAATCGGGTACGGCCGACCATACGATACCCTATACTGGTGATTTCCCAAAGATAGTACTCAGCTAGCATTTGGAAGATTGTTGGATGATTAATCAGTAAACTGAGTCATTTCTGTCTCCTTTTGATGATCTAAAAGTGATTAATAAGTTGAGGGCTTAAAAAATGATTCGAAAATGCTCCCGATATATGATTAAAAACTAATTATTTGAAAAAACAATAACAAATGATAAATTGATCATCCTAGTGTTTAAAATATGATGGTTTTAAAAACTTATTTTATGATCATATTTCAATCAATTGGAAGATCTAAAACTGATTCTTATGAAATTGTTTTTGTTTGTAATGTAACAGCATCACTTACACTTAAAAATTACTCAAAAACGATTCAAAAATGAGTTGAAACTGATTAGAAAATGTCCTCAGAAAAGACTCTTTTTAGAAGAGTTGGCAGAAAATTTTGTGTAGCCTAAAATGAGTTGATATAATTCTCATTACGTTTATAACTTTAAATGTATAAGTATTTGAATTTGTATGATTTTTATGATTAATGATCTTCTACGAAGGTAATTGTCGAGAAGTCTCAAAAATGACTATAATATGATTCAAAAATAAATCTAAAACGACCAGTAATTCGACTTATTAATGACTCAGAAAAGATAAAAAAATTCGGCAGAAATAATCAGAAGTGGGGCTCATAAAGGACTCGTTTAGAAGAGTCGCGGGAAGGGTACTATTTTCTCCCGACGAAAGTATAATTTATGATCAGAAAATGGGAGCATATATGATCATTTTAATAGTGCAGAAAAAAGTGATAGTTGGGTATATTATAGATAATACTAAAATTAAATACCGGAAGAATTTTGTTTATGTCGACTTCTTCGAATCTAATTTCAACCTAACCTATATGGACTAGAATAAATCATATACCGATTTGAACCATTTTCAATGTCAAATCCACGATAATTTAATTTCTATTTTAGATGGATGAACAGACTCAACGATATCGCTTTATTAACTCAGAAAAACTATGATTCGATTAAAATACTTTAAGGTCGGTGTATGACAAATGTTTTCATATCTTACAAACATCACCACAGTAGGATATTAAATATTGAATATTTTTATTTTATTTCTGATAGACATAATACATGGAAGAGTTATTATGTAAGTTTGTTCGTATTTTTTTTTTATTACATTTATGTGGGAAAGTAATTTTATTATGCTTTGTGTGTGTTTTTGTCTTCTATTTTATTATTTAAGTTTCAATAACCCAGGTCAGGAAACTTTCTGATGAATTCTGTTAGAAACCAATTTATAAATAGTGTTTGGTTTGTTAGCATTTAAGGAAACTGCAATTTGTTGTTAGAAATTTAATAAATTTATTCCAAATGTATTAGTAAAACATAACATCAGAATTGAAAGTGTATTTACATTCCCGTACTCGTCTGGATGGAAAGTTTTTACTCAAAATTCAATATATATATATATATATATATATATATATATATATATATATATATATATATATATATATATATATATATATATATATATATATATATATATATATATATATATATATATATATATATATATATATTTATACTAGGGTGTACCGTGAACCACTTTTTTGTAGGGATACCACACAAACGATGCGTAAAAATGTGCTAAATACGAGAAAAATAAAAAAAAATATTTTTTCTTTAAAGGGCCTCAGTGGCTTAACAGCGATTAAAAATTCCGACAATACATTAACAAATTGTCTGCAATCTTTTCATCCACCACCATTCAACCCAGCACACTTCTCATTCATTCGAAACTACCATATAGAACAACATCCTATACACTTACTCTAGGTATACGGCCGGGTAAGATCCGTATACCCCTACATTCTTCTTGTATATGAATACACTTAACACCAACTCATTTCCAACGTTAATCCCACCGTCACTCCTCTGTGGGGTATCTCTTGACTTCGGCAACAGCACTGAACTTATCCTGAATTATAGATTTCATTACATTATCTTACCGCGATTTTGAGTTTAAACCACAGCCACCACGTGCACCCCGAAGGGACCTCTGCAATAACCTGCACTGTCTGCTACCGGTTCCCGTGGTACTAGATTATGTGGTTTTCTGATTCGACCCCATGTCTAATCATTCCAAGGAAAGGCTTAGGATACATTTGATCATCACCAGTTTAGATTAGAGGTACTAGTAGCACCTCTTTTCCCCAAGATGGGGTCTATAATCAAGGTAACATGCGCTCGGGGGACAGAAGTGTAACATAAATTTATCATGGCTCCAACTGGTTTTGATGTGGTATAGTTCTTAAATTGATTGAAAAACGAATTAAGGTTATTTTTAACCGTAGGAGGTTATTCTATTGTTTTGAATTCTCAAATTAAGTAGGAATCGAGCTCAAACCAAGACTATTTTGGGTTTAATTCAATATTTTACGTTATAAATAAATCGTTGCCGAAATAACATTCTTGCTAGTTATTATTATTTTTTCTAAGAACGATACATGTATGCCCATTTCATCTACAAAAATAAATTTTTATACTATATTTCTCAACTATGTATCTTCTTTCAGATCGAAATTAAATTAAATCTTCTACAAAAACTTAAAGTTTTTGACAAAGGGAAATAACATCATTAGACATGATGTTTCGTAACATAATAAAACTTTCCATATTTGCAAATTAAGTAGTTTCTACTTCCGTATGTTTACTTCTGATATCTATGAGGTTTACTATAAATTTGAAATTAATTATAAAGATGTTAAACATAAAACAAAATAACTTTATTTATATCTCTACTTAAGTATACTTTTGTCATATGTAATGATTTTCATAGTCCAATATAATGTGGTTACACAAATTCCCACACATCATCATTATCAATAGCACACAGTGGGATAAAATTAAAATTTAAAAAATTAAATATCCAATTAAAAGTTTTTGTTCTATATATGTGAATATTTTTAGATACTTATAAAATATTCCGTGGAAATTTGTTTATACAGAAGTAGGAAATTGTTATTCGGAATAGGTCTGGTTTTTGCAAACTTGTTCTACTCCAACCCACCGTGCGTTGTCATGTAAATATATTAAATTAAAGCAAGCAATGAAAATGTAATTAACTGAATGACATTTCGGACAATCAGCTGCATAAATATGCTTTATAGTAAGAATTTAACACAAAAAAAAGCAATTCCAACCACATAAAATAATTATGATGATTTTAAGTTTCATTCATTGCAAATATAAAATATCCCTGTAAAATGGTAGAGATTTATAACATCTGGCTGTAGGGAGAAATTTTGATGTTTTATTAGCAGTAAAACATTAAATAACTCTACGTTTTGTTTAAAGAAAAATTTGTCAATTTACTTTTGAAATATGTATGTATGTATATTTATTTTCTTTGATGTAAATATTACTTTTCAAAAACTTCATTTGAAACAGAAATGGCCGTAGTTTTAAGATTATAAAACTGTTTTTTTTAACAATGTGTTTACACATCGTTATTTTAATCGATTATGACTTTTTTGATAGCTTTCAGGAAAGTCATACTATAGTATATGATTAGTGTTCTCTTGGGTCTGCCTTGTACTTATACTTTCCAATTAAAGGCTTTTCTTTAGCGATCAAAAACTTGTGCTGGATCTTGCCTATGCAACGATTTGCCCAGGAAAAACTTTACTTACCCGGTAAGCAGTCAAGTAATATTGGAGGAATATGGAAATACTTACTTTTGGGGTGAATAACTAATTATTTTTGTTCGACGAGGTTCAAAAAATAACTGGTTACAAATAAACCGACGTTTAAAAAAGAAATACTGATATCAACTACGCACTACATTACACCAAATTTTTCAATAACATCTGTGGTCAAATATATACATACATGCAACAACATGTAATGTTGACCACACACAGTTGTCAACATTGCAACAATTCGTTGTCGCAATCTAAATTTTATGTACATCCGTTGTCTAAAAGTAAACAAACGTGGTAAGCTCAAAATCCATTGTCAATAGTGAGCTTACCACGTTTGTTATCTTTTACACAACGGATGTGCATAAAATTTAGATTGCGACAATGAATTGTTGCAATGTTGACAACGTTGGGTGGTCAACATTAGATGTTATTGTATGTACTTGACAACGGATGTTATTGAAAAATTTGATGTCAATTTGGTACCAGGCGTGTATATTTTGTTCCCCTCTGTGTATGATTCGAACTACAAACTTTGGATAGATACTTTAGATAATTGAACTGATGCTCTAGATAATTGGCTATAAATCCCATTCAAAAAAATTAAATACTGTTATTGATAATGACTACCCATTGCCTGGTAATTTATTGAATAACTACATTATCTAGATTACTCATTACCAAAATTTGAAGATTTTGGCTGGGTGAATGACAATGCTTTTAGCCGCCAGTTTTTTTGGTTCTTCTAGTTTTATATTTTTCGATTCGCAGTCATCTTTGGAGTGTGTGCTTAAAAAATAGTTATATAGTTATAGTCGCTAATGATCGCCCTTATCTGGATTTGATTAGAGTTTGGACAAAAACGTAAAAAAGACTAGTCTTCTGTAGGATTTGCCTTATGCAGTTCTTTTCCTATTAGGGAAATTTAGAAAGTGAGTTAGTTTGGTTGCGGCCCAGACATAACGAAAATGTCACCTGTTGAAGAGTTTTCTAAATTTTTGGCATCTTTGTGGGTTAAAAATATAAATGTATATAAATGTAGTGTTAAAACAAAATAATAGTAGCTGTCTGATCGTTGGGCATCCAAAGATTATTTTTTTATTCCATTAATTAAGAGGATAAACATTGATGATAATTCCTTTTTTTAAGTTTATCCCTTTAATATTGAAGAAGTATGAGAACAATATATTCTTAATTTTTCTTGACTTTTTATTTAGGTTACTTAATCTTTTTGATGTGTGAAACATATAATAAATTAACAAAAATATACTTTAACATTAACTTATTAAAACATTAATTTAATTTATCAAAAATTTGCCAACATTTAATTAATAAACTTTAGTTTAATTTAAAATTTCATTAATAAAAATATAGAAGGTAAGTACAATCAAAATTTAATTAAATTTTATAATTTAATACAATTTCTGTAAGATTATTTTAGCCTTAAACAAAAACTATTTTATAAAAACAAATTTTACAACAAAAAAAAAATTGTGTGAATATAAAGGGAATGATATGTTATAAGTGCTAACTTGTTTTCCCAAAGCTTTTACCTTCAAAACATTTTTATTTTTCATTAACTTATTTTGCCACTTTCGTTTTTTTTTCACAAACACATATTATTTTTGGTTATTTTCATGCAAGTTCATTTTTCATTTTTAAGGTGTATTTTCTATATGGATGAGAATTTTCTACACAAATCTACGCATGAATGATTTGTGAAAGTGTCATCCGAAAATGAAAATAGAAATTCCATATACAAGTTTGCATAGTAGTCTATTCATCTGTCTGTCTGTCTCTGTGATTAGATTTTAAAGTACCCAACAAATCTGAATAAAGTCAGTTTATCGTCTGTAAACCTATGTGTATACATATTGTATGTATTTGCCTTCATTCAGTATGACCAGTTGACATGTTTATTTTAGGGTTTTTGTTTGAAAATTGCTTTCTCAGTGAAGTAAATAGATAAAATTCAAATGATGATATTATGTACAAAAAAACAAATGTTGTAAGGTGTTTTGTTTCTCTTCTATCTGTTTAAAATTTTGTAAAATACCTAAAATTTAACTACGTATTTTAAGGATTCATGTTTTCTTTACAATCTTTTGATATGCCTTTTATGTTCGAAAATCTTTTTAAATCTATGGAGTTTTCTACGTAAATAATGTTATTTAGCAAAATACTACGTAGATATTTAAAGTTGAATATTTTTCGTAAAACGCCCATTATTGGTATATACTGTGAATTCTCAATAAGTATTAGCTGAACAAATATTATAACTTTAAAAATTTATCCTAAATTTGTTTGGATGGCGGTATTTGGAACAGGTTTCATACACTCCTTGTACAATTAGAAATTATTAAACTTGTTCTTTAATGAATAGTTATGTGTTGCAGTTTGACAATTCTAATGAATAGTGGTATAAGTGGAGCCATGAGCACTACTTACGTCAACCAATGCTCTGAAAACAATGCTAGAAATATACCACCGTTTCCAGGTAGAAGTCCGAGCAATAACGGAATGCGTAAATAAGAATAAATATGGCGCCCACAAGGCTTAACATATTTACCGACAGCCAGAAGGCAATTAGGGCGATATAAAGTTAAATCTAAAACCGTATTGGATTGTAAAAAGCTCTAACCGAATACTCTCCCAGAGGTAAGGTTCACATCATATGGGTACCAGGCCACTCGGGAGTAGTCGGCAATGAAAGAGCGAATGTAATAGCTTTAAAGGGAAGGGAACTCGAGGTAATTAACCTGACAAATGCAAAACCATTTGACGCAAAGAGGGTACAATTAAAATTATGGGTGAGAGAAACCCATAAGGCCTCTTGGAATAATGAAACCGTGGGTAGAACTACAAAGATCCTATGAGGTGACCCTAACGAGAGCAGGACGAGAACCCTCCTTAAAATGAACAAGTCTGAGGTTAGTATGATGGTACGTATTCTGAGTGGACACACAGGGTTAGGGGTACACCTAAACAAAATTGGACGTGCGGATTCACACGAATGTAGAGCATGTAGAGAGGACAGTGAAACTCTGGAGCACTTTCTTTGCCATTGTCAAGCTTTCGCCGACATTAGATCCAAATATCTTAGAAGTGATATTATTCCGGATATAATATCCCTCACGAACACTGATTGGAAAATTCTTAGGAATTACGTCCAGGAAACTGAGTTTCTGAACATCGGACGATAATACATTTAGTGAATACTATATAAGGTTTTTGTTTTTACCAACAAACATTTTCCATGAAAAGAAGCGCACAACAGGCCCGAAGTGGCCTAGGTGTATTTCTTCGGATTTGATGTAGATACATCCTCCTAACCTAAGTTTTTGCTGTGTAAATATTCTCAGCAAAAACACTTGTACTTACTCAACAACTTACTTTTCAATCGCTACTGCATACCTTTTTCATTACTTGGAGTCTAGTAATGTCTTACAAATAATATATTATATAAGTACTTACTTTTTAGCCAATTACTTTTTATGTCAATTATTTTCGTAATTTGTTTTTATCACAAATGAAAAAATATATATATTTTTTGTGGAAACTAATATGTAATAGACTTAGTGGACGTAATGCAATTTTTTCTCTGAAACATAACTATTCCTTATTGCAGGCGATCGTTGTAAGTACTTACCTAACTCCCTATTTTTCAATAAACATTTTTCCTAGATTATTTCAAAATGTGAAAAATATTATATTTTTCGAATAAAAAATTCGAAGTACAAATTCCCAATTTAATTTCGAATAATCATTCAAATTAATATCTAATTACATTTTACATTTCGGTATTCAACATTTAATCTAATTTTACAACGTATTCAAATGAAACCTCCAATTTAGTTTAGTACATATTATTGCAATTTAACAGTGTCCATATTTCCATGAAATTATAAATGAGATATTTACTCAAATCAACGCTTTCGTATTATGGTCAAGTATCATGTTTCTCATATGTGTAATTTGTATTTATTGCATTCTCTTGTTTATTGGAGCATTTAACCATAATTGACTTTCGTCATATTTCAAAAATTTTATAAATTAAATAAAGAGCACTAGGTATTCAGTGTTATATTTACATATATTTTGTGGGTGTGTTTGATAAAATATTTCGGTTATCTCTAGTTTATAAAATAATAATATGCATTGTTATTGACCACAATGAAAACTATTTATTTCCATTTCTTTTTTTTTTACAACTTTTTTATTCATTCATTTTTCTATTGAAAATACTAAACAAGTACAGCTTTCAAATCAAATATTATTTTAGCAAAATGAATTTGTATTGTCTAACTATTAAACTGTTTATTCTTTTTTTTTTAACAAAATATTTGTATATAAAGTGAAAAAATAAATGAACAAGGTTGTTTTTGTTTTTATTAAAAACTATGTATTATTTGTTTGTGGTTTAGATGAAAATACCGCATACGAAAAGTTATTTTTTATTCGAATATTTTTTTGTGTTTCTAAACGAGTTTAAGTCAAAACAACAAAAAGGGGAAATCAATATGATGATGTATTATTATCAACTATTAGCAGTATTTGTTTATTTTATATGTTGCCATATTAGTTGCTGTTGCTATTGGTAGTGTAATGTATCGATATCATGTACATGCAATTTTACTTTGGTAGTATTATACTAAAAACGAACAAAATCAAAATAAAAATTTAATGGTTTTGTAGTAACGTGTGTAACAGATTAAAATTATAAAATAAGTTTATAATCAAGAAATCGCTTATAATCGGTAGGAAGTGGTAATCTGCAAACATTCATAGATTTCAGTTCACACCTAAACCGAGTCCACATAGATTTGCTTTCCCAAATTAATATCGGTATTTTTATAATATGATGGTTCTCAAACTTAATAATTTATCAAATTTTGTATGGAAATTTGTTTTATAAACTTATGATAAATTATTATTAATAAGGCCCTATAAAATTAATCAGTCTAAAACAATATGTGAGTATTGCTTCAATGGTGAAGCTTTTCAGTATAAGGTATTATAGATTCGATCACACCCAGCAATAATTTGTTTGTTATTTTTTTACTCATTACACACTTATATTTATTGAATTAATATCGATGTTAGATGGTAAGAGAGGATGAATGAATGATTGAATAAATGCTTGTACTACATTTTCAATACTTGTCTTTGTTATTTATAAGTATGTGAAAGTATTTATTCGACCATTAAAATAACGTTTGATAGCGGCTTTATCATAAAAGTAGTACTACCATGACAATAGTTATTTTTATTTCGATTTTTTTCTCATTTATTTTATATGAAATTTTTAAGTACATACTTGCTTGTTAACGTGATCAATAACGAGGAGGTTTTTGCTAAAAGAATGCTTATCCGATTTTTTGATATTGTTATGTTTTGATTTATAACCCACGCAAGTACATTAGACGGGCTCACGAAAACACTTTTCCGATTGCTTAATCTAAAGTATAGTTTAGTCTCATGTAAAGTCTAGTCTATAGTCTAGTCTATAGTCTAGTCTATAGTCTAGTCTATAATCTAGTCTATAGTCTAGTCTATAGTCTAGTCTATAGTCTAGTCTACAATCTAGTCTATAGTCAAGTCTATAGTCTAGTCTACAATCTAGTCTATAGTCTAGTCTATAGTCTAGTCTATAGTCTAGTCTATAGTCTAGTCTATAGTCTAGTCTATAGTTCTATAGTCTAGTCTATAGTCTAGTCTATAGTCTAGTCTATAGTCTAGTCTATAGTCTAGTCTATAGTCTAGTCTATAGTCTAGTCTATAGTCTAGTCTATAGTCTAGTCTATAGTCTAGTCTATAGTCTAGTCTATAGTCTAGTCTATAGTCTAGTCTATAGTCTAGTCTATAGTCTAGTCTATAGTCTAGTCTATAGTCTAGTCTATAGTCTAGTCTATAGTCTAGTCTATAGTCTAGTCTATAGTCTAGTCTATAGTCTAGTCTATAGTCTAGTCTATAGTCTAGTCTATAGTCTAGTCTATAGTCTAGTCTATAGTCTAGTCTATAGTCTAGTCTATAGTCTAGTCTATAGTCTAGTCTATAGTCTAGTCTATAGTCTAGTCTATAGTCTAGTCTATAGTCTAGTCTATAGTCTAGTCTATAGTCTAGTCTATAGTCTAGTCTATAGTCTAGTCTATAGTCTAGTCTATAGTCTAGTCTATAGTCTAGTCTACAATCTAGTCTATAGTCTAGTCTACAATCTAGTCTATAGTCTAGTCTATAGTCTAGTCTATAGTCTAGTCTATAGTCTAGTCTATAGTCTAGTCTATAGTCTAGTCTATAGTCTAGTCTATAGACTAGTCTAGTCTAGTCTATAGTCTAGTCTATAGTCTAGTCTATAGTCTAGTCTATAGTCTAGTCTATAGTCTAGTCTATAGTCTAGTCTATAGTCTAGTCTATAGTCTAGTCTATAGTCTAGTCTATAGTCTAGTCTATAGTCTAGTCTATAGTCTAGTCTATAGTCTAGTCTATAGTCTAGTCTATAGTCTAGTCTATAGTCTAGTCTATAGTCTAGTCTATAGTCTAGTCTATAGTCTAGTCTATAGTCTAGTCTATAGTCTAGTCTATAGTCTAGTCTATAGTCTAGTCTATAGTCTAGTCTATAGTCTAGTCTATAGTCTAGTCTATAGTCTAGTCTATAGTCTAGTCTATAGTCTAGTCTATAGTCTAGTCTATAGTCTAGTCTATAGTCTAGTCTATAGTCTAGTCTATAGTCTAGTCTATAGTCTAGTCTATAGTCTAGTCTATAGTCTAGTCTATAGTCAGTCTATAGTCTAGTCTATAGTCTAGTCTATAGTCTAGTCTATAGTCTAGTCTATAGTCTAGTCTATAGTCTAGTCTATAGTCTAGTCTATAGTCTAGTCTATAGTCTAGTCTATAGTCTAGTCTATAGTCTAGTCTATAGTCTAGTCTATAGTCTAGTCTATAGTCTAGTCTATATCTAGTCTATAGTCTAGTCTATAGTCTAGTCTATAGTCTAGTCTATAGTCTAGTCTATAGTCTAGTCTATAGTCTAGTCTATAGTCTAGTCTATAGTCTAGTCTATAGTCTAGTCTATAGTCTAGTCTATAGTCTAGTCTATAGTCTAGTCTATAGTCTAGTCTATAGTCTAGTCTATAGTCTAGTCTATAGTCTAGTCTATAGTCTAGTCTATAGTCTAGTCTATAGTCTAGTCTATAGTCTAGTCTATAGTCTAGTCTATAGTCTAGTCTATAGTCTAGTCTATAGTCTAGTCTATAGTCTAGTCTATAGTCTAGTCTATAGTCTAGTCTATAGTCTAGTCTATAGTCTAGTCTATAGTCTAGTCTATAGTCTAGTCTATAGTCTAGTCTAGTCTAGTCTATAGTCTAGTCTATAGTCTAGTCTATAGTCTAGTCTATAGTCTAGTCTAGTCTAGTCTATAGTCTAGTCTATAGTCTAGTCTATAGTCTAGTCTATAGTCTAGTCTATAGTCTAGTCTATAGTCTAGTCTATAGTCTAGTCTATAGTCTAGTCTATAGTCTAGTCTATAGTCTAGTCTATAGTCTAGTCTATAGTCTAGTCTATAGTCTAGTCTATAGTCTAGTCTATAGTCTAGTCTATAGTCTAGTCTATAGGCTAGTCTATAGTCTAGTCTATAGTCTAGTCTATAGTCTAGTCTATAGTCTAGTCTATAGTCTAGTCTATAGTCTAGTCTATAGTCTAGTCTATAGTCTAGTCTATAGTCTAGTCTATAGTCTAGTCTATAGTCTAGTCTATAGTCTAGTCTATAGGCTAGTCTATAGTCTAGTCTATAGTCTAGTCTATAGTCTAGTCTATAGTCTAGTCTATAGTCTAGTCTATAGTCTAGTCTATAGTCTAGTCTATAGTCTAGTCTATAGTCTAGTCTATAGTCTAGTCTATAGACTAGTCTATAGTCTAGTCTATAGTCTAGTCTATAGTCTAGTCTATAGTCTAGTCTATAGTCTAGTCTAGTCTATAGTCTAGTCTATAGTCTAGTCTATAGTCTAGTCTATAGTCTAGTCTATAGTCTAGTCTATAGTCTAGTCTATAGTCTAGTCTATAGTCTAGTCTATAGTCTAGTCTATAGTCTAGTCTATAGTCTAATCTATAGTCTAGTCTGTAGTCTAATATATAGTCTAGTCTATTATATAGTCTATGGTCTAATATATAGTCTAGTCTATAGTCTAGTCTATAGTCAAAACTTTGAAAACTTGACTGCCTGATAACATCAACCAGTCTTTATTGTACAACTCTTTGATTTTTTAATTGAATGCGTATCCTGAAACAAATTTAAACAATTCTGTTGTTTATTCATTAACTTGTGACGAACAAATAGCTAATTAAGAAAATTTAAAATTGAATTCCTTGGCTCAATTAAATAAACATTCAACCACTTTATGACACTTTTATTTTTCTTTTAAACAATAGACTTAAATCTGCAGCATTCATATATTCATTACACCAAACATGTATTTATGTATGATCAGAAATAATTGTACACATGACACATGCATCACAATTAACTAAGGAAGTGAAAATTTTCATTGTTAGAAAATAAAAACAAGTAAGAAAATATAGTCTGGCGTGTCCGACTAGATGTTATCTTACAGCAGTTGTAAGTATATGAAGAAGGTGAATTCTGTACCATCTATCTTATATGTATATGTATTAATGAAAATTGGATTCCAATAACAAAATTTTCGGCATACAAATCCACATATGGACATTTCCACCGAAATTCATTACCTGCCCTATATCTTAACAACAAGAGTATCTGAATATTTTTTGTTTATATTTTTATATAGAGCTCAACCGAACTGTTTTTTAGTTTTAGACACTAAAGAACAAAATCGATATTTTTGTTTACCTCTACTGTATGTTTGTACTTAATGTGGAATATGCATATAAGATCAATATTTCTGTATGTCTCAAACATTCTCAAAAACGCATAAATTCCTCAACACTATAGGGTATAGGGTATAAAAATATAAAAAACAATGGAAATTTTTAAACTTTCCATATTCAATGCCGGGACATCCTTTACAATTCCCATACTAATAAAATACGTTTAAACTTAAGCTGACATTTTTATATTTTCCCTGTCTTCCGAAAGACAAAGACAAAGACAAAGAAAATATAAAATTATTTATTTGCAATAAAATACTAGTTTTCCATAAAAGCTACCCTGCCCCTACCAAATACAGAATGCAGAGAAATAGTGTAAGTGACAGATAAACTGTTTAATAAGAGTAAATAGATTAATAATTGTTTATTTATTCACTTTTAATACATGTGCATAGTATTATAATAAATACATTTACAATTGTGTGAAAAAATCGAAATAGTTCGTCAAAGTAGTGCAATATAAAGTTGAAGATTTATCAAATGGAAAAGTGTAAGTTTATTTTTATGTGAATTATCAATAAGAATTTTTTTTACCACATTTTCAATGAAACTATGTGATATGAATGCTGCTTCAATTATGGCGCTATTTTAATGCATTTTCCGACATTCTCATGCCGTTTTGATAGAATGAACATTAAATTTCATTTATAATAACCTTAGTGTCAAATTATTCTGAAATATACTTCTGTGCCACAAAAAGTTTAAAATTGTTACATATATAAATATGTACATTATACAATTTCTATAAAAAACATACATATGTACATTAGGGTATGATTTTTTTTCGGGTGGCAAAATACCATAGCACTGCCTTATAGCCAATACTGTCCTGATAATATAAGGCTATTTTTTAAGTTAAATCGGTCAAAAAACTTCCCGCACCGAAAGCTATTTCTAAAATGCTTTCGTTCGTTATTTTTCAAAATAATTATTATTTTAATAATTTTCCTATAAAAGTATATTATTTTCTATAACGTAATATTATCGCGATTTGTTAAAATATCCATAACAAGGATTTAAAGAACAATGTTCTCTTTAAGATAATGTAACAAATGCAAAAATGTTGGCAAAAATATTTATTTTTCTCATATAGAAAAAGTAAAATTTATACAAAACTTCTTCGCCTTTGGCGCGTTAACTTTTTTCACTATCGCGAAAAAATAATATCCTATTCCATTTGTTCACGCCCTACAAGCTCTTGCTATGGTATTTTTGATATTTGCAAAAAGTCATAACCCTAATACACATATATCGTTTATTTATTTCAAGGATGACAAAACACAATTTTTGTTTTTCTATATTTTTCACATACTGAGGGGAATCAGTTCCTGGAGTGTTTTATGTGATCGTCTATCCTAACGGACTAACCATACGGTGGTATTTTTTTACCACAAGGTGAGCTAAAAACGATTCACCACAGCCCTTTGTGACTTGCATGCAGATGGCAATTCCCTGCAGTTCGACAAAGAGTCAATGCATCCGTTGGCTCTAATTCGTCTTTGGCTTGGCTCTAATTCGACTTTCGTCACGGATGTACTCTTTGTAAACGGGGGTGATGATAATCGTCACTTTAGTGTCCCCTTTGTAAGCGAGAGAGGGGACACGTCTCTTCGCAACCTATGGGGAGACGATTGACTTCCTCGTAGGACAAGCACATGTAAAAATAGCTAGTCACCTGGACAGTTGGTGGCTAGATGTAACCCTATGTGGTAGGTTAAATAGGGAGTTCGGGACTGTCCGACCGAACTTCTGGGTTTTTATACATCATAAATACATGTACAAACACTTTGCTCAAGTACTCGAGCTACCTTGTCTCTGAACCATATCTGAAGTTTTTCTGGACAACACAATCTCGGCACTTGTTGCCTCGACAACAACTTTTAGGACGTACACACATAATTAGCAAACACATTTGGTAAAAACAAAGTAAGCCTTGAGACATACCTGGACACATCTCACAAACCTTTCATCCGACATATTCACACCCATCTCTCCCGATGGCACACTCTTGATTCACTATGCATCCTGTTGCTATAAAAACAATTAATTTTCAACTCTTTACTAATTTTCAACAATTAGTCCCCACAGTCACTCATTTGTGGGGTCCGGACCGGAATATTAATTTACTGTGAATTTGTCTTTAATCCAACATTCTCTTCAAGTTTCAACAACAAGAACTGCGTACATTATGAAGGTAGTCTTCCAATAATCGCAACAAAACAAAGGTCAAGACAATGTCCTGCGGGCACTGGTTCCCATGGTACCAGATATGTTAGGTTTTCTGGTTGAAAACCAGAACCTAGTTTATAGTTCCAGAAGATTTGAGGTACTGGTAGCAACTCTATACCCCGGTACATGCTCAAAGATAATAAGTTTCATTATAAGTTATAAGGCTTTTCTTTCAAATCCCAAGTGTGTAACAAAATTAAGATGTTTCTACGGAAATTATATTTTTGCAGTGAATGAGCGATGTATGTGCATTAGGGTTTGTGTTTTTTTTTTTGGCCGACAAAATACGATCGCGAAAAAATAATATTATATTCCTTAACATCTGTTCACCCCCTACAGGACCTTGCTATGGTATTTTTAATATTCGCAAAAATTGAAAAAAGTAATGACCCTAATGTACATAAATATGTAGTATGTATTTATTTTATACCAAAATATTTTTCATTTTAATTCAAAGTTTTATTTGTAAAACTGAAACATCTGTCAGTTACATGCCATATTTTCAAACATTTTATATTTTTCTCATTTGTGCATTGGTTTATAACAAAAATGTAAAAGAACTATTTTACCTTAGTTATTCTTAAAATTGATGACAACATTAAAATATGTACAGTGCATGTCTAAGAAATATTTATGCATAAGTAAGTATGAAGAAAATTAAACCTTAAATGGACATTAGTGGTCGGGTATTTTTGGACATGAAATCGACAAATAAAGTTTTGTGCTTAGAAAATGGAAAGTAATATATGTATGTATTTGTAGATGTGAGAATGAGAGTCTCCCATTAAGATGCCTAGTCAAGACCTGTTATATCCTTGCAGTATGACGAACTAGTTCGACAACGGCGATATCAATAGCCACTAAGTGAATTTTCAATCCACTAGCAATGTTATTTACTGTTGAATTTAACATGGGGATGTCATTGCGAGTGGTCGATTGACACCTTATGCATAACATGTTTCCATTAATATCACTAGTTCTAGACATGGTGTCTATCGATTTGTAGTTGGAAGCTCTTACCACTGAGCTATTGATCTCTTGTTCGTACAAAGCTCTAATTGTTATTATGAAGAGCATGTAACTTTTGTATTTTCTGCGCCATTAAATGCAAAGGGATACTTTCAGCATTACATTTCGTCATAAAAGTGCCACGTGATTATTTTAAGCACTACATGTGACTATCAAAGATACATTTTTAAAACATTTAATTTATTTAGAATTTATTTGCATAAACTTCATGCGAAAATTTATCAAATGTGAACTACTCATTAGAATGGTGAAATGTAGTGAACGTTTACACATAATATCGATCACTTTATTTACCAAAGGTAACTAGTTAGTTGGAAATGCGGTTATATAACTAGTGAAAGGTGCAAATTGGCACTTTTCGTACTGTAGGGATTTTTAATAAAGAATTTAAATTTTACAAATATAGTTGAATTTTAAACAGTCATAATAAATATGTACATATAACGTTATAATAAATACATATGTTAACCAAACTATTTTGTCTTTAGCGCTGACCATTAATGAGCTAGACCGTTTAAAAGATATTCTAAAGGTTCATGATTTTATATAAATTAAATTTGTTCTTCGCTTAAAAAAAGTTTATTATTTTTTATAATGATTCCAAAAATGTTCACACGCAATATGTAGAACTTATGAGCTCTGAAGTGGACCTCTAGCTTGTATGGGACCTAAGTGAAATAATAGACCGATTCTAAATATTCGGTCTTTAATATAATAAAAAACCATATATCAAAGTGCGAAAAATTGAACGGTGTTTCTTTGTTCAGTCTTGGTAGACCTTCTCATGGAAATGACCATATTCATATCAGTTGATATGAAAAGTGGTTCCGACAAAATTTGAAACGGTTTATTTATTGTTTATCAAGTAGTAACTACAATTATTTTTTTTTGTATTTTTGTGCCACACTAAATTGGTAATTATCTACGTTGGGGTTAAATTAAAACGAATTATCTAAATGAACAATTTTTACACTTAAGTTTTAAACATAGTTGAAGGCATTAGAAGAAAATTACAATGAATTGTTCATATTTCTTTTTCAAAGTAATTCTATGTATTTAATTGAAAATTTAATGTTTTAAATTAATTTCAAATATTAAAGAAAAGTAGTGAACAATATACAATTTTATATAATATAATTTTTTAAAAAATTTTAAAAAATTCTGCCTTTTCAGAAAATTTTCAAAATTTTTTTTAATAAAATTTAAATTTAAAATGTTGGAAATTTTCCAAAATTTTGAGAGGTATTCTTCCAAAATAGTGGTCCACGGGACACCCTAATATACATACATATGTATAAAGAAACAAGTAAGAGTGTTATATTCGGCTATGCCGAATCTTATATACCCACCATCAAACCTCGTTTGACTGGAATGAAACTTACTTCATCTATATACTCGTATATTTAGGCCAGTTATAAGCGTTAAAGAAATTTTCTGAAGGGGACCTTACATAGGGGGGTAGGGTCAATTATGGGTCGATCCTCATAAAATTTGGTAGACAGAACTTGATTCGTATTAAATTTATTTGTGTCGAATTTCATCGCTACACTCGTATTTTTAAACCATTAATGAGCGTTGCAGTCATTTTCTGAAGGGGACCTTATATGGGGGGTAGGGTGAATCATGGACCGATCCTCATAAAATTTTTTAGATAGATTTTGACTCTTATGAAACTCACTTATGTCGAATTTCATCTATATACTAGTATTTTTAAGCCAGTAATGAGCGTTAAAGTCATTTTCTGAAGGGGACCTTATATGGGTCAATTATGGACGGATCCTCATAAAATTTTGCATAGTAATTTTGGATCATAAGAAACTTACTTATGTCGAATTTCATCGCTATATTCGTATTTTTAAACTAGTTATTGCTGTTAAAGCTGCTTTTCGAGGGGCCACTTGTATGGGGGCTATCCGAAAACGTGGACCGATATTGCCCATTTTCAATACTAAACAAACCTTACCTATAAGAAATATTTATGTGAAATTTCAACCCTCTAGCTCTTTCCATTCGGACTCTATCGTGCTTTCAACAGACAGACAGACGGACGGACGGACAGACAGACGGACAGACATGGCTAGATCGTCTTAGAATTTAATGAGGACCCAGAATATATATACTTTTGTGGGTCTATGACCAATATTTCGATGTGTTACAAACGGAATGACAAAATCAATATATCCCCCATCTTTTTTGATGGTGGGTATAAAAACCATAATCAATACAACAAACTACGGCAATTCACTTCGCCTTAGATTCAAAACAAGGTTGCCAACAGTTTCAAAACTGTGAAAAGGTAACAGAATTTAGGTGTATTTCGGTAACGTTATTTTTGTTCTAAATTCAAAGATTTTATCGGATTTCCGCATTTATTAGTTTTATGGCGAATTGTATCTATCAACATTTATATACATATGGGCAATTTAATGTCAAGTGACCCAACTCACTAAATCGATTTTGACGAAATTTGCACCAAGTATAGGCCAAGAACGGCCGGACTTAGAGAGGGTCAAAGTTGGACATTTTGGTCATACAGGGTTTTATTCAAATGAATGTAACTTTTCACCTATTGGTCCTAGTAAACATTGTCCAAAGGAGTTCAGATAGCTATTTCTTCAGTCTTTAAAAAATATGTATTTTTTCAAAATGGACCCTTTTTTGCTTAAAAGAAAGCTTATACAATTTCCTTGAAAGATTTTATAGTCCCATAATGGGATGCAAGTGGGGATATCTATTGAAAAATTATTTTTTAACTCAAGAATAATTTTTTTTTCAATATTTGGCACATAATTTTCCCCTATTTTTTCAAAATGGACGTTTTTGTTGTATTTTTTTTTTTTTGCTCAAAAGAAAGCTTAGACCATTGCCTTTAAGAGATTTGTGATTACTAAGTGGGATAAAAAATCTTTATTTATAGAAAATTTTCTAAAATTTTTATATTTTTAAAAATAAAATCTTCGTATCCAAAATAATGTTTAATAATAAGATTTTCGAATAAATGTAAAAATACTATATTTGTAAAGATTTACAAAATATCCTCATTTATAAGAATTCTTTATTTATGGGAAATTTGCGAAAAATTTTTCCATTAACCAAGGATGATAAACTAAAGATTGCAAAATCAGGGACACAAAATGTTTCTGGCAATACTAGACTAAAACCACGAAGAAAACACAGAACAATTAGAAGGAAAATTCGTTGTATACCATATAATACCCTACACCAGTGGTTAAGTTACACATTTTGATTATTTTTTTTTTAATAATAAAGTATTTAATTTTTACCTTAATTCAGAAATATTTTAATAATTTGCTGACAAAAAAGGGATTTTCTAAAAGAGGGGTTATATGGGGTCAGGAAGTTAATATGGTCATATTCTTATAAATTTTGGTACAAGGATTTACGTCCTCATCTTTTATTAATGCAGAATATCATCGTGATATTAGTGTTTATAAGTGAATTTTGATAATCAAGTCTGAAGAGGAGTTTGTATGGGGAATAGGGCCAAATTATCTTGAAAATTGCGACCTGTAGAGTGTGCACAGACGGACAGTCGGACAGACGGACATAGCTAAACGGTCGGACAGACGGACATAGCTTTAAGGTGTAGGACCACTATTTTTGGGTGTCACAAACATCAGTACAAACGCATAATACACTCTCCACTATAGTGGTGTAGGGTATAACAATATATGTAAGTACATGTAGAAACTAATAGTAACCCCCGTTAAATGCTAGCATATGATTATATGTATTATTCAGATATGAACTCGTTTATGGCGCATAAAACACAATGTTAAAAGAATGTTCAATATATAAAAAAAACAAAACTGCATAAATGAAGCATGCCTGCATGAATGCAACAAGGGTAACCAAACTGCCTGACATCTACAGAATGTTTAATACGTCAACCGTGAATAAACGCTAAACTCATATTCTTATGTATGTATGAGCATAATCAACCAACCAACCAACCTAGTGACTTACTCCGCAACCTATTCATTCGTTTCAATCCAATTCAATTTGCTTTATTTAAATTTTAAGACACTCGTGCTACTCTGTCAGTGTACAATGATAACACTTTTTACCAATTGTATCTCTGGCAGAGATGGACAATTTAATATAATAAATAAAAAAATTTATTAGTAAAAAATTTCAGCATAAATTCACAATACAATCCCTATTATTATTGAAATCCATTTAAAAATGTATGTAGTAATATTCTATCTTACATTCCATTTCAATAAAACTCATACTTCAGTTTTCCATCTCTGATTTTCAGTTGGTTTAATACAAGTACATACGACAATTTTCCAACAGATACAGATGGATAGAAAAATTAAACATACAAGTCATACATGCATTTAGTAAAAATGTTTTATGTACTCGTACTTTTTACACACGTCTAAACTATTGTAGTCAATTTAAATAGCAATTTTTCTACAATATGTTTTATAAATTTTTAAATTTGTTTTATATATTTTAGCTGCTCATTTGTATTGCACTTATTTTTAAGACGTTAGTTTTTCTTGTGCGGAATAATGTAGGTTTTAAATTTGGTATACATTTATCTATAAATACTTTAAACTGTTTTACATTATCAAAGATGACAACTTAAATGTTTAAGGTTATTAATAAATTAAAAAAAATCAATATCAAACGTTTTAAAAACTCGAAAAAGAAAATAAGATGAAATGTCCGTAAGAAAAAAATATTTTTAAATTTTGCATCTAATGGTTCGAAGATTCAATCGTCTTGTGTACTTTCAAAAAATTTTAAAAAGGGAGAACAATTTTTAAAATAAAGAAAAATTAGAGAGATGAGCTCAAAAATTAATAGCTTTTCTGTGTTTCTGAAATTCATATTTCAGAATATTTTTTTGGTTTTATTTCTTTTGAATAAACCCGGTGGATCGGTTTTAAGAAAAATAATAAATCGAAAACCGGTTTTTTGGAAATGCCATTTTTCCCATAATCCGGAAAACCGGTTTTTGAAATATAGTCAAATAATTGGTCTTCCTAATATATGAATTTATAATAAATATGTATATAAGTTAAATTAGCTGCAGGTCATATTTATAAGATTTATTGCTAACTAGTAAATTTATGTTTTACATAAAAAATGTGAACAATGAAAGTTCGTTCACTTTTGTTTTTCTTTTAAAAAATATGTAGTTAGTGAAAACAAAATGTATGACAACCTTTCGAATGCATACTTAGTACTTAGTAAGAGGGATTAAGTTTGCCTAAAGATTCAGTTATCAAAATAGAACATCAAATGAAGCGTCAAGCAACTTGCTAGGTTAATCAAACTTTATTTTTACAATTTTTGTAAATATCTATATTTCCATAGCCAAGCCTTTATAGGTAGTGAAAAGTTGAAATTCATACATTAGAGGGGTTCAAAGTTGGACATTTTGGTTATACAGGGTATCTTTCAAATGAGTGTAACTATTTCACCTAATTGTCCAAAGGAGTTCAAATAGCTATTTTTATTCTTTCCACAAAAAAATCCACTTGCATCCCATTATGGGGCTATAAAGCCCTTTAAGGAAATTGTATAAGCTTTCTTTTAACAAAAAAAAAAAAAAAAAAAAATGGGAAATTTTGAAAAAATTAAATAAAAAAAATTTTAAAAATTAAAAATTTTTTTTGGAACTTTGATCCCCTCTGACTCCAGCAGTTCTTGACCGATAGAGCTGAAAATTTGTGTCCGCCCTACTATCCCATAGTACTAACCTTGAAGCAAATTTCATCCATATCGGAAGACATCGATTTTGCTGAAACCAAATTTTTTAAATATTTTTCTGTATGAGCTAAAAATTAGAAAAATTTTGAGTCCCATTTCGCTCTCCAGCCTACTAAAAATCATTTTGTGGACCAAAAATATTCTACAAAAATTTTAAAATAATTTTTCCAGTAATCAGCTCAAAATTATGGAATTTTTGAGTCCCATTACGAAAAAACGAACATATTTTATTTTCACAAAAATTATACTGAGGTCAGGATTTTCAATCGCTAGTAGGGAACTGAGGACCATTCCAAAAAAAAAAAACAAGTAAGAAAGTATAGTCGGGCGTGGCCGACCATATGATACCCTACACCAGTTATGAATATTTTATGTGATTTATTTTTCATAATAAAGCATTTATCTTCAATATTCCCTTGTTCCGATACATTTAAGCAATTTACGGATGACAAACTAATTTTCTGAAAGAGGCTTTATATGGGGGCTAGGGGCAAATATGGACCAAGCCCGATAAAATTTTGTGAATATATTTATATTTACATAATATTTTATTGTGCTGAATTTCATCGCGATATTTGTGTTTATAAGTTAATTTGGGACATTCAAGTAATTTTCTGAAGGGGACTTTGTGTGGGAGCTAGGGTCAAATGGAGCCCGATCTTTATGAAATTTGGCAGGGTCATCAAGACTTCTATAAAACTTAGTTGTGCCGTATTTTATCGGTATATATGTATATCTAACATAATTATGAGCTCAGAAGCCCTGGACCGATTTTAACCATTTTCAATAGGCTTCGTCCTTAGGTCAAATAAAACGTACGTGCCAAATTTCATCTAATTATCTTGAAAATTGCGACCTGTACCTTGCGCACAAGGTTTACATCGACAGCCAGCCAGACGGACGGACATAGCTTAATCGACTCAGAAAACGATTCTAAGCCGATTGGTATACTTTAAGGTGGATCTAGGACGAATATCTTCGTATGTTACAAACATCAGCACAAATCCAATATACCCTCCCCACTAAAGTGGTGTAGGGTATAAATATTATTCATTTTTCTAGTGTTCAGTACATTAATACGCATCGATTGAGTATTCCTACATGAAATTCTTAAAAGGCCGATAATAACACAGGCCAACGAAAGGAAAGTTTGTGAAAACTTTTAAAACCAATTGGACTATTTTTAATGTATTTTTAGCTGCTGAAACCGAATCTGATATCTGTTTTTTTCTATCACCCACTATTTTCTCGCAAAATGGTATTTAATATTTTGTTCATATATTACGGATATTTTTTATAATTATAAAAATATAATTACGTTTAAGGGTCAATTTGAATTTTCTCGGTGTCATCATAAATATGGGTCTTCATTATATCTTAATTATCCTAAGTTTCATTTAAATCGGTCGAAAGCAAAATAATATTGTTTCAAGAAGATTTCCCAATATTACAGCAGTTTTCGTTTATAGTCATCACTGTTATAATCACGTTATTTATATTGTCAATTTTATTAGATTTATATGTCTATGTCGATCAATTTCATATAAAAAGATTACTTTATAGTCCATTTTTGATATAAGCACTTTTCACATACATATATGCCATCTACTAGTGGCTATTAAAAGTTATATGAAAAAACTTCACGATATTGTCACACACGATTTTTTTTTTCTAAAAGATTAGTTTTCAAAGTCGCAAACGACTACTACGACAACAAAATGTATCGGAAATTAACTAGTAATGATCCAAATGAAGAAGTTTTTGTTGAAGAATATTTAAGAAATTTTAAATGCAGTAGATATTTTGGGACAATAAAAAATAAAAATCATTGCGTTAACCGATAACAGTGAGACAAAATAAACGAAAATTGAAATACCTGGGAAGTGATACTATTTTTCTGAAAGGTGGATCAGAGTAGAATAAGAATATGTTTTCGAAATTTGCCAAACACCTCCAAAATCTTGAGTTACGGGTAAAAACCCGGTTTTTCGTACCTTTAGGCACTTATAAGTCAGTAACATAGTTAAATCTGAACCGATTTAAAATTTCTCCACGGATTTATAAAGCAGAAGTTGAGGCCTTTATAATGACATATACAACGTTTACGTAACCTGGAGAGATATGTGTGAATTTCATCAGCAAACATATTTATACCCTACACCACTTTAGTGGGGAGGGTATATTGGATTTGTGCTGATGTTTGTAACATACAAAAATATTCGTCCTAGACCACCTTAAAGTACACCAATCGGCTTAGAATCGTTTTCTGAGTCGATTAAGCTATGTCCGTCCGTCCGTCTGGCCGGCTGGCTGGCTGGCAGTCCATGTAAACCTTGTGCGCAAGGTACAGGTCGCAATTTTCAAGATAATTGGATGAAATTTGGCACGCACGTTTTATTTGACCCAAGGACGAAGCCTATTGAAAATGGTTAAAATCGGTCCATTATTTCACCTAGCCCCCATAGAACAGAACCCCCCGAAAAGGGCTTCTGAGCTCATAATTATGTTAAATATACAGATATATCGATAAAATACGGCACAACTAAGTTTTATAGAAGTCTTGATGACCCTGCCAAATTTCATAAAGATCGGGCCCCATTTGACCCTAGCTCCCATACAAAGTCCCCTTCAGAAAATTACTTGAATGTCTCAAATTAACTTATTAACACAAATATCGCGATGAAATTAAGCACAATAAAATATTATGTAAATATAAATATATTCACAAAATTATATCGGGCTTGGTCCATATTTGCCCCTAGCCCCCATATAAAGCCTCTTTCAGAAAATTAGTTTTTCATCCATAAATTGCTTAAATGTATCGGAACAAGGGAATATTGAAAATAAATGCTTTATTATGAAAAATAAATCACATTTAATATTCATAACTGGTGTAGGGTATCATATGGTCGGCCACGCCCGACTATACTTTCTTACTTGTTTTTATTTTAGTTTTGCACCGTTGTCCAAGTTTGGAGATGTTTTTTGAAAGTATTTTATTTAGGAACCGTACTATTGATTAATTGATTAGAAACCCATGTCTATTCATGAGAAAAACGCAACTTTGTTTTTAAAAATCCGTTAGCAATTGATGGAGCTATTGATCTTTTTCTTAATACAAAATTTTTCCAATACTGATTTTCCGAAAGATGCTTTATATGGGAGATAGGGCTAAATATGGATCCATCCTCATAAAATTTGGTGAAAATATTCAGATTTATATAAAAGTTATTTATGCTGAATTTCATCGTGATATTGATGTAATTAGGAAAATTATGGAATTCAAGTAATTTTCTGAAGGAGGATTTGCATGGGGACAAGGGTCAAATAAGGTCCAAACAATACAAAAATCTATATAAATGAGTTTGCTGTAATCTTTAGTGATACTGCTGATTTTTTAGACAATACGGTATTATTTGACCCTAGTCCCCATACAAACCCTCCTTCAGAAAATGACTTGAATTCCAAAATTCTCCTCTTAATATTAATATCACGATGAAATTCAGCATAAATAACTTTTATATAAACATAAATCCTTACACCAAATTTTTCGAGGATCGGCCCATATTTAACCCTATCCCCCATATAAAGCATCCTTCAGAAAATCAGTTTATGAACAAATTTTTGCTAACGGATTTTTAAAAACAAAGTTGCGTTTTTCTCATGAATAGACATAGGTTTCTAATCCATTAATAAACAGTACGGTTCCCATATAAAATACTTTCAAAAAACATCTCCAAACTTGGTCAACGGTGCAAAAATAAAAAATATGTTTGCTGATGAAATTCACACATATCTCTCCAGGTAACTTAAACGTTATATATGTCATTATAAAGGCCTCAGCGTCTGCTTTCTAAATCCGTGGAGAAATTTTAAATCGGTTCAGATTTAACTAAGTTACTGACTTATAAGTGCCTAAAGGTACGAAAAACCGGTTTTTCACCCGTAACTCAAGATTTTGGAGGTGTTTGGCAAATTTCAAAAACATATTCTTGTACCACTCGGATCCACCTTTCAGAAAAATAGTGTCACTTTCCAGGTATTTATTTTTGTCGCATATTGCAATGAGTATTCTGAGAATAAATTAGTAGCTATATTTATTTCATTTTTCCTTTTAATCCTTCTATTTGATTTTTTTATACCCACCATCAAAAAAGATGGGAGGTATATTGTTTTTGTCATTCATATTCCTCTAAGACTAATAAAAGTATATATATTAGGGGTCCTTATTAGATTCTGAGACGATCTAGCCATGTCCGTTTGTCTGTTGAAATCACGATAGGGACCACACGGGAGGAGCTAGAGAGCTGAAATTTTGCATAAATATTATCTATTGATAAGGTTTGTTTGGTATTGAATATAGACAAAATCGGTCCACGTTTTCGCATAGCTCCCATAAAAGTGGCCCCCCGGAACGTAAATCTCTTAACCAAATTTTATAAGGATCGTTCCATAATTGACCCTATCCCCCATACTAGATCCCCTTCAGAAAAGTTCATTACTGGCTCAGAAATGCGAGTACAGCGTTGAAATTCGACATAAACAAGTTTTGTATGACTTAAAATCTCTCTACTAACTTTTGTGAGGATCGGTCCATTATTGACCCTACCCCCCATATAAGGTCCCCTTCAGACAATTACTTTAACACTTATTACTGGCTCAGAAATGAGACTACAGCGATGAAATTAGTCATAAACAAGTTTTGTATGACCCAAAATCTCTCTACTAACTTTTGTGAGGATCGGTCTATAATTGACCCTACTCCCCATATTAGGTCCGCTTCAGAAAATTACTTTAACGCTTATTACTGGTTCAAAAATAAGAATACAGCGATGAAATTGAATAAGAATACAGCGATGAAATTAAACGTAAACAAGTTTTATATGGGCCAAAATCTCTCTAACAACTTTTGTGAGTATTGGTCTACATTTGACCCTACTATCCCCCGTATAAGTTCCTCTTCAGAAAATGACTTTACCGCTCATTACTAACTTAAAAATACGAGTACAACGATGAATTCCAACATAAACAAGTTTTGTAAGAACTAAAATCTTTCTATCAAATTTTCTAAGGATCGGTTAATAATTGTCCCCACCCTATTCAGAATATGAAAAGCACCGATTCATAAATTCAAAGTTCATTTATAAGAAAGCAATTCTTTTCGGCCATGATTTGTTGGTGGGTATATAAGATGCGGAATGGTTGAATATAACACTCTTACTTGTTTTTTTTAAATTTTAAAAATAATCATTATCTGTTTCTGTTTTTTTAACAAGGCACTACATATTTACTAGAGCCCTGCATGAGTGACTCTATTTGTCACCCACAATGAGTAATCCACTGCATTGCACTCAACTCATTTTGTATTTTGAATATTATTTACAAAGAGTGTGTACATTTGATTTTAATAATTCAAATTTTTGTTTTACTCAATCATTGCGAGTATTTTTGTGTAAGTGTACGTCTACATTCAAATCGAGTAAGTTAACAACTTACGTATATTAAAAGAATACAAAATAAATATTTTGAATCGAGTGAATCGAGTTTTAAATGCCAAAAGAAAAATAATTTAAAAAGAAAAATAATAAAAAAACATGATATCGCAAATTAATTTAAAAATGAAAACAATGAGGTATATCTAATTAATAAATACTAAACCGTATGATAATTGTATAACGTATACAACGTTTTAGTGGATAGTGACACAAAAAGGAAAGCATTGTATATATTTACCAAATGGATTATTGAAAACTGCAGACCTTTTACATTGGTGGAAGATTCCGGTCTTCATGAACTTGTTAGCTTCGTTTTGTCCATCGGCTCAAAATATGGTATGCACGTCGATGTAAAATCATTACTTCCACACTCAACAACAGTAGGAAGAAATGTTTGTAAGCTTTACGATGTAGCATTTTCTGAGATAAAATCCGACATCACTAAAGTAAAGGACATTGGGTTCGCTCTAACCACCGATTTGTGAACGGACAGCTATTTACACAAATCATTTTTGGCAATAACAATGCATTATATAAAAGATACACAATTGAATAACGTTTTGTTGGGAATACGCAGCATGAATGGCGAAAAATGTACTAGTAAGTTGTATATACCATTATAAAATTTTAATGGCCACTGATTTCTTATTAATTATTCTGAAATCCTTTAGGTGATAACATATACTGCAAAGTTTGTAACATACTTAGCGAATTTGATTGTGTATTCACTGAAAATGTTACCGTCGTGACGGACAGAGGATCAAATATGGTTGCTGCTTTCCGCAGCACTGCCCATATATATTGTATTAACCATCTACTGAATAATGTTATTCAGAAATCCATAGATGCAGTCCCAGAAGTAAAATTTATTTGCGATGTAGCCACCAATATAGTGGGGTACTTTAAAAAGTCTGGGATAAATTCAAATATAAGAAAGTCCTTAAAAAGCTTTTGTCCATCAAGATGGAATACTTTCTATTATCTGTTGTCGTCATTAAAAAGCAGCTGGGACGAAGTTGTTTTCATATTACAAGAAAGGCATGAAATCCATCGTATACAGAATATTGATTTAAGAAATATAACTGCTGTGTTGGATATAATTCGACCCTTTGAAGAAGCCTCGAAGATACTAGAGGGAGAGAAATATCCAACAATTCATTTAGTCTACATTTATGTAAACAGCCTTCAAAAGAAATGCGCTGAAAACAACGAGGATATAAGTATTGCCCAGGCTTTGAAAAGCAAGCTTAGGCACTACTTGGATACTGTAGTTTTTTCTAATTTGTCCATCTGGCATCGAGTTGCTCTATTCCTGTTCCCCCCTGCAAACAAATTGCTAAGTTTTTCTGAAGAAGATCGAAATCTTATAAAATTAAAATGTATCGAGTTGATACAAAGCCTAGTACAGAATTGTGAGCCTATAACAGAACCACAACAACTGTCAGTAGCCTCAATCTCATCGAAAAATTTAGAGCTGTTTTCAGATTTTATTCGATCATCTGATTTTCAAACCAACGAGGATTTAGTGGCCTCAGAGTTGAGACGATACGAAAACACAGAAGTGTCATTTTTTGATGATTTCGACACACTTAAGTGGTGGGATTCGCATAAGAACGAGTTCCCCTTTTTACACAAATTAAGCTGCCGAATCTTAGCAATACCAGCAAGTAGCGCACCTTCAGAACGGGTTTTCTCTTGTGCCCGCAACGTAATTTCTGAAAAAAGATGCTCCATTGCCTCAAATGATATTGCTGTAAATCAAATTATTTTCTTACACATGAATCACAAAAAATACGCTGTTCCACAAGAAGAAGGTGCTCTCAGTGCTAATATATAATTATAAGAATCCTTATATTTCATATTTTTTCACTTTACAGTAGTTTTGTTTACATCTCTAAATAACATTCAAATATAATTATTACATGAGTTAAATTAATAAAATATACATATATACATAACAATAATGCATTTTATTTGTAATCTCGCTATAGAAATTCATAAGAACGGTAATTCGTTCAAAGAATTGCATTCTAATTAAAACACATAATAAATCCTTCTATAATTCGATTCACTCGCTGTTTTGCACTCGATTTGAAACACAAAAACACTCTCAATACTCATATCATACAATACTCTTTACATTCATGTATTTTACTATTTGAATTTTTTGTCATATACATTTTTGTTTTGAATAAATTATTATATTCATTCAAAAAACAATGAGTGAGTCAAAAACAGTACTTTCAAAAAATTAAATGTTTTAAAATATTATTTAAGTCACTCATGCAGGGCTCTAATATTTACAAGAACACTAATAGATTTTTTCTGAATGGCAATAAAATTATAATTTTCAGTAGAAATCTTAATTAATTTTTTTTTCCAATAAATAATTTATTGAGAATTTTCAATAAGTAGAATATTTATTGAACTGATAAGTGTTTATTAATAGGACCCGAAGACACAGAATGATTTAAGCTCTGTTTTATTTGAGAACAATTTACAAAAACTTTATTTTTTTTTTACTTTATTTTATGAAAATATTTTATAATTTTTTCCATTTTGAATTGCTTAAAAACTCTTGCCAAATGTTTGCTGGTTTACTTATTGTTCCGCCACAATATGATAGAGTCTATAAAAATGTAACACTCGCATAAACAAAATGACAATAATTTTTCTGTTAATAAAACTGATTTTAATACGAGTAAATAATGTTTTAATAACTTAACAACATTACATAATATTTTATTTTTATTTTTTTAAATTTAATTAATACATTTAATTAATTATTACACAAACTCTTTTAAGTAAAAAAAACAATGAATGAATAAAGTGTAAAAGAGAAACATTAAATGGAATTGTGTTTTAAAACACAAACAATCTAACAATGTCACACATTGACACTGTCTAAAAGCCAAGTTAAGACCAACAAACGACAATGTCAAACAGCAACAAGTGCCATAAAATGCAATCGGTATTTGTTGTTAACAATTTTTTCAAAAACTTTACAAAATAACTTAAAACCGGTCTAAAGAGAGTTTTAATGCTATATAATTCTCTTAAGTTTTAGTTGAAACTCTCTTAAATTAAGTTTAATGATGGTTTTTTTCGTTTTCGTTAACGTAAACTTTCTTTACGTGACGTTACTTTAAGTCTAGGTTTTGTAGAGCTGTGCATTTGTTTGTATTGGTTTGATTACCAAAACCTGGCTTTCTCTAGATTTGTGGCTAAAACAGTTAAGAAATGTATTTTACTTAAGACGGTTGTTGTAAGCGGAAGATTTTCAGAGTTTAAAACGACAATTTTTAAAAAAGTGCGTGCAAAAGAAAAAAAATTAAAACGTAAAAGTAATTTATCTAAAGCATTAAAGTAATTTCAGACGAAATTTGTGGATTAATCAGCCTGTTATTTAAAATTCTTTATAAATTTATCACTTCGTTCTCTCTCTCTCACTCTGCCCATCATAAGTTAAAATTGCTTGTTTTTCTAGCTGAACAGCAGCAGTAAATCGCTTTGTTGGCTGCTGTGTTGACTCATTTATACGAGCATTTTCATTAAAGAAACTTACTGAACAAAGTAAATTTGTTGCTTTTGTTTTTGAAAGTATCTTGGCAAAATACAAATAAAATTGTTTGTTGCTGTTGGCATCTTTAATAAGAAATTTTAACCGTGAAATTACTATGACTACAAATTTGATTTGATAAAATTTTTGTAGCGTTTTTTTTTATTTTGTTGGCACAACGCAACTAAATAGTTTCAATGAACTTTAAATCGTTAAAAAATATAAATAAAATAATAATTTTGTAGTGGTAAAAACAAAAAATATAATAAATATATTAAATTTGTAAATTTTTGGAAAAAAAAAATCAAAAAACCTCAAAGTGAAATAAAAGCTAAAGTTATTATACAAAATAAATAAAAGAAACCTCTTAAAATAATACGAAACCAACAAGTGCTTTAGTTTCTTTTGTATGTGGCTTAATTTTTCAGTGAAATTTGCTCCTTTCACCGGCAGACGACAACGGCAGCAGCGTCATCAATAAAAAGTAAACCATGTCTTGTGGTCCTTACCAGTTTCACTAACTTTTGTATTGTGTTTATGACCTCAACGTCTTCATCATTATCATCATCATCACCAACATTTGCAGCATCAGGCGTAACTTGTTTTTATTTTTCAACCGCCAGCCAGTCAGCCACTAAACAAAAGTTTATGCAAAAATTTCTTTTAACCAAAAAATAAGCAGTTCAGTCGTGTTTAAAATTGAAAAAAAAAAATTAAATAAAAACCCAAAAATTAAATCATAAAAACAACATCAAAAAAAACACATGCAATTATACATATTGTAAATTTTTTTATGCATTTCAATTCGTTTTAAGAAAAAACATTTTTTTTTGCTGTTTCCTCAGTGGATTAACTTTTTTTGGACCAACAAAAACTAACAAGTTAAAGGTAAGTTTTTTTTTGTGTTGTTTGTTTTAAAATGAAAGTGAAATTTTGTTGAAATACTTGACAAGAATACTTAAAAAATTGTTAATACCCAAAAAAATAAATGTCAAACGAATATTGTTAAAATTTCATTGTGGTGGGTGTAGATAAAAAACATTATTAAATTTAACTACACATAATAATTACCTATGGAATGGTTAAAAATTATTGGAATACGTCATTTTTTTATTTTTTTATAGAAAGGTTCGAACTGAACTTTTACTTTCATTTTTATTGCTAATCATTACTGCAGTAATATTTCGAATGCTCAAGTTTACTTTAAGTTTTTAGAGTAGATTTACTTTTTTATTCGTAAAAGAAATTATTCGATTACTTAATTTATTAAATGTTTAATTCCAGTTTTGGTAACTAAATCGAATATTAGGCTACGGGAAATAAAATAGTGCCTTAACTTGTGCTTCGAAGATAGCAACCTATATGTAAAGCACATTTCGTTTCAATTATATGTTAGTTGATCACCAATATCCGAATATGGATAGGCAAATAAAGAAGAAGATATTTATTTTTTCCATTATAATACAATTATACATAACCCCGTTGTAGTGAATCAGATCAGAGTCTCTGATGCAAATATAATTCAGAATCCCCATACTGATAAACTGGCACACCACCAACTAGTATAAAAACAGGAAAGATCGAAGCAAAAAAGCCTATTTATTAGGGTTGTCATTCGAATAAAAATTATTCGATCAATCGAGGAATAAAATTGTTTTTTTTTCCAACGAATAAAACATTTTCCATTTAAAATAAAGAATAATTCGAACAATTTTTGTCGATTAATCGAATATTCAAATAATATTTGAATGTTACTTTTTACGAATATTTTATTATACTTTTAATTAATTTGGTTCTTCATGTATCTGTCTTTTCATAAGAAAGACAACAATTTCTAAGTATATCTAACCCTGTTTCCAGGGCAAGAAGATACCGGTGATAGACAGAGTGTAACCCTTTACCGAAAATTAAAATGGAAACACCACATAGAGGATAGGATCAAAAAGGCACATCGGTGCTGGGCGATATGTAAGAGAAATGAAGGCATAAAATGTGGACTTAGTCCCACTATGACATATTGGTTTTATAATAGTGAAATTAGACTAATTCTAGCTTATGCTTCAATAATCTGGTTGACTTCTTTGGAGTGTAATATCAAACTACAACAGGGAGTTCAGCGAACATGCAGCTTGGGTACAAGTGGTGCCATAAGTACAACGTCAAGCAAGGCTCTAGAAACGTTGCTAGATATTCCACCCATTGAAACATATGTATATAAGATATGAGCTAGCACTTACAACCGAACGGCTCATAACTTTAGGTGAACTGGCCAAAAGCACGTAGGACACGTTATCAATTTATACTGGACACATTGGAAGACTATCATCGGAATCATCGGAAACTTTGAAACACTGAGCCCAGATAGAATGACTTGGTCAAGCGGAACAATTCTCACGAGCACTGATTGGGAAATTCATAGGAATTTCGGCCATTAAACTGAGTTTCAGAACATTGAAAGATAATACATTCAGTGGACACTATGATGTTTTTTTACCAACAAACCTTTTTCTTCCATGAAAAGCAGCGCACAACGGGCGCGATAGTTGCCTGTTTCTAATACATGTAAAAACGGTTTGGAAAAACATCTCAGCTTAGTTAGACATTGTATATATCATTGTAAAGGCCTCATCTTCCACTTTTAAATCCTTTGTGAAATTTCAAATTGGTTGAGATTCAACTAAGTTACTGATTTATAATAGTATTAATATACGAAACCCGTTTTTTACCCGTATCTTAAGATTTTGAAGGTGTTTGGAAAATTTTATTTATATTTTATTAAATTATTCGAATAAAAACTTTTATTCGTTATTCGTTCGAATGAAAAAAATATAGTACAATTTTTATACGAATAATTTTAAACACGAATAATTGACAACTCTACTATTTATATTTTCAGAAATACATTTCTAATTGAAACTACTACTTGAAGCTTCAATTAGAAATTAAGGTCTATTATATCACCTAGCACCCATACAATCGGACTCCACGAATAGGGCTTTTGTGCACATAATTATTATCATTTAGATAGCATAGATAGCATAATTATGATACTGTCGATTTTAGTAATGATCGGGTCTTATTCGATCCTAGCCCCCATACAAAAAGTCGCTTTCAGGAAATGACTCAATAACTCAAACAATTTACCCTTGCCCCAATAACCCTTTAGGTAAATTTGTTTAAATTTGTACAGTCTGGAACGTATCTATCATGCAAAACAAGTGATGGGTGTATTAAAAAAATAATGATATCGCAGTACCAGTTTAAACTTTTCTACACTTTTCCAAAGCGCATTGAACTGTTCAATCTCCTAACAGAAACTGCTTTGCTTTAGCAATAATGGTCAACAAAAAGTGCAGCATTTTAAATTTGTAGTTTTGCATTAACAAACTTTGGAATTCGATTTACAGTCTGGAACATATCTATCTTGCAAAAGGAGGGATAGGTGTATTTAAATATAATTGATGTCGCACTACCAGTTTAAACATTTCTACACTTTTCCAAAAAGCATTGAGCTGTTCAACCTTTAAAAAACAGCTTTGCTTCAGCAATGATGGTCACCAAAAATTGCAGGGGTTTCAAACTTTCAACAAACCAGAGTTTCTCGAAATTGGTCTATAAATAATAACCTGCTTTCTTTTGAAAATTAACATCAAATTTTATTTATGATGAAATTGTCATATTCACTTACGTTAGAAGAATTCTTGATTTCTATAAGAGCGGTAACATACCCAGTAAAAACTCGGTAATGACTTTTTAATGACTACTACATACCGTCTGTATTACTTTTAAGTACTGTTGTAACAACTTACATATAATCAGATACATACGCCGTAAGTACTTTACTTTGAGTTTTGCTTTTTTGCTTTTTTACTTTGAGTTTTGCTGTTTTATTTGCACATTTCATTGGATCTCGTCCTAGCAGTTGTTTCTCTATGTTAAAACCATTATTTGGCGCACAATAAAATAACTAAGTAGTGGTGTTGTGAGTATGACAGCGAACTAACGAACAAGAAGTTCAGATTCGTGTTCTGTGTGAGCGATTTTGTTTTTAAAACATAACCGCTTTTTAACCCCTTTGTAAGTACTTATTTAAGTAGTGATTTGTAAGCGAGCATGGTACTTGCCTCCAATATCATCAACGTGTTAAAATGTAAGTTTTTGCTGGGTACTTAATTCTAAATTTCAAAACGAACACCCAGAAATAGTGTCCTCTAAAACATAACTGAATTCTTGAAATACCTTTTATAAGTTTTTGAAGCTAATCAGATCTATTTGCCTAGTACCGGACAACACCAAGTTGTTACAATCCTTTAGACTCTAAACCAGGCATGGGGGGGTAATGATTACACAATGTATTTAATTACAAGGTCAATTACAATTACTTGTAATGTGTTATTGAACAATAACCAATTACAATTACTTGTAATTGTAGTTGAAGTTTTTCCAATTACAATTACCTGTAATGTGAAATTGACCAATAACCAATTGTAATTATTTGTAATTGTAATTGAAGTTTTGCCAATTACAATTACTTGTAGTTGTAATTGAAATTTTAAATTAAAATTACTTGTAATTGTAATTTAGGTATTACTAATTACAAATAACATGTAATTGTAAGGAACAAAATTTACAATTACAAGTAATTGTAATTGGAAATTCTTCAATTACAATTACATGTAATTGTAATTGGCAAAACTTCAATTACAATTTCATGTATGTAATTGTAATTGGTAATGCTTCAATTACAATTACTTCAAATGTAATTGAAAATGTAGTTATTACCCCCCAAGCCTGCTCTAAACTTTCTTCAAGCAGTAAAATATTTGTTAGGTTAGGTTAGGTTTATAGGAGGATGTATAGTACATCAATCGAAGAAATACACCTAGGCTACTATCGGGCCTGTTGTGCGCTCCTTTTCATGAAAAAAAATTGTTCACTGAGTATTTTATTTTTCAATGTTCAGAAACTCAGTTTCCTGAACATAATTCCTAAGAATTTTCCAATCAGTGTTAGTCAGGAATGTTATTTCCGGAATAACATCACTTCCTTCCACTTGACAGTGGCAAAGAAAGTGCTCTAGAGTTTCACTGTCCTCTCCACATGCTCTACATTCGTCTGAATCCGCACGGCCAATTTTGTATAGATGTGCTCGTAATCCTGTGTGTCCACTTAGAATACGTACCATCATACTAACTTCAGACTTGCTCATTTTGAGGAGATTTCTCGTCTTGTTCTCATCAGGGTCACCCCATAGCATCTTTGTGGTTCTACCCACCGTTTCATTATTCCAAGAGGCCTTATGGGATTCTCTCACCCATATTTTTAATTCAGCTTTTGTTGCGTCGAATGGTTTTGCGTTCGTCAGGTTAACTTCCTCGAGCTCCCTTCCCATATGATGTAAACCTTATAAACCTTAATATTTGTTAACATTCATTAATTTAACTGATTTCCTTAAGCCCACTTCAACTACCACATACATTTTCCGTATAGAATTACATTCTTCCGTACTTATGTAAATGATAAATACGTGCACATGTTTGTCTCAATTATAGTTAAATACAATTCAAATTAAGAAGCATTTCATTAAGAAGGAAATTGATACTGATTTATTTTTAAAAGAATTCTCATTCGAAAAATGTTGTTGCTTTTGTTAGAGTATTAGCACAATTTTCTGCTCAATTATTGATGAGCATTTGAAATATTTGAAAGTAATTTGATACATACTATAAAGCCGTATGACTGATGGGCAAACACTACAGATAGAATCTTATCTTTGTAGCTATATATGTAGGCGATTTATTAATGTTGAATTAATTTTCTAATAGTGATTTATAAGAAACCTATAGTAAATTATGTACTGATCGACATACAATTTTTTAGGAGGGTTAATGCTCTAATTCAAACTTATTAATCTCTATTTTAAAGACAATTTTTATAAGATAAGATGGCTGCTAAAGACATATTCAAAATAGGACCTTATTGGTGGACAAAGTTCTATGTAGATGGCGGAAATTGCACCATGTACAAGCACATGGATAACGTTTTCGAGCTAACCAATCTTTGGCCATTACACAGAAAGAAAAATCTCATATTAAATTTAACTTCTCATTTGGTTAAGAATATTTTTGCAATAAGTAGTTGATTTTATTTTTATAAATTGTATCACCATAAATGTAAAAATGTTTAAACGTTAATGTGTATGCATTCTGAAATCAAGTACAAATGAAGATCAATTCAAGCCCATTTTGGGATTGATTCAATCTATTACATTTTTAAATCAATCTTATTTTCATCTCAAATTAAACCGAAAATTTTCAAAATATATCCATTGTAGGATTACTTTCACCCAAAAAGGACTAAATTTAAGTTTTTCGTACGATATCGATCCGTACTTCAATCAAGTATTTTGTACTTGCTTTAAGGAAAACTCGTACTTATTGTACTTCTGAAACAGCACCGGATTGATTTGAGTACATATTACTCAAATCGTTTTTCGAGTGGAAATCTTAAGCTTTTCTCGACAACATACACATAACCAATCAAAGTGGTTGGCCCCTGAATGGATCTTTATCGATAACACAAGGACAGACATTCATTGTCATTCATTATTTACAACCAATCATTAAGTTGAAAATGTCAATCACTATATGTAAGCTAAAAGGGAATAATTTAACATTTTAAAAGCGTTTTTTAATGACTGATCAAATAAAATAACTTATTAAACTTTATACTTTATTTTGTTTTAAAATTTAAGAAAATAATAGAAAAGAAACATCACCACTATTAAGTGTGAACATTTAAAGGAAATTGTTACAAATTTTATGACAAACTTAAGACCCATTAGTAAGACATAAGAAAAAAAATCTAGGAAATTGTTTTTATTTAAATACAAACAACCGTTCTCTCGTTCCATAATGAAAACAAAAACTTTTACTCAACTTGTTGTGAATTATTGACAACGACATAAAGAAGTTTAACAACAACTGTTGAAAACACTAGTGGAGGGAGACAACCAGAATAGAAGAAGGCAATCAATGTACGTTAGCGTTACTAGAAAAAAAATATATATCATTTAAATTATCAAGAAACTGTAAAATTATTTGTTTTATGTTGGAGATGATGGAGAAATTATGGGAGGCGTATTGCAAAGTTATGCATGAATTATTTAAGGAAAATTTAAACTGACAACAGAAATATGTAGTAAAGTAGAGTGGAATTGGGAGAAAAATTTTAAGTGAAATGTTCAAGAATAATGGAATATAAAAGTTCTTAAGTCTAGTTTATATTGTCGAGAGTGACTATTTAAATTAGGATTTATTTCATCTTAGTGTTCAGCGATGCACCTAAAACTTCAGAGAACACCAAGTTATTACCGACCTACATGACCACCAAATCTGTAATTTTAATAATAAAGTAATTTGTATCACCTATATGAGTGAAATACCTACATACATATGTATGTATGTATGTATGTATGTATGTATGTATGTATGTATTGTATGAGTATGTATGTATGTATGTATGTATGTCTGTATGTATGTATGTATGTAATGTATGTATGTATGTATGTATGTATGTATGTCTGTATGTCTGTATGTATGTATGTATGTATGTAGTATGTATGTATGTATGTATGTATGTATGATGTATGTATGTATGTATGTATGATGTATGTATGTATGTATGTATGTATGTATGTATGTATGTATGTATGTATGTATGTATGTATGTATGTATGTATGTATGTATGTATGTATGTATGTATGTATGTAGTATGTATGTATGTTGTATGTATGTATGTATGTATGTATGTATGTGTAGTATTTTAGTATGTATGTATGTATGTATGTATGTATGTATGTATGTATGTATGTATGTATGTATGTATGATGTATGTATGTATGTATGTATGTATGTATGTATGTATGTATTGTATGTATGTATGTATGTATGTATGTATGTATGTATGTATGTATGTATGTATGTATGTAGTATGTAGTATGTATGTATGTATGTATGTATGTATTATTATGTATGTATGTATGTAGGTATGTATGTATGTATGTATGTATGTATGTATGTATGTAGGTATGTATGTATGTATGTATGTATGTATGTATGTATGTAGTATGTATGTATGTATGTATGTATGTATGTATGTCGTATGTATGTATGTATGTATGTATGTATGTATGTATGTATGTATGTATGTATGTATGTATGTATGTATGTATGTATGTAGGTATGTATGTATGTATGTATGTATATGTATGTATTGTATGTATGTATGTATGTATGTATGTATGTATTATGTAGGTGTATGACATATACATTGTATGTATTTATAAATGTATGTATTCATAAAAATTTTCGATAAATCTACTATTTAAAAAATATTTTCCATAATTTTTGGCAATTTAAATTTGATTAATTTTCTACTTAAAAATTTTGAAAAAATATTTATTAATTATAGAAAATTTTAATTAATTTTCCTTTTATAAAAAATAATCGACAACATTTTTTATAGACATTTTCGATAAATTCTCTTTTCATAGAACATTTTTTAGAAAATTAAATTCAATGAAATCTTTTTTATACATAAAATTTTCGATAAATTCTTTTTTATTGAAAAATTTCAATAAATTCTCTTTTTTATAGAAATTTTTCGATAAATTCTATTTTTTTTTTAGAACATTTTCGATAAATTCTCTTTTTTAAGAAAATCTTCGATAAGTTCTCTTTTTATAGAAACTTTTCGATAAATTCTCTTTTTTATAAAAATTTTTCGATAAATTCTCTTTTTTATAGAAAATTTTCGATAAATTCTCTTTTTTTATAGAAAATTTTTGATAAATTCTCTTTTTATAGAAAATTTTCCATAAATTCTCTCTTTTATAGAAAATTTTCGATAAATTCTCTTTTTTAAAGGAAATTTTCGATACATTCTCTTTTATAGAAAATTTTCGATAAATTCTCTTTTTTTTAAAGACAATATTCGATAAATTCTCTTTTTATAGAAAATTTTCGATAAATTCTCTTTTTATAAAAAATGTTCAATAAATTCTGTATTTCTAGAAAATTTTCGATAGATTCTCTTTTTTAAAGAAAATTTTCGATAAATTTTCTTTTTTAAAGAAAATTTTCGATAAATTCTCTTTTATAGAAAATTTTCGATAAATTATTTTTTATAGAAAATTTTCGATAAATTCTCTTTTTAGAAAATTTTCGATAAATTTAATTTTTTTAAAGAAATTTTTCGATAAATTCTCTTTTTTAAAGACAATTTTCGATAAATTCTCTTTTTTTTAAAAAAATTTTCGGTAAATTCTCTTTTTTATAAAAAATTTTCGATATATTCTCCTTTTTATAGAAAATTTCGATAAATTCCCTTTTTTAAAGAAAATTTTTGAGAAATTCTCTTTTTTATAGAAAATTTTCGATAAATTCTATTTTATATAGAAAATTTTCGATAAATTCTCTTTTTTATAGAACATTTTCGATAAATTATCTTTTTATAAAAAATTTCGATAAATTCTCTTTTTATAGAAAATTTTCGATAAATTCTCTTTTTATAAAAAATTTTCGATAAATTCGCTATTTATAGAAAATTTTCGATAAATGTATTTTTTTAGAAAAATTTTGATAAATAAATTTTCTATTTCCAAAAATTTAATAATTAAAATTTATCTTTTATAGAACAATGCATATTAAATTGATAAATATACTATTTATAGAAATTTTGATATTATCCCTAAGTATAAAAAATTCTGGTTAAATTAAATTATATATGTATTTACTCTCACATAAACCCACTATGTTACGACATCCATGATGATAAATCGTGTTAACGTCGATGTCTCGACTCATTAGGATGAAATAATAATTTTTACAATTTAAATAACTATGCTAAAAATGCATATTCAATTTGTTTTTCTGTTAAACAAATAATTTATTTGACTTAACAGCAAATATGTTAATATCTCCAAGGGCGCGAGGTTACACAGATGGAATACTTTTATACATGATGTGGATGAAATCAACCAGCCAAATAACCAAAACAAATAAAAACTCTCACTCTCTGTTGGCTTGAATCACCATTTAAACATTTCTGATTGTCTATTTGCTTTTGAAAAGAAAGTGTCATAAACATGTGAAATTTATTCAATAAAAAACTTACAGTAACGTCGATAACAACAACACCCCCCAGAAACTTGAAAAACAATTTACAATAAAACTGGAATATGGACTTTTTATAATAAAATTTATACAAAAATGAAATTCAACCGAAAAATGTAAAAATCATCAGCATCTACGACGACATCATCTTAAAATTATGCGTAATAAAACAGAAGTCTTTGGGTCTGGCTAGGGAATAAGTGGTTGTTGGCCCTTTGTGTAGATAAAAATATAAACAAAAATCAATAAGACAGTTACACATACTTCTCTGTCTTTATCGAAAACAAAAGTTGCATGTGTGTGTTTTATGATTGGCTTTTTGGTTGCCGGGTTAGTTCTGCACACACTCCAGAGTTAAGTTTGAGACAAGTTATCGTCATTATTATGTTTTTTTTGTGTTAATTTGTTAATAGAAAAAAGTTAGTTGTTGGTTTTTCGTTTACTTTCTTTACATTTTATTAACAAATTAATTATGAGAGTTTTTTTCGATTTCTTTCTTTTAGCATTTTTTTTGGTTAATTTATAAAAGTTAGTCTTACATAATAGAAAATTAATTTTAAAACTTCTTTCGTAGGAAATAAACAAAGTTTAACATAGGCAAAAAAGTAGTATGATTAATTGAAATTTTAGCGGAAATTATATTAAATATTTATTTTGCCATGACCCTCTCCAATATGTAACCACATTAAACAATAATGTGTTGAGAAGTTCAGTTAAGTGAAGAAGATGTCTTGAATACAGATTAATTAATTGATAAGTTTGAGAAGATGACGTCAGTTTAATAAATAAAATTGCGCATTTATATTATTTTTCTTTTTCATTTTAATTTTATTTTTAATCGGAAATAATTACAAAATGTTTTCAATAAACATAACTCATACATAAATTAATTTTTAATTGGAATTTAAAATAAATACATAATATTTTATTTTTCAATGTCCGGCTACGCAAATTTGTTTGTTTTTCTTTTTTTTATACATAAATAGCCTTAAAATGTTTCCTTACTAATTTTTGTTCAAAATGTCATGGCATAAAGAAAAATAATATTTGTAATCATTGTTGCCAAACAATGGGGGAAAATGCGGACGTAGGGAAAAGGACGTGATGTCAATATACATAATTTATTCAAGTTTTTCGAATATATAAATAAATTTGTTTTAATGATTCTATGAAGTATTCTGAACCTAGAAACACATACATATGTATATACATATGTACATCCTACAATTCCCTATTAAATATACAAAATTCCAATATTTTAAAAATAGTTTCGATATATTTTACATTAGAACAAAAATTTTAAAATTAGAAAGTTCAGAAATACAATTGGAAATGGTGTAGATACAAATGTTTACGTCCTTCAGTTGTTTTCTCATATTCAATTCAATTATTATTGTATATTTTACAAAAAAGAAGAGGAATATCAAATTTCCGATATTTTACTATATTTTCAGATATTTCGCGGATGCTATATTCTGTGCATAAGCAATATCTACATTGAATGAAAAAATTCGAAAGGCTTTTCATTTGACAGTACATCTCAATCATAGTAAAAATATTAACTATAGTAGAAAAATAAACAATTAAAATAAAAATTAAACTTAAAAGCTTTAAAGGCCCTGCTGTATAAACTGTCAAATTAAAAACGCAAATAAAATATTTCCGTTTTTTTTTTTTTCTTAAAATTAAAACAAATAGAAGCACAATTGTTAAACTAAAAGAATACAAAAATTTATTTTCATCACCTTGTTTGTTGTCATGGTAAATGAAAATGTTTAGACAATGACACCCAAAACATTTCACTGTAAAGACTTAATGAATGGTATGAGGTTTTATAGACACAAAAAAAACCTAACTAATAATAAAATATTATTATGATAAACAAAAGACCTAAATTAAATAAAAGAAAAACACCTAATTCTGTTTAATGATTTTTTAAAGTTATTTAAAGCTATTTAAAGAAATACAAATCAAAACAAATACAAAAACTCAAATAATTTTTCAGTTCTTCTTTTGTTGAGGAAACTCATGCGGATTTAATAAATTGTTTAATAATTGAAAGAAAATTATAAAAAAAAATAATAAAATTAATGACATAAAAAAGTACAAAACACTTACTTACCTTGATAACAACATAAATCTGAAAAGAAACAAAAAATAAAAATAAAAAATTTAAAAATATGAAAAAAAAATTTTTAAATATATAATAATAAATTTAAAAGGAAAATAATGAAATAAACGGCCTTTAGGAGTATTTTGATGTCTATTTTGGCATTTATTTAATTTAATAAATTAAGTTATTAATTGATTGAACAAATTTATCATATATAACAAGTACATTTTAATATTATCCCTGCAAAAACTTAGTAACAACTAGTAGTGTCTCACTTTTCAATGACAACTACATCCCATATTCATTATTTATAAGAAGTCTAGTAATGACTTACTTTATTTACAAAAAGTGAAAACAAAATTGACACAAAGTCCCTGGTTGGTATTCTCTTTGCCTCCTTTAAATTTTTCTAAAACAATACTACCTACTCAACTATCACTTTGTAAGTGATCGTGGTAGATAGAAGCTTATTTAACTCCCTATTTGTAAGCGAGCGAAAGTACATAATCAATGAGCTATATGTCAAGTTTTCCCTTTTTTTGCAAGTTTTTTGAGATTCAAAAAAGTTTTCAAGTTTTATTCCAATAAAAAAAGTTTTTTTAAAATTTATACAGTTTTTCAGTTTTTATTTTATTTAATCAATAAATAAGTTTAAAATAAAAAAACAATGTTTACCATTAACAAAATAATATTTTATACCATTTATATTCGAGATATTCCTAAAAACTGAAAAAAATTAACCGGTGTTGATGACCTTAATCCCTTAGAATAGACATTAAGGACACAATGCACTTCGACCATATTGTAGAGATTTTGTGCAGCCCATTGGTTCACCATACTAGGCCAAATTCGCGCATGAAGATAAATGGATTAATCGGTGAGTGTTTGAAGATATCATCTGGGTCTGGGTAAGACAAAATCTTCGTGTTTCGAGTTCCCAATGACGGGTAGTTACAAAAGTTCAGAGGTTTCCTCTTGTAGTACACAGAATCTACATAGATTCATCATGACATTTCAAGTGTAAATTTATGGTGTCTAAGACCACAATATCCAGTAATTCCTTGCTACTGATGTTAAGGAAAAGTTCTGTACCAATTATCATTAAGCTATTTAAAATTCCTCAATTTGCTCATTTTTTCACTAAATTTTCTTGGGTATTTTGTAATTTTAGTACAAAAAAGTTTTTTTTGTTGAAAAAAAGTTTTTTTCATAAAAATAAAAAGTTTTCTTCAAAAAATATATGGCAACACTGCCTACAGGCTTGATTTAAATATGTATGTTTAAAATTTTTCATTAACAAATAGTTTGATTTGTTCTCAAAAGAGAGAATATTTTAGTGATCGTTCAATTTATAAAAAAATAGTCTGTTTTGTTAAAAAAATTTGTTGAATGAAAAAATTTGATGAATTTGTTCTTTCCTGTTTCCCGGGAAATTTAAAAGTTCGGGAATTTCCAAACTCTAGTAGTAACTCAATTTTTTATTTTAAGAGCCAACATTGTCATTTCGTTTGAAATCTCTAAAATATAATTTTCCGACATTGAAAGTATATACATTCCGATTCCTTTTAGATAGCGGAGTCGGTTAAGCCACATCCATATTTTATATTTTTAAAATATATTACATATCAGACATGCTTTCGATATTCCAGAGATTCTCCTACCTTCTCCTCCTTATTACAAATTTTGAAATCGTACTACCAACTGAAACCCGGATCGGTCCATAATTGACCGTAGCTTCCATAAAACATTTTACTATGAATAACTCTTGAAGTAATAAAGATATATTGATATTTTTGTTCCCTATTGGTACGTAATTGGTCATAGATTTCATATAAAGACCAACTTCAAAAATCAGTAAAACGCACAGAATTCAGTTCTGTGCAATTGCAAAAAAATTGCTTAAAAGAGAAGTGTATTTAAGATTCGTAGTAAACGATATTAAATACAAGCACTCTAACTTGTATTTAATATCTATTATTTAACTTGTTTTAAGAATTTTAAAATATTACTTAAAATATTTTAAAATATTGTACTCTATTAAAGTAATTGAACTTTATCTATATTATATTAACAATTGTCCCCTATTTTATTTAAGTTACTGACTCTACACATACACATACATATTTAGGGAATTTATATATTTCAATATGATACTTAATATTTTTTAACATTTATTTTACCTTAAATTGACTTTAATTTAAAAGTTCACATTTTAAGTCTGAGTGCATAAGTACCAATATCTTCTTTATTGTATGTGTTTTCAAAGCTTTAAAAAATACTTAAACCAGATGCTTTATTGGTTGAATAAACTTGTCATAGACAATTGCTAGTATTTTTCCTGCAAAGTTTTTTTTTGTATATAGTTTTCCAACATTTTATTGCCACACATCCATGGCAGTGTGTTACAGAAATGGAAAAAAAGCAAAAAAAAATTTCTTAAACTAAAATAAATGCGATGATAGTTTACCAATGTCTTTTATAAGATGTATTGAATAAAGGAATTGAAAGTTTGCTGTGTATAAGAAAACATTTATAATGAATCAAAAAAAGATTAAAAATGGGAAGGAAGTGTAAAGTTGATATGTACAAATACAGGAATATATAATCACACATATAGGTATGTATCTATGATTTACTTTTTCAATAGAAAATAATAAGTAAATAAACATGGGGAATTTCGTGTCAAGTGATTCAACTTTAAAAATCGATGTCTTTCGATTCGGAAGCCCTTCAAGGAAATTGTATAAGCTTTCTTTTAAGCAGTTACTTTTAAGTTACACTCATTGGAATAATACCCTGCATGAGCAAAATGTCCAACTTTGACCCCCTCTAAGTCCGGCAGTTCTTGATCGAGAGAGCTGAAAATTTGTGTCTGACCTACTATCCAATAGTACTAACTTTAGTGCAAATTTAGTCAAAATCGATTTTTTGAGTTGGGTCACTTGACATGAAATTCCCCACAACAAAAACACTTAGATTTATATACATAAGGTGTATAGAATTTGTATAATTTGAATTAGTATACTAAATGCCGATTCCGTTTGTAATTTCCACAATATAACTTTACGAACCTAGAAAGTATATTGTATTTTGGATCCTTATAGATAGCTAAATCGATTAAGCCATGTCCATCTATCTGTTGAAATAAATTTTCTAAAGACCACAGATATCTCTGGGATCTAAATCTTCAATAATTCTATGGAACATTCTTTGAGAAGTTTCCTATTCAAAATCAGAAAAATTAATTCATAAATAACGGAGATATGAACAAAAATTCTACAACCTATATATGTGTATGTTTGACATGGTCGGACGGACTAGCTTTATCGATGCAGAAAGTGATACTGAGACGATCGCCTTGAGGATCTGATGCGTTACAAATATTAGCACAAAAGCATAATACCCTTTCCACTTTAGTGGTGTAGGGTATAAAAAATCGGGCTTTCAAAATTGTCAATTTGTTTTTCTGGGTGCAAATTCTGGCATTCGATATCGATAGAAATCACAATAGAATTAAAAAAAAAAAAAATTATCAGAAATTTCGATCGTTTTCGAATGCCAGAATTTGGCCCCTAAGTTCTATAACCTTTGTAAAATTATACATAATTCTGTATGAATTCTAAAACATATACAAATATTCTCTGTGATTTGTCTATTTTATGCAAACAAATTTAGAAATGATTTTCTATTTTGCGAATTTTTTTACATGCATAAATATTTATGTGTGTATGCCAATTTATGGTCATTTAGAAATGTCAATAAATATTATTTAAATTTGGTACATACAATTTCTCTATTCTTTTAAAAATTTGTTAATTAAAATGGAAGCAAACTTATTATGTATAATTTCTATTTAACATAATTTATATTAAGCAAAGTTGATAAATGACTTCTACCAAGTTATTGAGTGAAAATACAAGTATTTAACATTATAGTATAGAAGGTTTTATGTACATATTTGTGAGGAAATCGGTTAAGAACCACATTATAAATTGATATGGTCTCAGAACTTTGGCCAATTTACGAAAATCATTATAATATATCGCTAAATATAAACGTGTTAATAATGTATAACAGCGAGTATTTTGTTATACTTTGAACATATATGTACATATATTAAAAAACTAATTTTTTGTTCACAAAATAAGAACATATATATATATATTTTTTTTTTAATTTTTTAATTAAAATTTCATAAAATTTTACAAGCAAGTGTATTGCTAGAAATTTTAACATCAATAAAGTGTCATACAAAATGTACACACAGTCAATATCCAAGATATTTGGATTTTTTATTTATTTTTCATTTTTTCTATGTCACAAAAATATTTCTAGTTTCTAGTCTAAATAAAACATCAAATAATTGGTAGGAGAAAGTTTATTTTGTAGCTGTTGTTTTCTTACATTTTGAAGAATTAATTTTAAATGGAGAAAAATTATAGAAATTTTTTTTAATCGTTAATATATTTAACACATTTGAACATTTATTACAAATAATTTTGCTAAATATGTAACTAAGTGTTTAAGGTATTTTGACAAATATTTCAAATATACATACCAACATATATGTACATACATTTTTATCATGTAACATATCTGACATACATTTGTATGTATGTGTGTACATAAGTATATTTAAAATAAAAAAATAATTTCTTTGTGCTTAAACTTGTGTGAATTGCTCCACAATTAACATATTGATGAAAATCGTGGACCGATATTTCCCATTTTCAGTATCAGTAAAAAATTATCTTTAGAAAATATTTGTGAAAAATGTAAATGCCTTCTAAAACTTGGACTTGACAAGATTGTCTTAGACTCTATAAGGACCCTGATTAAATACATATGTACATATACTTTTATAGATTTTAAATATCAAATAAATTTTTCTATAAAATAGTCTTGTTAAGTAAACTAAGAAGTTTCAATGGAAAAATGTAAGCAATAAATGTAATTGAAAAAAAAAAAATGTATTATATTTATTCCTGAAATTAATTAATTTTGTATATTGCTTACAATTTATTAATAACACAGGCCAACGATGAAAAAACATTTTAAATAATTTTATTTGGTGTACTGATTCCGAATATGGAAATAACAAATTTTCCACATTTTCATCTTTTAGTCCTTTTGACTGTATACTTGAGTCCCAAATATAAAATTCTGTAATTTTTCAAATGTTGCGAATAGGGGCTGCCTCTGCCTCTATACTTAAACTTAAAGTTATAAAAATGCATTCTGGAAAAAATTTGGGCGAAAGGACTACATTAACTAATGGCGCCACGGCCTGAATTGGAAATTTTTTTTTTGCAAAAATTGTACCTCTTAATTTATATTTATGGATTTTAACAGCAAATAATTCAAATATATATGTATATTCAATTATCGTTCCAATAAGATATAAAACACAAAAATCCGCCAAGAATTGTAAAAGTTATTACAAATTCCTTTTCAATTTTGTTAAGCAAATATTTAAATTTTTAGAAAATCTCCATGTGACCTATGGACAATAAAGAAGGAAATAAAATAGTAAAAAATGTTGGTCGATATCTCTCACATATTAGCGGAAACAAATTTTTTTTGTAAATTTTTTTTTAAAACAGGCTTTATGGTTTTCTGTTATGCATTTTATATAAAGCTTTTAATGAATATATAATTCAATATAATAGGAAACATACATCTGAAGTTTTAGTAAAATCGAATAATGTTAAATCTTGGGAAAACCTCTAGAAACCGTAGCCGTATTAATGATGACATCGTAAAAAAACAAATTAACCCTTAAACGTAATTATATTTTTATAATTATATAAAATTTTCGTAATATACGAACAAAATATTCAATGACATTTTGTGAGAAAATGTTGGGAGATAGAAAAAACATATAGCAGCTAAAAATACATTAAAAACAGTCCACTTGGTTTTAAAAGTTCTCAAAAACCATAATTTCGTTGGCCTGTGTAATTAAATAGTTTTACAGATTTGTTTACTAAACTTAAATGCATATTGCAAAATTTCTTTGAATATTTTTTTAATAAAAAACAAATACATATGTACATATGGATGTGCATGAATTCTACAACCCAGCAAAAATTGGTGCTTCCTTGGAGGCAGAGAACAGTTGCTACTGATTAGACTTGTTATGAAAGATTAAATTATACTTATACGGAATTCCTCGCGTGCATATTTCTCAATGTTGAGATCACACTGATTTTACTGAATTAAGCAAATTTCTACAACAAATATCTACACCACAAACAATAATTGCTGAATATATGCCTTTCAAAATCTTTATTGCTATAATTTTAATATTATTATCACAGTAATCATATAGTGGACAAGTTTGTACCTTAAAGTATACTAATAGGTATAGAATCATTTTCTAAGTCCAGATTTAGCAATGTCAATCCTTTTTTCTGTCTGTCTATCTCTCTGTCTGTCTACGTACGGTGAAGAATGTTTAATATTGGACTACATTTGACCCTAGATCCTTAATAAAATGACAACATTCATGTATAACTTGAAAAAAAAAAAAAACGAATATAGAAATGGAATTAGTCAGAGACAAATTTTATATACATATATACTTAAATCCTTTTAACAATTTTTATAAGGATCGGTCCACATTTGAGCAAAGCCGACCAAGCCTTTTTTCACCTTCTTTTAGGGCCTAGCCTTAGTTTTTCTCCGAAATTTTAAAAATCGAAATTTAGTTAACATGTTTAAAGTATATACATATATATGGGGAATATCGTGTCAAGTGGCCCAACTTTAAAAGTCAATGTCTTCCGATTTGGGTGAAAAAAAATTTAAAAAAAATTAAAGAATGAAGAAATCGCTATCTCCTTTGGACAATTTTTGCTAGGACCAGTAGGTGAAAAGTTACACTCATTTGAATAAAACACTGTATGACTAAATGGCCAACTTTGAACCCCTCTAAGTCCGGCAGTTCTTGACCGATAGAGATGAAAATTTGTGTCTGACCTACTATACAACAGCATTAACCTTAGTGCAAATTTCGTCAAAATCGATTATTTGAGTTGGGTCACTTGACATGAAATTCCCCATATGTATGTTTATACACATCATTGTACTAAATTTTATGAACATTAGTCAATAATATACAAAAACCTCCTAGGTAAGGTTTACACATGATCGGTCATGATCGACTATACCTTTTTAGTTTCTGAATATTTAAGTTACATTGGCAAAATATTTAATTTTCACATGCACGTAATGAAGCATAATTAAATATATAAAAAATACAAAAAATAAAACAAATTTTAAAACACAGTCTAATAATAAATAGTTTATTAGTTTAATATTTATACCTATTTGGTTACATTTATTTTCGTATCTACATAATAAACAATTTATAAGAAAAACAAGTAAGAAAGTATAGTCGGGCGAGGCCGACCATATGATACCCTACACCAGTTATGAATATTAAATGTGATTTATTTTTCATAGTAAAGCATTTATTTTCAATATTCCCTTGTTCCAATACATTTAAGCAATTTATGGATGAAAAACTAATTTTCTGAAAGAGGCTTTATATGGGGGCTAGGGGCAAATATGGACCAAGCCCGATAAAATCTTGTGAATATATATATATATTTACATAATATTTTATTGTGCTGAATTTGTGTTTATAAGTTAATTTGGGACATTCAAGTAATTTTCTGAAGGGGACTTTGTATGGGAGCTAGGGTCAAATGGAGCCCGATCTTTATGAAATTTGGCAGGGTCATCAAGACTTCTATAAAACTTAGTTGTGCCGTATTTTATCGATATATCTATATATTTAACACAATTATGAGCTCAGAAGCCCTTTTCGGGGGGTTCTGTTCTATGGGGGCTAGGTGAAATAATGGACCGATTTTAACCATTTTCAATAGGCTTCGTCCTTGGTCAAATAAAACGTGCATGAGAAATTTCATCCAATTATCTTGAAAATTGCGACCTGTACCTTGCGCACAAAGTTTACGTGGACAGCCAGCCAGACGGACGGACGGACGGATATAGCTTAATCGACTCAGAAAACGATTCTAAGCCGATTGGTATACTTTTGTATGTTACAAACATCAGCACAAACTAAAGTGGTGTAGGGTATAAATATAAATTGTTTAATATGTATGTAGTTTGTATGAGTATAAACACAAAAACTAAACCATCAGATTCCATTTGCCATAAAGAGAAATTTCACTTAATTTTTGTTGTTCATATTTCTTATACGAAGTGTTAGAAGCTGTTGCTTTATCTATGTTATTTGGCTGAATGAATGAATGAATGTTTATTGGTTGAATGGATGGATGGCTAGATTGTTGGATGGTTAAAAGTAAAATAATTAAAAGAAAAAGCCACAAAACTTGTATCACTTTCAAAACATTTAAATCGAAGATGACACAGCATGAAAATGAAATTAGATGCGTTTGTTGCATTTTGAGTTTATTTTTTTTTATTAAAATTTTATACATAAATATGTACGCAGAAAATCTAGGGTATTCACAGTTTTGTTAAGTGTCACAGTTGTTTTTGGAAACAACATACATACGTGTTGTCAATCTTGTTAAATTCTCTAAATTCAAGTTATAAAATATTGTTAAAATCGGTTCATATTTTATATAAAATACTAATGTGGAACAAATTTCTAATGCTTAATGTTTTAAAAATTTATTTTCAACTATTAGAGGTATTGAAGCATGTATATCGATAGAACTTAAGAGCAGTTCCTATATTCTTAAAATGAAAAATGACAAATCAACTACTAATGAGTGTATACTAATGATCAAATTTTTAATATTTCTGTCACTGAATTTTATGCTGAAAGTGTGTGAAAAGAAAAAATTATTAATATTTCTTATAAAGAAAAATAAAGAACAATCATTGATTTAATGAGTATTTTGTTGAATATTTTATTATGTGAAGTATTGCCTTAGGACGTTAAAGGAATAAAATATTGAAAAAATTAAAAGATTTCTTAAACATTTTGCCTTAATAACAAAAAAAAAAGTAGCGCGTGACCGACCTATAAAATTTTACACCAATAAGTAATATATTTAATGCGATTTTTGGAAGGTAGATATCAAATAGCTGCTCCGTAGTCGGCCCAGGAAAACCATAATTATATGTTGCGTTCAAGCCCATGGCTACTCCCGCATATGATAGTTCGTCTGTAATTTAATTTTCTACTATATAGAAAATTAAATTGCTATTGATAATTAGCCTATTTTATCCCCCCAAAAGTTCTTATGGATGTAAAAATGTTCCATGTAAACTTTTAGGGTTCTAGGTGTTATATATTACCAGTTATACGAATTTTTGTATTTAATTTGTATAGGAGTGGCTACGACCACTATAGTTAGTCCACTTATTCTTCAACCACATGTTCATTTTGATACTAAATATACGTTGAGGACTGATACCTGCTGTAGTTACCCATATATAGGAACTTGAGTGTTTAATTCATATGGAAAATACAACGCCCACTATACACCTATTTTTTTTCTAAATATCTCTAATGGTTTCCAGACATACAAATTTTTGTATTTAAGTCATATGTTTCCCTATATATTCCTATATGTAACATTTTTCCTATTTAATTCATATGGGCGTTGACATGCCCCTTTTGCTAGTTCGGTTATTTTTTTCCCCCAATGGTTTCCCAGATATACGAATTTTTGTATTTAATTTATTTAATTTATATGGGAGGGACCACGCTCCTATAATCAGACAATTTATTAGACAAATGTTTATTGGACGTCCAATATTTGTTTTCTTCCCGAGTGTTCCTATATGTGTCAAAGCTGTCCTTTAGGGAAAAAGAAATGTACACGCCTGGTACCAAATTGACACCAAACTGTTTATAATTTTTCAATACCATCCGTTGTCAAACAACACTATGTAATGTTGACAACATTGCAACAATTCGTTGTCGAAATCTTAATTTAATACACATCCGTTGTCTAAATGTTAATAAACGTGGTAAGCTCACTGTTGACAAACAATTCGTTGCCAATAGTGAGCTTACCACGTTTGTTAACATTTAGACAACGGATGTGTATAAAATTTAGATTTCGACAACGAACATACATAGTGTTGTCGTATATGCTTTGACAACGGATGTTATTGAAAAATTATAAACTCTTTGGTGTCAATTTCGTACCAGGCGTGTATATTTCCTTTTCCCTCTGTGTACTTGTTCCAGTTACCGAGATGATTTTTAATAGTCATTTAGTAAGTGGGCGTGGCACCTCGCTCACTTGCAATATAAAAAGTATGCTATTTTTCCTTCAAAAATAAAACATACCCTGAAAAAGTTATTGGAGTACATAATCCATTTAGGTAATACCGAAACTACTGCCCTGTTACGTAAACGAAAAAAACCCATTTCGGTTAAACTTAATGTGGTTTATGATATATTCATATCAGATCATTATATTAAGTAAATTTATGTAAAAATTTGAAAAAAAAAATTAACATTAACATGACATGAATATTACTTGGTGTGAAATATGACAAAAAAAAATTAAAAACCTAACTAACCGAATTTGAAAAATGATATCTTAGAATGAGCTAAAGTTTTATTTCGATGGGTACATCAGTACTTTACTTTTTCTCCATACAAATGGGGTTTCCTTAATGTATGTATATAATCGGTTACGTTGAAGTCGCGTAAACACGATTTATTTATACTTCAACAGCGTAGGCTTGTATTAACATTTACATAAACAGATTTCTTTTATAAATATATTTATAACCGTGCTGACGATAAGAATGACATTGTATTAAAATGTAATTTGTGATTCTTTTTTTTTCCATCCTTTTGTCTTTGTAACTTTACCCTTTTAAATCTAAAAAACCTCATAACACACAGTTATGTAATGTCATTGTCCGAACAAAAAAATATATACATAAATGAAATTATGTGCGTTTGGTTGAATGAATTCGGTGGTAGCTATACGTTAACATATGTATGTCTGTATACATATATCTTAAATATAAATGTTAAAGTCATCAAAGTCATCATTCTGGGTTGTAACTTTTGTTATGCTAATAATGTTAAAAAAAATTTTTTTTGTTTACATGCTGCTAGCAGCTAGCTAGAACTATTTTTAGTATTTTGTATCTTTAAGTTTTGTTTATGTTTGAACTTTAATAAACTTCTTCAGTTTGAAGTTTCATAATGAATTTATTAATTCTTTTTTATTTTTCTTTCGCTTTAAGCACTTTGTGGTTTGTTTGTTTGTTTTTGTTAAAATAAAGTTTTTATAAAAATATACATATGTATGTATTTTAGTTTTTTAGAAAATACAAATATGTTAATAAAAATATATTTACTTTATAACTGTTTTTTTCCAGATTAAGGAAAGCGATTAGAATAGAATTATTAACATAATTCTATTCTAATAGTTTTTCACTTTTTTATATGAATAAAAATTGTTATGAGAATTGAGTTTTTATTTCATTCAATCTACTTTTATTAAAAATTTCCGTTAGTTTATAAATTAATTTTAAAGTTTTATTTTTCTTGGTAGTTTGAAAAATTGTAAATGTTGAAAATATTTGTATTTAAAAATTATAAATTTTTGAAAATTATATGAAAGACTAAACCCCGCAGAATTTTTTATAGATTCTCTTTTTAGAACAACTAAATTATTTCGAAATTATTTTTATAAATGTTGAGTCGATTTTATAAGGTCTATTATAGAAATTTGCAACTTGAACAGTTTGCTTTTAAAGCACAGAACACTGGGGGGATTATTTGGGAATTGACACAAATTTGATCTAAATATGTTCAAAAGAATGTCGGTAAGTCTACACAGAGAGTAAGTCAATGCTGACTTGGAAGATTATTTAAAGTTTTCATTTAAAACTTAATACGAAAAGCATAAATTACTTTTAATTATAACAAGTAAGAGTGTTATATTCGGCTATGCCGAATCTTATATACCCACCATCACACCTCGTTTGACTCGAATAAAACTTACTTATGTCGAATTTCATCTATATACTCGTATATTTAGGCCAGTTATAAGGGTTAAAGTAATTTTCTGAAGGGGACCTTTTATATACCCCCATCTTTTTTGATGGTGGGTATAATAAAAATAAATATTTATTTTCATTATTTACAAAACTTTTGCATCTAATCATAGAATTTAATTCAGTAATAAATCAAATTATAAACTTAACAAACTGTCTATGAAGTTAGCATTTAACAATATAATTTTGCGTGATTATTATTTTTGTTTAAAACCAAATAAAACACAAAAAAAACATTTTTGTAGACTTGTTTTTCCAACGAACAGAAGGGTTTAAAGAAAATAAAATTGACATTTTTCAAGACCTTTTGTGTAATTTGTTGGAAAAAATAAATATAATTATTATATAATTGGTCATTATTTAGTTGAAAATGTTTTTGACATTGAAAACATAATATCTTCTTTATATAATCAAGATGGTTTTATAAAAAAAAAAAGAACAATGTATAGTCGGGCATGATCGACCATATGATAATCTACACCAATGAGTATGTTAAAAATGTGGATTATTTTTCTAATAATAAAGCATTTTACCTTAATTCCGAAATATTTCAAGTAATTTCTTAAGGGAACTTTGTATCGGGGCTAGGATCAAAAAAGGCCCTATCATTACGAATGTTCGCAGTATCGTTTAAACTTATAAAAAAACAAAGATTTGCCAGTTTTTGGAGAGTTACAAGAACATTATACATATATGAGCTCAATAGCACTATTCGGGAGGTACGGTTGTATGGACGCTAAACGAAATAATGGACTGATTTAAATAATTTTCAAAAGAAAAGTACATATGTGCCAAATTTAATCAAATTATCTTGAAATTGCGATTTGTTGCGTGTGCACAAAGTTTACATGAGCACTCAGACAGACAGGCGGACATATCTTAATTGAGAGTGATGCTAGATTTAGCGCCTTTTAACAATCCAAAAGTCGCATTTTTTCTTCTTAGCGCTTTTTTGGAAAAAGGCGCTAAATTAGCGCGTTTTTCAAGAAATGAAAAATCTTTTTAATAACATAAAATTATTCTAGTTTAACAATAAAGATAAAACAGAATAATTTTAGACAGTACTCTGCCGTACAAATTTATTAAAGTTCCTTTTTCTAAACTTTCCATATTATGAGTAATTCAAAGATCTTTTAGTGAGATTAGTTATTTTAAAACTTCAAAACTAAAATAAAACATATTCACCTCTTTCGCCAAAAGAATTGAAATTTGTTTCTTCTTAAATTTTCATTCCCTTCGAAGGGAAAATTGATTTCGTGAAATTCCACAACAGTTGATTTTGTTCGTAACAGCTTTTTATTGATTAGAAAATTCTATAAAAAATTCACAACGAGGGAAGCTTTTCACGTCAAAAAAGGGAAAAGTTGTAAATTAACTTAATTTTAAGATAGGTTAATTTGAACTTAAAATTAAAATTGCATTATTTTTTTATAACTTCACTGTGAAGGAAACAATTACTTGACGATTATTTCAGTTTTTTCACAAAGTTTTGGCTCTTGGTATTTTTGGAAATGAAGAGTTTAATTCAAATTTATTATGGGGAATTTCAAAAAATCTCTTTGACTAGTTATTGAGATCTTGATCGATGATAGCAATTAGTCATTGAATAAGAAAATCGAACATTTTTGTATTAACCTTAATTTTTTAAATTTCGTTCCCGAATCAAAATTCCAATTAAGGAGGAATTTTTTAATAAACAAATTTTAGCAAAATACTATATTTTTTAAGACTGTGTAAAAATATAATTTTAGCGCTTTTTAGTGCGTTTTGAGTGGATGGACCGCGCGTTTTAGTATAAAACAGTTGACAACACTGCGTTTGGTATACATTAAGGTATTTTTGGGTGTTACAAACATCAGCACAAACGCATAATACCCTTCCCACTGTAATGGTGTAGGGTATAATTATTGCAACTTAAAATACTTAAATTTGAAAAATGACTTTATTTGTGCCGTGATTTGTGTCAAAAACACAATTTTCTTTAATTTTATAATAAAACATATGTATGTATTTTTGTTTACCAAAAAAAAAAAACTAAAACTAATTAAAAATTTTTCTTTTTTGCAGTTAAAAAATGCATTAAAATTACTTTAGGTAAGTTAAATAAATATTTAATTTGTATTTGTTATATTTTTTAAACTTTCAAATAAATTTTTTTATTGTTTCAATGAATAAAAAAATACAAACAAGTTATTTCCAAAATATAAATTATTTTCGTTCAATGTATACGTAGCTATGCAAATATTGTTATTTATTTAAAACATGCAATATTTTGGATTAAATTGAAACCTTTTGATTTATTTTATGCTAAATATAAGTACATATACATTAGGGTTATAACCAGTAGTGTTCTAACAACGAAAACATTTAAATCGGGTCATATTGGTGGGGATTGGGTTAAATGTGTGTGGATTTGTGTTTCGGGGGGTACGGTTATATGGGGGCTATACGAAATAATGGACCTTGGGACAAAAGAAGAGTATGTGCCAATTATTTAACAAATTATCTTGAAAATTGCGACCTGTAGAGTGCGCACAAGATTTACATTTACATACAGACGGACATAGCTAAATTGGTGTACTTTAATGCGGGTGATGGACCAATATTTTTGGGTGTTACAAACATCAGCTCAAACGCATAACACACTATAGTGGTGTAGGGTTTAAAAAGAAATGGAAGTGAAGTTGTGATCATATAAGTATAGTTTGTATTGGAAGTAAGTCACGACCAGTATTATAAGAACAAAACTATATAAGGATCCCAATAAAAGATCTCCTTCAGAAAATAACTTTAACACTCATAACTGGCTTAATGATGGCAGTATTCGAAATTCCCCCTTACCAAATCTGCCTATATCCCATATTAGGTCCTTTTCCAAATGTGACTCAATAATGAACCGGGTTCTATAGAATTAAAAGAGTTAAAATAAATAATTTTAATTCTGTAGAGCTCGATCCATAATTGTTGTGCGCTCCCTTATCAGTGCAAATAAATTTCCCCAGATGGGAATCGAACCCACGATATCTGGTCTTGCAGAGTAGAACACTAACCACTAACCTACCCGATGCCAAATAGATATGGGGGATACCATGTCAAGTGACCCAGCTTTTGAAACTGATGTCTTTTGATCGGGGTGAAAGTGGCATCAATGTTAGTCCTACTGGATAGTAGTTTAGACTACGGTTCTATAAATCGACTTTCGAATAATCGAACAATCGACTTTTTGTCGAAAAAAGTCGAAAAGTCGAAGTCGACTATTTTGTTCCAAAAAAGTCGATAACTCGACTATCGTCTATGAAAAAGGTCGAAAAGTCGACTTTGTAAATAAAAGTCGAAAAGTCAAAAAATCGGAAAGTCGAAAAAAGTCGAAAAGTCGAAAAAAGTTGAAAAGTCGATAAGTCGAAAAAAGTCGAAAAAAGTCGAAAAGTCGGAAAAAGTCGAAAAGTCGGAAAAAGTCGAAAAGTCGGAAAAAGTCGAAAAGTCGAAAAGAGTCAAAAATTTTAAAAAAGTGGAAAAGAGGTCAAAAACTCTAAAATAGTCGGAAAAACTCGAAAAAAGTAAAAAAATAGTCGAAAAAAAGTCGAAATAAATCGAAAATAGTCAAAAAGTCGTAAAAAATCAAAAAGTCGAAAAGTCGGAAAAAGTCGAAAAGTCGGAAAAAGTCGAAAAGTCGGAAAAAGTCGAAAAAAGTCGAAAAAAGTCGAAAAGTCGAAAAGTCGGAAAAAGTCGAAAAGTCGAAAAAAGTCGAAAAGTCGGAAAAAGTCGAAAAGTCGGAAAAAGTCGGAAAAAGTCGGAAAAAGTCGAAAAGTCGGAAAAAGTCGAAAAGTCGACCATTTATAAAATACTAAAAGTCGAAAAGTCGACTTTTAAATAAATGAAAAAGTCGAAAAGTCGACTTTTCATAAAATGGAAAAGTCGACTTTTCGTTTCAACTATAGAACCCTAGTTTAGACACAATTTTTCAACTACTTTCCAACATTAGAGCAAATCGAAAGACATCAAAAGTTGGGTCACTTGACATGAAATCACCCATATATCAAATAAATATAATATTCTGAAATTTACTTCAAATTTTATGTCACATAATTTGATAATTGGTATACATTTAATTATATTGCTTGTTTTTATATTTAAAATTTTTATTTGAAAAAATGTTTTCTTCCACCTTGTTTTCGTATGCTGAATAATTTGAATTCATGGCACATTTTCTACAAAAACTTTTTAAGCGATGTTATGAACTCGCTTTTTTCTTGGTGTCGTTTTAATTATACATTAATAATCATTAATTAAAAATAAAACAATTACCTGTGGTATTGATGTAAAATCTTAAAGTATTTCAACTGCATTTCATTTATTTAAATAAAAGTTGTATTATAGCACATCTGTTACTTTCTATTTTTATATAATTTTATTTATTGACTTAATTAACCGTTGCCATGTTAAAACATTTTTTAAATTTACTGAATTATTGCATTTAAAAAAAGTAAGAAATTATAGTTGGAGAAGTGCAAGTGCGACCATTGATTTTTACCCCTTTATTATGCATATGTGTTGACAATTGTAAAGTACAAACATACCTACATAAATATAGATTACGAACCCATCTTACATACATACATACATACATACATACATACATACATACATACATACATACATACATACATACATACATACATACATACATACATACATACATACATACATACATACATACATACATACATACATACATACATACATACATACATACATACATACATACATAACATACATACATACATACATACATACATACATACATACATACATACATACATACATACATACATACATACATACATACATACATACATACATACATACATACATACATACATACATACATACATACATACATACATACATACATACATACATACATACATACATACATACATACATACATACATACATACATACATACATACATACATACAAACATACATACATACATACATACATACATACATACATACATACATACATACATACATACATACATACATACATACATATGTGATTGGCAAAGTCAGAGGCTATATAAATTGGTTGTATGTAATCGGTTCATGATTTTACCCAACTCCACACAATCGAGTTTGACGAATATGATTTTTAAGAGTATTTCTCTAATAATATATTTATGTATTAGTATCTACCAACATTTATATAGTATGGTCCAGCATTTTGTAATTATTGGTACATGATGGAGCTTGGTACCTATGTTATATCCCCCAAAGTGGATTTTTGGGAAAAATCACTGAAATGTGTATCAATACATATACACAACATGCGTAACATTGTTAGAAATTCCGTGACTATCAGCGGGTATAGCCTTCATATAAGGACTTTTTAAAATCAATGGTTTTGGAGTATGCCCGACTATAATTTTTCTTTGTTATAAATTTATAAATAGAAAATTACCATTTACCACAAATTTTATTAAAAATTCACCAAAACAGAAATATTCATTATAATTTCCACAAAAACCACAATTACGTACATAGAAAAACACTTTATAAACACTTCACTATTGATTGAATATTTTAATTTTATAAATTCACTATTTAAAAAAATATATATTTAACAATTTTAGCAATATTAATTTTATATAACTATTGCGATCTTAACCACGGCATACATAATTAAAACTGAATAAAATTATAAAAAGAAGAAAAGTAAAATCAATACGCAAAAATGTAAATAACGGTTTATTCAATTCTTTTGGTTATTGTTAGTGTAATTTGTATAGAGTGCAAAGTAGAAACCAGAAAATATATAGGGAGAGGGAGAGAGACGATGAGAAAATAATACAAAAACAAGTTGTATTAAAATATTTTATTATTTACATCTTCGCTGCAATTATGTACTCTTATTAAGTATGTATAAAAATAACAATTTCTTTTATATAAAAACTCTTTCATGTAGAATTTTAATATGATAAATATTTCTTGTTTGACAACTTTTAATAAAATATACATACATAACACACTTTCTTTTTATAAAAATAAATCCTTTTAATTAAATTTTTATTTTTAATGTTAATTGACGCGTGTAATTTTATAAATTTTTGTCGTAATTAAAAGAATTAACACAGTGATTTTGAAAAGGGCATAAGTCCATTAAAAAAAAATCTTTTAAGGAGAAACAAAAATATCTTTGGTTTAAAAACATTATACCTATGTAGCTAAATAAGTTAAACACTGATAGACATGTTGATTACAATACAATTAATAACATATTATAGATTTTTTGTTAATAAACCGATATTTTGTGATAATATTTTTGGACTTATTCCCTTTTCAAACTTTTACAATTTTCAATCGATTTATGTATTTTATATATTGTTGGAAAGATAATCGAATAAGTATTCCAACTTTTCACCTTAATAAGCTAAAAATATTATTTTAGTGGTAATTTTACCATTTGTACCATTGTACCAACTTTCACTTAGCTATCTAAAATTCCCCAGTTTGCTAATTTTTTCGACAAATTTTCCTGGGGTAATACACCCGCCATCAAATCATATGCCGTAAAAGGAATGCTTTATTATAAATAAAATTTGATATTTAAGAAATGATATTTTCCGACCCTATGAAGTATATATATTATGGATTCTTATAGATATAGGAGTCGATTTAGCCATGTCCGTCCGACATGTATGTGTATGTTGTATATATCTGTGAGTTCCAAATTTTCAATAATTCTATCAAGCATGTTTTCGGGAAGAACGCTATTAAAACTCAATAAAATCGATCTGTAAATAACGGAGGAATGTGTAAAAATCCGAGACTTTGAGCAGGCTTTAACAAAAAAATAACCACACACATGGTAAGTTTTGTTCTTAGTTTGCTTTTTTATAAAAACAAAACAGTGCAAGAATGAAACTGTATGTTGTTATTGTCTAAAAACATGTAATTAACAATTTGGTACTTTTTAGTTCTTCAAAAGGTACATTTAGAATTTTGAAGCTGGATCCATTACATTAAGCATATAGAGCCCAAAGTAAAGGAAAACCTTTAAAAATGGACTTTTTGGTACTTTATCGTTCTTGAGAAGGTACTTTTTGAGTTTTCTATATTATTGAACCTAGAAACAAAAAATTAAGGACGTACGGCCCGGAGAAACATGAGAAACTATAAAATGGAACTTCTTGGTACTTTTTGAGTTTTCTATAACACTGCACCTAGAAACATGATATTAAGCATGTAGGGCCCATAGTAAGTGAGAACCTATGAATGGAGACATTTTGCTACTTTTTCGTTCTTCAAAAGCTACTTTTTGAATTTTCTATAATATTGAACCCAGAACCATAAAATTGAGGATATAATGCCCAGAGTAAATGAAAACCTATAAAAAGGGACTTTTTGGTACTTTTTATTTCTTCAGAAGGTACATTTTTAAAATTGATCTATAATATTGAACCTAGAAACATGAAATTAAGCATGTAAACCCCGGAGTTTATGACAACCTATAACATTGAATATAGAAAAATGAAATTAAGAATGTAAAGCCCGGAGTAAGTGAGAACCTATAAAAAGGAACTTTTTGGTTACTTTTTCGTTCCTAAAAATATGATATTTAGCAGAGTAAGTGAGAACCTATAAAAGGGGACATTTTGGTACTTTTTCGTTGTTTAAAAAGTACTTTTTGAATTTTCTATAATATTGAACCTAGAACCATAAAATTAAGCACGTAGACCTATAAAAGGGGACATTTTGGTACTTTTTCGTTGTTTAAAAAGTACTTTTTGAAATTTCTATAATATTGAACCTAGAACCATAAAATTAAGCACGTAGACCTCTAAGTAAGTGGGAACCTTTTGGTACTTTTTCGTTTTTCAAATTGTACTTTTGGAATTTTCTATAATATTGATCCTAGATACACGAAGTTAGTACTTTTTGTTCTTCAACTGGTACTTTTTGAATCTTTAATAATATTGAACCTAAGAAATGAATCGAAATTTATAAAAGGTGAGTTTTTGGTACCTTTTCGTCATTCCAATGGTACTTTTTATGAATTACTGAAATTATCAATATTCATATGGGGAATTTCGTGTCAAGTGACCCAACTTTTAAAATCGATGTCTTCCGATTTGGATGGGCCCATTTTGAAAAAAGGTTAGTACTATTGGACAGTAAGTCAGAAAGAAATTTTCAGCTCTATCGGTCAAGAACTGCCGGACTTAGAGGGAGTCAAAGTTTGACTCTTTTGTCATACAGGGTTTTATTCAAATGAGTGTAACTTTACACCTATCGATTTTAAAAGTTGGGTCACTTGACACGCCCATGTACAACCTTCTTATATGATTGTGGATTTACAAATTAAAGGTATTAAATTCTTAACTGTTTTAATTAAACTTAAATACATACATATGTATACACTTTGGAATTCAAAGTATCCGGTAATAAAACTAATTATTTTTAAATTTTGTAAGTTTAATATAAAAATACCACTTTGCGCTCCGGTTAAGTGCTCTTACATACATATTGTATACATGTTTATCTTTTTGTATTCATAATTCAAACAGCTGCTATTGCAACAAATAACTCATAAACTACATAGTTACTACGCTAAAAAAGCTGTTTTATAAAAACTAATTTTTACGGATTATGTACAAGGATTTAAAATATGTTGTAAACGTTTTTTTTTTTCATCGCACTATGTTAAGGGAAGTAAAAATAAAAATTTATTCCAAACAATTATAAACCCAGCAAAAACTGGGTAATATGTTGATATTGAAATATTCAAGAACTTCTACATGACATTTGCACTACATAGAAGTATTTAAGTTGTTTATATTTAATAGATTACACAGTAAGACAAAATTAACGAAAATTTAAATACTTGGGAAGTGACACTATTTTTCTGAAAGTTGGATGCGAGTAGAACAAGAATCTGTTTTTGAAATTTGCCAAACACCTTCAAAATCTTGAGATACGCGTGAAAACCCGGTTTTTCGTACCATTATGCACTTATAAGTCACTAACGTAGTTGAATCATAACCGATTTTAAATTTCTTAACGGATTTAGAAAGAAGAAGATGAGGCCTTTAAAATGACATATATGATGTAAGTAACCTGGAGAAATATGTGTGCAATCCTATTGAAAATCGATGATGATTGTCCATTATTTCACGTATTTCACCCCATGCAACCGGAATTATGAATTATCCGATTTATGAATTTTGATATGTCAAATACACTAGTATTTCTTCAAAATCTCTGGAACTAAATTATGTATAAGCATAAATGATTCTATTGATTATTGTAATGATCGACCCATATTTGACTCAAGCCGCTTTATAAAGCCTCATTCAGAAAATATTTTTTTTGCACAAATTTTAAGTTAGGCCAATTTTGTAGTAAATAAGCGAAAATGTTGAAGTTTATACCTTATATTATTTATGAATAAGAAATATTATTTTTTTTAATAAAACTTTGCTTTTAAACAAACAAAAATATTAATAAAGGCCCTTTTTATTCACATAAAACACATTTTTTTACAGCATATGCATGGTTGACCTGATAACGACATACAATTTAACTCTCTTTATGTGTGCATTCATGGCAGAAACTTATCTCTAGTGATGTCATTATTTTAAAATAATTAATTGGAATGTTAAAATATAAATCATGTATTAGTAATTACTTGGTAATGAAAGTATTTGTTGGTATACATAAATATATAGTATCAAAAAACCAAGGTCTTGCGGAATTTTTGTGTCTTGGGGAAATTGCAGCAAGGTTTTGTAGTTATTGCAACAAGTACGTGTGACTAGATAGATACTTATATTAGGGTAGGATATTATTTTATGAAATTTTGTAAAATTTAATTATTTCCAATTAAGGAAATAATCAAAACAATCAACCTCTAATAATTAAACCAAAAATTAAAATTAATTAATTCATTAATTGAATCATTTAAAATTTAAAGAGTTTAGTTGAAAATTTTCCAAAAAATTGATGATTGAGACAGTCAAAGTATTAATTGACATCTGTCAACTATGATTCAATTAATGAATTAATCAATTTTCATTTTTGGTTTAATTATTGATGTTAATTGTTTCGATTATTTCCTTAATTGGAAATAATAAAATTTTACAAAATTTTATTTTATCAAACAAAATCTAAACAAGGATCTGAATATCGTAAAGTGTTTAGTTCACTAATGTATGATTCAATAAGTTAAGGCTCTGGAAACGTTACTGGATATTTCTTCAATTGACACATACATACAATTACATATACATACGGCTGAAGAGATTTTATTTCTGGGAGAACTGATAAAATATTATGGCTAAGCGGAACATTAGAGCAAATACCCAAAGGTATGTGTTGCTACAGAGGTGGCTCATAGGTGGTGGATATCTACATTGAAATCCCAAGAATTTAAATTGATACGCTAAAGTCTGTCAAATACCGGAATGTGTAAAAGGGATATTAATAAATATGGCGTCAAGAAGATAATCTAAATTTAAGGACGATTAGTCTATAAAGCTATGTATATACGGTTGTTAGATCTCACAACGTTGGCAGTAAAATTTGCAGAAAATGTTTAACAACAGTGTCAACTTACAAATATTGTCTTGCAACATTGTCAGTAACGCTTTTTCTGACAACGTTGCAAAAGCAAAATTGTAAGTTCAACCGATTGTTAGACATTTTACTGACAACGTTGTAAGATCTGACAACCGTGTATCACAGCTTTAAGAGAGCCTTAACTGAAGGTAAGCTTTGCATCATATAGATACCAGGCCACTCGGGAACAATCGGCAACGAATGAGCTAAAGAACCTTGTTATAAAGGGAAGGGAACTCGAGAAAGTTAAACTGACGAATGCAAAACAGGTCGATGCCACGTGGCGATAGTAGACCAGACACTCATTTTCATCTTTATCTGGCAAGAACTGCCGGAGTTAGAAGGCGTCAAAGATAGACATTTTGTTTTTTTTTTTTCAAATTAGTGTAACTTTTTACCTATTGGTCCTAGTAAAAATTGTCCAAAGAGCTTTAGATAGCTATTTCTTCAATTTTTCAAAAAAAAAAAAAATTAAACAAATTTTTTTTTTCTTTTAGATTTTTTTTTCAAAATGGGCACTTTCTTTTTCTGTGCTTAAAAGAAAGCTTATAAGGTTTTCATTAAGGGCTTTATAGTCGCTTAATGGGATGCGAGTGGAATTTCTATATAAAAAAATTAAGTCAAGAATAAGATTTTGTGTCTGGCCTAATATCCAATAGTACTAACAACCTTGGTGCAAATTTCATTCAAATCGATTTCTTAAGTTGGATCACTTGACAAGAAATTGTCCATATGTATAAAGTAGACTTCCGAAAATATTTAAAGCAAGAGCAGAATATCAAGTAGGCGGACATGTTTGACAATTTTATAAATAAAAAAACAAATTTCCAATTCTAGAGTTTAGACTCGGTGTGTTTCTCTTCTAAATTTTTAAAATAATAAAAAACAACTCTAATATGCTAGCACACTCTTATTTACTAGATAGAAAGTGAAATTGCATTTTAATAAAGTTATAAGCCAAAAACACTTAAAAATTAACAAGCTGCAATTATTTTCATGGATTTTATGTTAAAGTGATTAAAAAAATAAACAGAAAAAGCAAAAAAAAAAACACTACATTAAAACGTTCAAGCAATAATGTAAGTGGAAAGAAGAAAAATTATAGAAAAATCGTACAAAAAAATTTTTAAGATGTATCGATGTGTGTACGTACGGGCACCAGCGTCATGCAATTCAAAATAATAAAATTTTATTAAAAAAAAAATATTAATAAATATTTGTATTCATACAGCTAATAACAAAATAAATATTTACAATTTCACTTTTTTGTGCAAATAGAAATGATATTAACTTAAATATTATAAGAGTTGGTCATAGTTGTTGTTTTTTTTTTTTTTTTTTTTTTTTTTGTTAGCAAGTATTAAATTTAGATCTAATAAAAAATGTTGATTATTTTGTAATACGTTTATTACGTCAGTTTTTTTCTTCTCTTTGATAATGATTAGTTATGTCAACTTTAAATTTAAATTAATCCATACTTTCTATTTTATTATTTGCTTTGAACACATATGTGTTTGGATTAACAATTTAATTTCTTTGTACAATAATAATTTCAGTTAATTTGTTTATTTCTCTGACTGGTCTTGTTTGCATAATATTTTCACTTTTAATGACAATTTCAGACTATAAATTACTTAATAAATATTTAATTGTTTGATTAACATTGCTCGGGCAATTGTGATTGAGATTGTAGTTTAATTTTTTTCAAATGATATCGACATCAAATGACATCGAAAAAACAATTAAGAAAAATTAATTGGTTGCATAAATATATGATGGAATGTAATTAATATACATACATAGCAATAAAAAAATAATTTAAATAACATTTACGTGGTTTAAATGACAATATAATTAAATAGAGAATAAAGCAAAAATGCATATTTCAAATTATGAAAAATGCTTTTTAAATTAAGTTTCGAGTGATTATTAAAATTGGTTGAAAATTTTTTCGAAATATTATTTATTTGTCGGTCATATTTAATTAAAATTACTTCAATTTATAGTATATGGTCCGATATTTCAAATAACAACGAAGAAAGAAAAATTAACCCTTTAAAGCAACGGTTCCCAAATGGTAGTCCGTAACATAGGGGGGTCCATGAAGACGAACGAAAAAATAACAGATATGAGACTTTAGTCGTCTTCAATATGTTGATCCAGTTAATTTTAAATATACATACACACATAGTAAAATAATTCGTAGGTATTTTAAAATTCAAATTCCAAATTCACAATTCTTTCGCAAAGAGATCAAGTCAAATTTGCAAATTCATAACGTTTTAGGTTTTATCGAGGTTCAAAGTTCACATTTTTTAAAAATTTTTCCAACAAGCATTAAATTTGACATCGTATATTTTGTAAACTACTTATCCGATTTTAATGGTTTTAGAATGAAATGGTCATATTTCATTTAAAATGTTATATATAAGAATAATAGTATAGAAAAACTTTCTTTAGTCAAGGATATCTCAAAAAAGATATCTTCTATTTTATTTATTCCTCCACCAAAAAATAGCTTATAGAGTTCTCAACGAAATATACAAATTTCAAAATTAAACAATGAGGGCATCTCAAATAAATCAACTTTTTGGAAAATAATACACATCATTTCCATACAAATTTCAAAATTTATAATTTTATTTCTTGATGAACTCAATAAAAGGCTGAAAAATTTCAAACAAATAACACCGTGCAACAGTCATTTCCACACAAGAAACAGTGGACCATTAGTATTAACCCTGTGTACTCAGTTTTTCAAAATCAGCTCAGGCCCTCTAAAAGGACTTTAAAATTTAAAGAACATACGATTTCAAAAGATGGAATTCCAAATTTATATAAAAACAAGTAAGAGTGCTGCATTCGGCTGTACCGAATCTTATATACCCTTCACCATTATGTTAAATTTAAGACTTTTTTCTTCAATTTTCCCAAAAAAAATCGCATTTCGTTCATAAATGTTTCCCATCTCTGTGACAAAAAAAATCAAAACAGCAAACACATATACTAAACGTTGTTGTTGTTGTTTCCAGCTGTTTATTTAAACAAGCAAAGACAATGTACATACAAACAAGCACAATCGGAACGTTGTTGTTATTTTCATGAGTCTGCATGAAAAAAATACTAATATTTTGATGAAATTTTCAGAGGTATTGCTCATTATGAACCGATTTTGCTGATTTTAAATAGGAAACTTCTCGAAAGCATGTCAGATAGAATTATTGAAGACTGAGATACCAAAGATATCTGAGGTCTTCAGAAAATTGATTTCAACACACACAGACAGACGGACAGACAGACGGACATGGCTTAATCGAATCCGCTATCTATAAGGATCCAGAATATACATACTTTTGGTGAGGGAATACAAAAAATGGAAGGTACCTTTTTTGGGATATCCTTGACTTAAGGACATTTTTGAATATAATTATCCTTGTATTAAAACTATAATATTTTAACAATAGTAATATTAAGCTGCAAGATATATGCTTTAAGTAGGGACTAAAACGATTAAAATCGGATAGATAGTTTAAAATATACGATGTCCAATTTAATGATTGTTGAAAAATGTCCTTAAAAATATAAACTTTGAACCTCGATAAAATCTAAACCGTACCTAACGAATAAATTTTGGAAAACTTTAAATTTAATATTTACACGGAGAATGTGTATACCGAATTATGGATTTAGAGATTTCGGCTAATATAAAACTCGTTCATGTCTATTATCATTGGTATTTGAAAATAAGTTATGAAAATAATAAATGTCGTTAAATATTCAAAGCTTTTTTTCTTTCTTTGGTTTACGTCAGTCCTGTAGTAAATGTGCGATATTTACATACATATATTATATATAATATTTGAACAATGTAAACGACCGCACTCAAGCAGAAATGTACAAAAAGTTATTTCGATTTAAACTTTTCCGTACGTACAGAAATTATGTTTTTTAAACTTATCGTTTATTTTAATCTCATTTCGTTTGTTTTTGGATAAAAGTTTCCGAAGAAAACTTTATGCCAGTTTATGTTGAGCTAAATATTATCAAAACACATACATGCATACATAACATTAATCCCTACAAACATTTTCTATTGCGGAAGTTACCCGTATGAAACTTCCAAACGTGCTAAAAGCTCGCCAGCGATGTTGCGGAAGTATAAAAATTCTTGTCACCAGTCGGGAAGAACTGATGCCGAGCTGGGGAACGTCTAAGAGTATCGTGGAAGATACTTCTGGAAGACCCGCAGAAGAAACTTCTAGATGTCTCTTGGAAGTAAGGTATTGCCAAAGACTCTTCTAGATGTGACTAGGAAGTCACTTCTTGAAGTGACTACTTAGTATCATCTATAAGTGTTCCTATCTTATCTTCTAGAAGAAGAGTATTCTCTTCTTCTAGAAGATGAGTATTCTCGTCTTCTAGAAGATGAGTTTTCTCTTCTTCTATTTGTATACCCACCAAGATAAAATCTATAAAAATAAATCTAAATAAAATGAAATTTTATAGTTTTTATTGAAATAATTGATATTAAAATAGTAGAAAAAATAATTGATTTAAGAACTAATCTAAAAAAGTAATATATGTACATTAGACCGACTCACAAAAAATGGTGCTTGAGTTACCCTTGAGTTTCAAAAAATCTTTGTTATGTTTTATAATGGTTCCCAAAATATTTCTATCCTATCGATGGCTCTTTGTGAGCTGAACCGGTTACAAAAAAGTCCCTTTATAGTCATTTTTTTGTAATTATACAGCATTTCTTAAACAATATATACAGTATTTGGTATCATTTGAAAGGTTTGAAGAAAAGTATAGTGGTGCGCAAAATTTGCAAAATTTTGCATACATTTTATTTTTCTTAGTGAAAACCCTAACAATTTTAAATATTTTGGAATATGCAATTATAAGCAGACGGCTTTAAAATACTATTTTAACGATACCCCGTATTGGATATTTTGTTTCAAAACAAACAAAAATTAAAAAAAAGTAATTCCAAAATACCTCTTTTAATTTGGTGTAGCTTACGAACGGTCATCGCTAGACTTAAAATATTTTGGGAATCATCATAAAACAAAGCAAGGTAAATTTTGAGAGGGGTAATAAAACACGTTTTTGCTTTCCATAGAGAGTGAGTCGGTCTAATGTACATATGTATCAAAAATTTAGAATTATTACCTTATAATAAGATAATTTTCAGGAAATCTGTATTAATATTCCAACTGTTGACTGGTATAAAAATTGTAAAACGTTGCACAGTGGTATAGGAAAAAAAAAAAGAGGGAAATAATTCGGTAACTTCTAAACGGTTAATCCGATTTTAATGAAATTTGGTATGCACAAAGAGGAGGTGTTGTCGAGTTTAGGTTTTGAATTTGGACCTTATAGGCCAACCAGGGGCCCGGCGGGGGGTCCTCAAATTAGGACACCTAGGCTATGTTAAATTTTTAAAACGATCCTATTTCTTCATTTGAGTTCCGATTTAAAAAAAATTTCGTATATAGAATCTCCTCATCGAGCACTATAAAAAATGTCGTCGTAGCAGTAAATTATCTCTTATAGTTTAGGAGATATTCGCATTTGAAAATTAAAATTTTAAAATTTTTACCGTCCTTACTTTAGTTTTTTTGATAATAGCGGGTCCAAATATTCCCGATTTTCGCCATTTTTTTATTCGCTTAACAACAAGTTTATATATCAAGCAGTGAAAGAATTATGTAAAAATCATGACTGAGTCCAAAGTTATAGGCATTTTAATTTAAAAAAATTAAAAAAAGGCGATTTTTTGTCATTTTTTTGGGAAAAAAGTATCTTTTTCTTTTTAAGTTATCTAAAAAGTTTCTAAGAAGATGTATATAGAATTTATACTTTTTGGAAAGCTGACTTTACATAAAATACGATAAATGAAACAAAACCTAAAAATTTTTGATACCGAGGGGACCAGGTCCATCCAAAAAAACCCTATTTTTTATGGAAAATTAAATTTTGAGCAAAAATTCTCAAATCGCATAGTCGATATCAAATTATAGTGACCTGCTTTATATGACCCAATATGTTCTTAATCATTTTGTAACGGGTTTCGATAACCCCGCCCCTGGTATGGATATAATAGGCAAAAAACCAAAAAATCCCATTTTTGGGATTTTTTAAAACTTTTTTGGGAATTCCGGGATTTCTAATAAGAAAATTCGAAATTTTTATTTAATTTTGGATTTTGAGTAAAAAAATCTACCTAACTGTAAAATTTCATCAAAAAATAATCATAAATAAAATTTTTATTGCAATTAGAAAAATTTGTATCTTCGCAAAAACTGAATAAAAAACATTTTTTAATTTTTTTTAAAAAAAGTATTCCGCGAATTTTTTAATTTTCAAAAATTATATACAGTTTTGAAAAATAGACAAAATTACCTTTCCATTGATATATAACATGCCTACCTAATGTTTTTAAAGTGACAAATTAATTAGGGAAAACTCAACATCTTTTAGAAAATTTGCCTAGCACTATTATTTTCATCCATAAGGTTAACTCTTAAATTTGTTACATATATACATATATTTTTACTCAAAATCCAAAATTAAATAAAAATTTCGAATTTTCTTATTAGAAATCCCGGAATTCCCAAAAAAGTTTTAAAAAATCCCAAAAATGGGATTTTTTGGTTTTTTGCCTATTATATCCATACCAGGGGCGGGGTTATCGAAACCCGTTACAAAATGATTAAGAACTTATTGGGTCATATAAAACAGGTCACTATAATTTGATATCGACTATGCGATTTGAGAATTTTTGCTCAAAATTTAATTTTCCATAAAAAATAGGGTTTTTTTGGATGGACCTGGTCCCCTCGGTATCAAAAATTTTTAGGTTTTGTTTCATTTATCGTATTTTATGTAAAGTCAGCTTTCCAAAAAGTATAAATTCTATATACATCTTCTTAGAAACTTTTTAGATAACTTAAAAAGAAAAAGATACTTTTTTCCCAAAAAAATGACAAAAAATCGCCTTTTTTTAATTTTTTAAATTTAAATGCCTATAACTTTGGACTCAGTCATGATTTTTACATAATTCTTTCACTGCTTGGTATATAAACTTGTTGTTAAGCAAATAAAAAAAAATGGCGAAAATCGGAAATATTTGGACCTGCTATTATCAAAAAAACTAAAGTAAGGACGGTAAAAATTTTAAAATTTTAATATTCAAATGCGAATATCTCCTAAACTATAAGAGATAATTTACTGCTACGACGACATTTTTTATAGTGCTCGATGAGGAGATTCTATATACGAAATTTTTTTTAAATCGGAACTCAAATGAAGAAATAGGATCGTTTTAAAAATTTAACATAGCCGAGGTGTCCTAATTTGAGGACCCCCCGCCGGGCCCCTGGTTGGCCTATAAGGTCCAAATTCAAAACCTAAACTCGACAACACCTCCTCTTTGTGCATACCAAATTTCATTAAAATCGGATTAACCGTTTAGAAGTTACCGAATTATTTCCCTCTTTTTTTTTTCCTATACCACTGTGCGTTGGACTCTAAAATATTTTTGTAGTTCTTCATAAATTTTATGATCAATCCTTCAAATTGTAAGAGTTATATTTTGGAACGTATTAATCCTTCAACGAAATAAAGAAAAATAATGTTATAATTAATATATACATACTTTTGTATTTATTGAAATTACCTGTTATACTTTAGGAAGCAATAAAAATAAGATTCTCTTATGATCAATACATTTCCCACCAAAGTTTAAACGGTCAGATCCATTTTTTACATTTTCTGCAAATAATCGACCTTCTTAATGGAACCGCGTGATGAAATAAGACATATATAACTTACCAGATCCCTTTTTTATATTTTAATTCGGTTAGAAGTATTTTAATAGGGGCTACAATATTAGCTACTGCTTTCTAAAAAAATAAAATAATTAAAAATTAATTAATTTATTTATTTATTGTTTTGAATCAATAAAAACATTACCTTTCATGAACATTTTTTAAATAAACCGTTAATTAAACCGTCTATAATGATCTGAAATTACTCAGTCATGGATTATTTTTAAAATTATTTACAGTCACTAACGATAGAAACATCTTAACGACCCTAAACGGGATATTGCTTTTGACACTAATACTGCAATACTATTTTTTGTTTGGGCTCTTCTAAGTAAGGAGTTATACACTTTCATAAACTTAAGAATATTAGTATCATATAAAGGTCATAGAAAGACCTGGTGTTAATAACTAAAAAAGTATCTATAATTAGAATAATTAAATCCAAAGCTATATGAAAATTAATAAAATTGTATTTAAAAAAGGTGGTTTTATTATTAAATATCTTATGTGGGCAATTTCGTGTCAAGTGACCCAAGTCAAAAAATAATTTATGTATGTAAAACAGTAGTATTAATTTGAATATAATGATTCCAGCTAGCGTTTAAATACTTTAAGTAAAATTTGAATGTATTTTTTTTTGTTACGATAATGAAATACAAAAATTTTAGCTCAAAGTGATCATACGTAATTTAGAAATAGGACCTAAACGCGCAAATAGTTTAAAAAATATTGAAAGTTAAGATTTAACTCAAATAAATCTAAATAGGTTAAAAATGCAATGTTCATCAAATGAAAGCCGAAACGTACAACTTGAAAAAGTTTTTAAATGCTTATAACTCCTAAACCAATTAAGAGAGAGACGAAATTTAATATAAAAACATTTTTAATTAAACATATTAGACATCGTTTAAAAATAATGGAATTGGAAGGCGTTTAGAGTTGTTAACTTATTCCTAAAATAGTATTTTAATGTAAAATACGACAACTTACTTTTTTATTTTTTTATATAAAACATGAAGATAATTTCTTTTTCGTATATATTTAATAAACTTCAACAATTAACAAAACCTTCTTAAATGTTTATTAACAGTTGACTTTTAACACAACACTGTCATATTCTTTTTTATTACTTAAGATTCACAATATATTGATTACACTATTTTTCTATGAATATTAAATTCAATAACTCATTTAAGTTATACAATGAATAATTAAAACTGAACATGACTGGACAAAACACAAAACATCACTGAACTTAACAAAATTTCTGCATTATTTATTTTTATTTTTTTTGCGTTCACGCTAAAAATGGAGTATTTATATTTTTTTGTTTTTGTACTCTTCTTACTATCATCCGGAAGTAACCTAAAAGTATACTTCCAGACGGCGAAAACTAGAAATCAATGTATTTTGTTTTTGTAAAATGTGCGTTCTCGTCTGACAATCGTCCAGAAGTGTTTCTGACGTGGCGTCTGGAGTGATGCGCAATAGTATTGTCTTCTAAATGTTTGAAGGGATGTATCGCGCCCGTTTGCTAAAATAATGTTATAACTCAAAATTGTTTTTTTTTTATAATACTTCTAATAAGTATTTTCGTTGGAGAAACGAATAGTAAACAATTTATTAAAAAGATTAATTTGATTGACTTTGCTCATACACTTTGCCCATACAGGACTCATACAAATAAATTGGACATTTTTTCTGTCATTGCCAGGATTTTGCCCATGTTAGGTCCAAATATCTTGGAAGTGATGTTATTTCATATATTACATCTCTCAGGTTAAATGAGTTTCTGAAAACTGGACGGTAATCCTGTAAATATATCGCTATATAAAGTTTTCCCACCAACTTTCTTTATGAAAAGGAGCGCTCACAATCTCGATAGCGGCCTGGATGTGTTTTCAATCTAACCTAAGTATAACTTATAGTCATCAAGTAACATTGTTCGTAATTGTTTAACAACAATTAACACTGGGACAGAAAAAATCAATATGAAGTGCAATAATACCTTCAAATATAATAAATCTGCGTTTTTTGATTTTTTTGAGTTAGAACAGTAATATGTTAACGGGGGATATGTATTCTCGATAACATACAATTTGTATAACAATAATAGAACTATAAGATAGGATGATAGTAAAATGAAAGCAGTAGACAATAACCAAAACCGCAGAATAAGATAAATTAACATATAAAAGTAAATAACAAAAACAATAAAAGATTATATTGCTACTAGGGTATTGTTATTTGGTATAAATTATGAATGAAAAAGGATTTTAAAAATTTAAAATAATTTTAACAGACAGTCCGCCCTTCTGTCTGTCTGGCTAGATCGTCTTAGAATTAAATATGGACCCCATATATAATATATTTACTACTTACATATCGTCGTACTCTACATATCGTGTTATATAAATATTTTCTAATTTATTAGTCATATTCTTTATGCAGCTGTATAGATATACATTGACTAATTTTTCGAATTACTTGTAAGCGATTGTAGTAAGCACTAGTCTCCAATGGTATTACATTGACTTAAATTGCTATTGTGTAATCAAATTTTAACGTTTTAACCCCTTACTAGATAGGCTGAAACCACATAACTAACTAAAGTAACAGTGATTACTAGACTTCTTAAAAGTAATGCAAAAGTAACTTGTTGAGTAAGAACTAGGGTGATCGACTCGATTTTTCAACCGGTTTTAAAACCGGTTTTTTCTGCTTTACCAGTGTCGGTTTTTTCTTAATGTTGATTTTTCGAATATCGAATAACCCGGTTTTTTTACTTTTTAAAACCCGGTTTCGAATACTTTTATTTGCTTTGTATTCAAAGATTATTTAAATGAAATTTTTAAGTAAATAATAATACAGCCCGTCTAAATTTTAAAAATATTCGAGTCGAGGAACTAGCGTATATTTTTCTACAGCTCCTTTGGTTAAACTTTTTTGATTTTCCTAATTAATTAAAAAAATTTATTTGTAAAATTGATAACTGTTTGATAAAATTTTATCAATCTTAAGATTATATTCCAATTACCATAATTAATTTACGGCTGAAATTTTATGGAAGTGTTGGAATGCCTATGCAAATTTCCTAAACAGGGCTTTTAAAATAAGCTAGGATTACATAGTACCTTATGTTTAACAGAAGTGTCCCACTTTTTTCCAAAATTTTTTTTATATTAAAGAAATAGTGTAAATCAGACGACTAGATCTAAAGTTATCTTTTAAACTGTTAAAAATCATTTCGGGCCATGTTTTATTAATCAAATTTAAACATAAACAATAAGTTTTTCAAATTAAAATATATTTGTTTTATTTATAATGAAAAACCGGTTAACCGGTTTTTTCTGAATTTGAAAAATATCAACCGGATTTTTTAAATGTCAACTATTCGAACTATTCGAAAACCGGTTTTTGGAAAATGTCGAATAATCGATCACCCTAGTAAGAACAAGTCATTACCAAGTTTCTGCTAGGTATACATATCTGTATATGCATTTAAATGTCAAAAAAATTAAAAATTATTGTTAAATTAAACCCATACAAAGGGAAAATGGCTTTTGATTTTTCAGTAAAATGTCATTACTTAATATTATTTCAATTATAGATAGTCATAAAAATACTACAAATTTCATGTACATAAGTATGTATATGTACATAATTCTTATTAAATTTCAATATTAAAATAATTTATTATTTGGAAATTTAATTCCACTGTAACAGAATTCAGTTTCGTCCTTTTAATGTTAAGTTAAGCATGTCAAGCAATGTAAAATGTCACTGTAAAAAAGATATCACGCTTGTGGCAATTTTTTTATATTTTTTTTTAAATTAAGGATGAAAATGAGGAAGTAACAACAAACAACATAATTACACGCCATCAATCTTCAGAAAAGTGTTGTTTAAGTTTTACATTAATTCAAACTAATCAGGTTTAATTTAGCAGCGCTCTAAAAGGGAAAGCAGAAAAGGATTTCATTGTGTGCAAAAGGATACAAATGAATAAGCTTGAGCATGAATTGGTATTAGTTAGCATGCCGGAAATGTTTGAGATATGTAAATAAATCTTTAAAAAAAATGTTTAAGTTTACGAATACTATACCCACAAAACAAATGTTTTATACTAATAAAAGGTAATCCACATTATTTATATGCGTACTTATAAAATGTTATAGAAATAAGGAAAAAATATATGTACATAAAACAAAAGGATTCCAATGCAAATCTCCTTTATTTTATATAAAATTTAGAATTAATACATACACAAATAAAGGTTTTTTTATTTTCAAAAATATTGGCATAATTTGTTAACAGACTTTTAAATATTAAGTGTAAAGTAAGCATATTGTTTAAATTATAGATAAAATGCTGTTTTAACAAAATCTAACTTTTTGTATCTATGAAATTGCTATTGCGAAATTCCCGTTAACTGTCAATCAGTGTGGTCAATTTTTATTCACATTTTCCCGTCAAGTCATGCTACAAAACCGCAAGAAACCAGATTTAGATTTTTGCAAAAGCATCTAGAAACCTAGACTATACTATAGATATAGAATAGATTATAGACTATATTATAGACTAGACTATAGACTAGACTAGACTATAGACTAGACTATGGACTAGACTATAGACTAGACTATAGACTAGACTATAGACTAGACTATAGACTAGACTATAGACTAGACTATAGACTAGACTATAGATTAGACTATAGACTAGACTATAGACTAGACTATAGACTAGACTATAGACTAGACTATAGACTAGACTATAGACTAGACTATAGACTAGACTATAGACTAGACTATAGACTAGACTATAGACTAGACTATAGACTAGACTGTAGACTAGACTATAGACTAGACTGTAGACTAGACTATAGACTAGACTATAGACTAGACTATAGACTAGACTGTAGACTAGACTATAGAATAGACTATAGACTAGACTATAGACTAGACTATAGACTAGACTATAGACTAGACTATAGACTAGACTATAGACTAGACTATAGACTAGACTATAGACTAGACTATAGACTAGACTATAGACTAGACTATAGACTAGACTATAGACTAGACTATAGACTAGACTATAGACTAGACTATAGACTAGACTATAGACTAGACTATAGACTAGACTATAGACTAGACTATAGACTAGACTATAGACTAGACTATAGACTAGACTATAGACTAGACTATGACTAGACTATAGACTAGACTATAGACTAGACTATAGACTAGACTATAGACTAGACTATAGACTAGACTATAGACTAGACTATAGACTAGACTATAGACTAGACTATAGACTAGACTATAGACTAGACTATAGACTAGACTATAGACTAGACTATAGACTAGACTATAGACTAGACTATAGACTAGACTATAGACTAGACTATAGACTAGACTATAGACTAGACTATAGACTAGACTATAGACTAGACTATAGACTAGACTATAGACTAGACTATAGACTAGACTATAGACTAGACTATAGACTAGACTATAGACTAGACTATAGACTAGACTATAGACTAGACTATAGACTAGACTATAGACTAGACTATAGACTAGACTATAGACTAGACTATAGACTAGACTATAGACTAGACTATAGACTAGACTAGACTAGACTAGACTAGACTATAGACTATACTATACTACAGACTAGACTGTAGACTAGACTATACACTAGACTATAGACTAGACTATAGACTTGACTATAGACTCGACTATAGACTCGGCTATAGACTCGACTATAGACTCGACTATAGACTAGACTATAGACTCGACTATAGACTATACTATGTGTAATTTTGATTCGAATAAATGAACTTTTTTCACTTTTTATAAAACTTAAAATGATAATTTTAATGTTAAATGATAAGAAAAGCAATATTTAGCACCTAAATTATATTTCTAAATAAAATGTCACATTATTAAAAAAATGCCTAAATTAATTTTATTTGAAATTGCAGTTTCTCTCAAAAGCCTACAATAAAGAAAGAAATGAAACATTTTCTTTTGAATCTATCACTAGGGGTTTTTCCTTCGTATAACTTTTATAAAATTAAATGTGATAAATGTGCATAGAATTATATAGAAAATGTTAAGACTTTATTTCATTTACATGATGGCAACCTACAGAAAAACTTGTGCTAAACGAGAAATACTCCCATGGACATGATGAAATAATCTTTTGTTTTAAAGTTTATTTACATTTTAATGTAAAAAGTTTTTTTTTTAATTTTTTCTATTTCTTTTATTTAACAGCACTTTTGCCATAAAAGATGTTGAAGATATTTATGTACATAGATATGTACATTAAAGAGTTCCGATAAACAGCCTTTTAAAGCAGCGGTTCCCACCGTTTTTTACTTCGCGGACCCCTTGAGGAACTTATTTAATTTCACGGACCCCCATACATATTTTGATATCTTATTGTTATAAATAATTGTTCATCCGAAAATTGTCTTAGTCCTGGTCCATAAACCCTATAAAATATTCCCGTACATTGAGAATAATTAGTATTTCGGAGATGTTTTCAATTGCATGGTTTTAAATATAGAATGACTTCTAACATGATGTTTAATTTTATGATCGTGAGAAATTTCATTTGAATTTTAAAATACCTACGAATTATTTTAGTGCGTGGTTTTGACTATTTACGCAAAACGCTATGAATTTTCTGATGTTGATTTAATAATATTGGACAACAAAATGAATTTAAAATCTGTGTATCACGTCGGAATTGAATATTTATATTTAAAATTAACTAGATTAACACTTTTGCTTACAATTTAAAAAAATATTATGAAATGTGACCTAACTTCATATTCCGGGATTCCAGTATCAGTATTTAATTCTAAGGCAAATCATTATCCGTCTGATATAAAAACATTTATTTCGATACATATACATTTATAAAAATTACAAATCATATAAATGTGAAACAATAAATTTGTAGGGCCTGGCTTCATCCTGATAAACGACCGAAACAATAAAATTCAAAAAGTCACCAACAAATCTGGGATTATTGAATAAAAATTGTGCATTTTAGTATTTATAAAAAATTTGGAGATATTTTTAATATTTTCTAACATATAGAGAATATTTTTTATTCATGATTTTTTTTCGTTCGTCTTCGCGGACCCCCTAGGATTTTGCTGCGGACCCCCTTTTGGGAACCGTTGTTTTAAAGAATCTCAGGTATACCTCTCAATCTATGTGTATTAACGTACTGAACACGAGAAAAATAAAAAAATATAGTTTTTGGAATGCTTGAAGTTGGTTTGAAATTGGTCTCAAAAATTTACACATTTTTTTGTATGTTTCTCCCGGTATGTGAGTGGCTAATGTTCTAGTCTGTTAGACCAGAGATCGTGGGTTCGATTCCCACCTGATGGAATTTATTAGATATATGTGGCCTCCGGTAAGTTATTGTTCTAGTCTGAGGAGGTCGTGGGTTTGATTTCCACCTGAGGCACTTGTTAGTATTTCTTTGGATTTGATGTAACATCCCCCTTTCTAACTTATTAACTAAGCATAATTGTAGTTAATAAAAGCTGGGTCCAATTATGGACCGACCTCTACAGAATTAATATGATTTATTTTAAGAAATTTCTAAATCTTTTTAATTTTGTAGAACTTGGACCATAATTGAGTCATTTTCAAAAGAGGACCTTATATGGGAGATAGTCAATTAAAATACGATCCTTATAAATTTTCGCCGATATATGTTTATTCGTATAATACTTGTTTGCGTTTATTCGTATAATACTTGTCTGCTATTATTAATCGTTAAAGTCGTTTTCTGACAGGGACACTATATGGGGTGTAGGATCAATTATGAACCGATCCTTACCAAAGGAGATTTTTGCTCTAATAAAACTTGTTTGTGTAGAATTTCGTCACGATATTAATATTATGAATCCAGTTATGAGCATTAAATCCATTTACTGTATATGATCTAATAGGTTGAGTAGACACAATAATTGTTTGATATCCGCCATACCTTAGAATATAATTTCTAGGTACATAAAACTAACTTGTAAAAATTTGATCACTATTACTGCCTAATTAACTTATTTATGACTTATTAAACTGTATTCCGGGGGCCACTTGTATGGGCGCTAAGTGAAACCGTAGACCGATATGGCTCATTTAGTATACCAAGCAAACACTATCAAAAGAGAATGACTGTACAAACATTAATCGACATCCTCCCACGAAGTCTCTATCGTGCTTTCAACATAAAGACTGTCGAACAAGGCAAGATCGTCTTAGAATTTAATAAGGTCCCGGAAAATATATACTTGTGTGGGTTTAAGTGTGACCAATATTTCTATGTGTTTCAAACGGAATGACCAACCCAATATACTTCCAATAATTTTGTTGGTCGTTATAAAAATATATGTAATTCTCTATTTTTCATCCAATAAATATGAACGACATTCACTTTCGTCACGATGGAAATATGTATGGAGTTTTCAGGCGAAAAGTTCTTGTGTATAAAAATTAACAATAACTACAATGAAGCTGTATGTTATTTTCAATGTATTGTGCTATGTAAAATAAAGTTTCTAATTTTCCGGACTTTTTCATTCCCGGAAATGTAGACAAGTTTTCAATACGTAATAGCCTGCAACATCTTAAAGAAATTTTATATCTTTTCACTTTTCGACATTTCTGTATCACTTTTACGGAATAAATTTTTATAAATAAATTTGTAATTCTTTCACAGAATTATATATACATAATGTACATATGTATGTATGTATATTAGGGTGATCGATTATTCGACATTTTCCAAAAACCGGTTTTCGAATAGTTCGAATAGTTGACATTTAAAAAAAACCGGTTGATATTTTCCAAATTCAGAAAAAACCGGTTAACCGGTTTTTAATCATAAATAAAAAAATATATTTTAATTTGAAAAACTTACCCCCTTATTTTGTAAAACACTTCACCTTGCGTTGAAAATATTTTCATACAAATATTTTAAAATACAAAAACAATTTATATGAAAAATGAAGTGAAGTGAGGGGAAGGGATTTACAAAATAACCCCCTTAATGTTTATGTTTAAATTTGATTAATAAAACATCGCCCGAAATGATTTTTAACAGTTTAAAAGATTATAACTTTAGATCTAGTCGTCTGATTTACATTATTTCTTTAATATAAAAAATTAGGAAAAAAGCAGAACACTTCTGTTAAACATAAGGTACTATGTTATCCTAGCTTATTTTAAAAGAACTGTTTAGGAAATTTTCATAGGCAATCCAACACTTCCATAAGATTTCAGCCGTAAATTAATTATTGAAATTGGAATATAATATAATATAATGATAAAATTTTATCAAACAGTTATCAATTTTACAAATAATTTTTTTTAATTAATTAGGAAAATCAAAAAAGTTTAACCAAAGGAGCTGTAGAAAAATATACGCTAGTTCCTCGACTCGAATATTTTTGAAATTTAGACGGGCTGTATTATTATTTACTTAAAAATTTCATTTACATAATCTTTGAATTCAAAGCAAATAAAAGTATTCGAAACCGGTTTTTAAAAAGTGAAAAAACCGTGTTATTCGATATTCGAAAAATCAACATTAAGAAAAAACCGACACTGGTAAAGCAGAAAAAATCGGTTTTAAAACCGGTTGAAAAATCGAGTCGATCACCCTAATGTATATACATATGTACGTAGTACATCGTAGGATCGGAAATTATATTATGGAATTACAAATTTATATATAACATTCTCATGAATGTACATATTTTAAATAAAAAAAATAATTAAATTATAACCTTTTAATTTTTTGCAGATGCAAATAATATTATGCTAAATGAACAATCAGAAAAGTTTACAGAAACGGTGAAAACAACCAATGAAACCGATATTAAAAACAGACAAATTATGGAGAAAACTTTAATAATTGTAAAATTTGTCATTGAAAATAAAATAAACGAAAATATAAATGAAATGATGACGGCAGCCACCACCAGAGCAAATATGATGAAACAAACAAATAAATTTAATAACAGTAATACAATTAAGAACAATAATACAGATTGTTTAAATGAAAACAAATGTAGAACACCAGCAAGCCGGACGCCATATAGAAAGATATCCCTTACTAAAACCAAAACCACCTCAAACAACATACACACTCACAATAGCAGCAGTAGTTTCTATATTATCAATCGTATAAGACACCAGATGTCCTGTGCTTTAAATAAACAACATTTGTGGATGATGCTGTGGTTGCTGGTGACATTAATACAACATGTGGAATCATTAGAAATGACAACAGGACCATACCACGCAGCACACCACACGTCTTCATCAACCGTGCGGTATAGTCAACTCTTAAGCACAAACGGTCAAATGACCATGAATGGCAATGCAAAGAGTATGGACGAAGTTGACGACGATACATTTCGTCCGTTTGTGCCCAAAGATCCAGAAATGATATCGCGTAATGTGTTTACGCCATCTGGACAATTTCGTGTCTTTCAACCCATTGACACAGATTTAAGAGCAGCCGTGACAATACAAAGCAAAAGTCAACATTATGGAAGAAATAAAATGTCAGATCCATTAAACTCATCTTCATCAGCAGCAACGACAACGGCAGCAGCAGCAGCACCGAAACAAACATCCTTAGTGCATGACACACAACATATGACTGGAAACCATAAAAATAATAAAGGCAATGTTAAAGCTCATGTTGAAGGAGCAGTCTACCAAATAGACTCCAGTAATTTATCATTAACGAAACATCAAAATCAGCAACAACAACAACAGCAGCATCAAAATCAACAACCAGAACCACAACTACATAAAACGTTCAGAAAAACACATGAGATTAAACAACAACAACAATATCAACATGACCATAAACAACTCATGAACAATGTGGATGTTCAACGAAATGAAATTTCCAAAAAGGATGATTTGACATCAGATTTCAAAAATCTCGAAGATTTATTAGTCGACTATGTAACGAACTTTTTTGAAAAAGGTCAATACGAACCCATGCCTGGTCTCTTGGTTGAACTACAAAACAATCAAAGCCAACCACTGGCTAACGAACTGACCACCAAGACACGTAATGTGCGACAAGCATCGTTTGCCACTGATGCTAAGGTTAAAATTGATTTACCACGAACGATGGCGACAGGACGTTTATTATTTTTAACAGGTTTGCACGACAGAACAATTTTGGGTTATTTTTCAAACGATGATTTATTTATGTTTTTATTATATTTATAGGTCTTAAAAAAGTTTTATGGCCTGTTTTTATGGGTTTACAAGTTTTGAAATCCTTACTTATCGCCATGTTTATACCGGCTATTATTGGTTCGTTTACGAAATTATTGGGCAAAGGTAAGTAGTTAAGAGATTATAATTGGTGTGTGTTAAGAGCTAATTAATAATGTTTGTGGTATTCAAGCGCTCATAAAGGCTACTAATAGGGGTCACTAATGAGTTTATATAATGAGTCAATTTATAATTTTTCTAAAGTTCAACGCGTAAATTTAACTAATTTTAGGACGTCACTGCATTATACACAAGGAATAGAAGTTTTTTTTAAATTTATTTGTATCTTGACGTCTAGCAATACAATAAAGTCATGATTCTTTAACGCTCAAAAGTGATTATAATCGTGTTCTATTAATCGTGTTCAATGTCGTAACCTCTGCTTTCCGACCAGACTATAATTAAATCTAATTAGATACATTTGTAATTTATTATTAAGGTAGTCAAGATCATCTCTTCTTCTAGTACTACATACGACTGTATATTAACAAGGACTAGTCGAGTTCCTATCTATAGATGAAGAAAGAAGTCATGATATTTTAAAGCCGATTTTTGAGGTCCGCTAAAGAAAGCGCTCTCTTATAATATTCCATATCACAACCAAAGGGATATGAATGTTACTGCTTACGACGAATTCATTGGTCATGACAAATTTGAACATTTTTGAACAAATTTTGAACATTTCTCTAAATACTCTAAAAGTCACAGTCAATCCTTTTTATAACCTCCACCAACATCAGTGGTGATAGAGGATATATAGAGGTTTGTCATTCCGTGGGTAACACCAAGAAATATTCATCCGAGACCTAACAAAGTATATATATTCCGGGTCCTTATCAAATTCTGAGTCGATTTAGCTATGTCCGTCTGCTTGCCTAAAACACGCTCACGTTAAAACTAAGCAAAATAAATAAACCAAATTCACCCGAAATATTCATTGTTGTCCTAAGCAGTTTGGTATTGAAAATCAGCAAAATCCGTTCACAATGTTAAAAGTTATGAGTAAAAATTTCAGACTACCTCGAAAAAAATTAAGTTTTTTTTCGTAATTCTTAAGTCGTTTTCTCAGAAACTACAAAAGATAATTCGATGAATTTCAGGGATCAATTATGTGGAAAATCAAAACAATCGATCCAAAATTTCTCATAGCCCCCATACCAAGGTACATATTTCCGGAAATGGATTTATTGTTAATAATTTCATCAAAAATATCGGTATCAACTCAAAATTTTGCAGATATAAATATAATATGAACAGAAATCATACTACCATCGTAGATTTGTATCGGTCCACATAGTTCCCATATAAGGCTCACTTCCGAAAGTCACTCAAACGTGCATTTTTCACTGATAAATAAGCTATCGAGATAAAATTCGACATGAATATGTTTTTTGTATATATGTATAAATCACTCTACGAAATTCTATCCGAATGCGTTCATAATTGGTCATAGCTCCCATATAAGGTCCACATTCGGAAATCACTTAAACGAGCTTATTTCATTGATAAATAAAACTATCGAGATAAAATTCAGCACAAATATTGTGTATGTATCAATCACTCTAATAATTTGATTCCGGATAGGCCCGTAATTGGTCATAGCTCTCATATAAGGTCAACTTCCGAAAATCACTTAAACGTACATAATTTATTAGCTAATAAAGCTATCGGGGTAAAATTCGACGTGAATATGTTTTGTATATATGTAAATCATTATGCGAAAATTTTCCCGGATCGGTCCAAAATTGGTCACAATTCCCAATAAGAATCATTTAAGAAAATAACTTAAATGCACAATTTCATTGACAATAACAGTTATCGGGATAAAATTCAACTTGAATATGTTTTGTGTATATATAAATCTGTTCATAAATAGTCATAGGTCCCATATAAGGTTCACTTCTGAAAATCACTTAATACCACGGGGTATAGATAAATTATTCTGCTAAAATGTTTTCCAATTGATCCGTTATAGATCGTAGTTCCCATATAAGGCCAACAACATCGTTTAAAAAGTCTTTGTCCGAAAATCACTTAAAATAAACTTTTTTCGACCTCATCAAAATATGTTCCATATATGCATAAAGAAATTACTAAATGATAGCACCCTCACTACGGAAACTAAAATTATGCCGAGTTATCTAAAAAGTAGACAGTTAAATGGGTTTTAATAAAATGTAGATTGCTGGTGGAGGGTATTTAAGATTCGTCAAAACCGAATATAGCACTCTAACTTGTTTATAATAACATGTTTATTAGGTCAAGCTTCAGTTGTTAAATTATTGGTTCTTAATTTTCGTGCCAATTTAGTGGGAAGTTTAGAGTTCAAATCAAAACACTAAGATTCTCCAAGAACAAAGTAATACCATTGAATGAAGGTACACTGAACCGGAAGAATCATTCATACAACAACCAGAAATTAGTTATTCTTGCACCTGATTATAATAAAAACCAATTTAACTTAGATTTTAAGTAACATTTTCTTATTCCAGGTATTTCAACAGGATCTGCTCCACTATTCATACGTCCCATGGAAGCGCCACAAGAATTAGATTTCCGTGATAATAGTATAAACTTTGATGATGACAAGTTCCTAGTTACCGATGAGGGTGTAAAAAATAATTCACCCTATGCCTACAATCAACCGGGTTTGTTTTAAAACGAATTGAATACAAACTTAAAAGTATATAAAATTTATCGTTAAAACTAATTTCTACTTTTTCCACAGATGCTTCACAAATGCACAACGAATATGTTTTTGATCCATCGTCCGCCAATAATCAATTGACGTACACCCGTTTGGGCATGAATGAACGGCAACATCAACTAATGCAAGATTCTTACATGAGTGCTCTACAAAGTATAGGCTCAGCCTCATTTAAAAATTCTGGTTCTTTATCGAGTGGTTCCTCGGGTCTAGTAGCACCCATGGCTAAACGTCCACCACCAGCGGCAAATGTTAATACATTCCAACAATTTCAAAATGTACCCGATTCCTCATTACTACTCTCCAATTACGATCCTTTCTATAGTCCTTTATTGTCACGCCTGGATTCGGTGTTTGCCCAGCTGAAAATCAACTCAGACAAAGAAATGTGTCGTGAAAAATTGATTTGTTTAATGTATGCAAATCCAGCAAAATATGCACCATACAGTAATTTAGTGTCGGCCCAATTGAGTCGGTAAGTGTAAATGTGAATTAAATTTTTTTACATTTAAATTTTATACGCTAGGCCTAAAAGTAGGCAATTATATGGATGATGTTATGTTGTGTAGGTTGTGTATGTGTTAGAATTCGTAAACATACTCATACATTTAGGAATATGATTTATCCCAATAAGCAAAAACCTTTGAAATGATGTAAATATGTATTTGAAAACCTATTCAAATTTCATACATAGCCTTTGAGAACAAATTTGAAATTTTTTGTTTTCAAATGGAAAATTATGGCCTTCTCAAACAAAAAGGCAGTTAGAAATCAAACGTATTTTTCAAATGTATTTGAAATTTAAAAAAAGGCTAGAGGTAAGCTTGAAACTTAAAAAATTTTCAAACGTATTTCAAGTATTCTTTATTATTATTTTCATACATATTTCAAACCCTACACAGAGAAAACAGATTCGTTGTGATAACCGAATTTGTTTCCAATCGAATTCAGTCGGTTCTCACAACTATCCTAAAATTCGATTGTTATTATTGTAAAATTTGGTTGCTATTACTGAATATACGGTGTGCACAACTATTTGTATTTTTTATTCGGTAATCTGGGTTGAAATTATTGGTATTTGCAACTGAAATATTATTTATTGAAAACCAATTTGTGGATTATGTGTATTTTAAAATAAATTTTATTTTGTTTAAAGTATTTACAAAAATATGAATATGTTTAAACTTATAAAACTTATAAATACAAATTAACAACTTCTCCCCTTTAGTTTTAAGATTTTGATGTTAATAAACATAGCGTTTATGTACCAGGGATTTTGCTCTTCATTCTGTCCAACATACAGCCTTTCTGCGGCTGTAAAATTATTAAAAATTATAGAAAAATAACACAAAATAGATTAAAAGATATAAGATATAAAATATTCTAAACATTACCTTGTTTTATGCGAGTTTCCGCATTAATTTATCCTCAAATGTAATTAAGTTTTTTAAATTATAAATTCATTTTATTATATTTATTTTTTGTAAACGTCAACTACAATTACCAATTAATCGTTTGTGAACATCGAATTTGGTTCTTTTAACCGTAATTAAATTTTTAATAATTTTTTCAATTGATAATTGGTTGCAGGGCTCAATATTTTTTACTTTCTACTGTTTTACGGTTACAGCGACTAATATTTGATGTTCTTATGTTTCAATTCTAAATAAAAGTCAGTTGCATTTATTGAATTCACAAATGAATTTAATAACCGATACAATTCAGTTCAAATTATTGAGTTGGAAATTGTTAAAACCACAATTCGAATATTATTATGTTTTTTTAATACTGAATACAGAAAATCAGTTAATTATACAGTTTTTCAATAACAGCTATACAATTTTAATAAATTTAACTAACTATTAATCATGGTAAACGATTTCCAATCGATCTGTTTTCTGTGTGTAATTATAATGCTAACTATTGCAAAATTCATATATATTTTTTACATCACCTGAAAATAAAACATTCATACATTTATTTTAGCATATTTTTCTTTTATATCTCCGATTATTTCTCCTATATTTAACGTTTTTTCGCTCCCTTGCTGTAGAAAAAATGTTCTGTTTTTATTTTTCTAAAATAATTTATTTTTTGAAAGAAACTTTTCTAAGTTCAATTAAAACAAAACTTTGAAAATTTTATAAATATCATACATTATATTTTTTTAAACGTTTTTTGAAATTATCATGTTTATTTAAAAGCTAAACTTTAAAATTTGAAAACAATTTGGAAAATACATTATTTAGTTAAGAAAATTTTCAAAAATATTCACAGGTTTGAATCGATGTTTATTGGGATGGATTATTTTTTTAAATTCTTTTGTTGTTTATTTACAAAATTTACAAAATATTTTTGTTTTTGTTTTTTTATTTCTATGAAATATTCATTGTTTAGATATCATGTCAAGGTTATCAATGTCTTTACTGAAAAATTCTGCTAAAATATTGTTTTGTAAAAATTTTTTTTCGATTATAACCAGGGAAACCGAAAACATGCTCTAAAAAAGTATTTTAAGCGCTTTAAATATGCCGTAAAAAACTCAAAATATGCTCTTAAAATTTAAAAATATATGCTCCAAAAATAATTATTTAAATTATATTTTAACATTGAAAAGCTTAAAAAGACTGAAATTGTAATGAAATAACAAATATTTAATGTCATATTTCATCCTACTAGATTTTTTATAATTGATTCATCTGATAGTTTGAAGAACTAGTTTAATAGAACTCTGTTTTACGTTCAGATAACCAATAAATAACATGAAGCCATTTGGTCCCCAAAAAACATATTTCAAACGACAAAGTTTGACACATTTCTTCCAATTGTATTCATAGCTTCACACAGAAAAACACCGAAACACGTGAACTTAATTTTCGGTTGTAGAATCTAGTGGCATACTCCGTTTTGAAAAGTTAGGTTAAAATAGGGAGATATTGGATTTTAAAGTTTACACTGTTTCTGATGTGTTTTTTGATTATTTAAATTAAAAAAACTTTCACGCATAGCAAATTATGAATTAATTATGCATATACATATATTTAGCTTTTTATAATTAGTTCGTATGTCTATGCGTGAAAACTTTTTTCAAAAATTTAAAAATTAAAAAATCACCTCATAACAGTTCATACTTTAAAACACAATATCTCCCGATTTTGACCTAAATTTTCTAAACGGAGTAAGCCACTAGATTCTACGACCCAAAATTAAGTTTAGGTGTCTCGGCGTTTTTCTGTGTCTTTTTGACATACTTAGACCGGGTTTTTGAGTTGGCAATCAAATGGCAATTAATAATTAGATTAGTTAATCTAAAAATGAATATGAAAATTAATGAAAACTTAAATTAAAAACAAAAAAATGTATTTTGAAGTGTCCATAATTTATACTAATCAATAAATAGAACATTTTAATGTTTATATATATAAAAATTTTATTAATTTTTTTGCATCAGCTGTTTACACTTTTGCATTTCGTGCTTAAGATTAAACCACCTCCATTGGGCGCTTAAACTTGCAAACAAAATTAACTAATTGAGTACTCAAAAACATCTTTCGAGGATTAATTTTAATTTAATCACTAATCCTTCACCTAAAGATTGGCCCTTACAGTGTTATCAATACTAGTTTTTTAAACGATAAAAATGGATTGGTGTCATAAAATCCAAAGTAATCGGTTTTATGTCCGATTTAAAATTTAATGCTTTATTGAATAAAAAATATAACATTGGTTTTCATGAGACTAATGTATTTTTTGCAGTTTTCAAGTTCTACAAAGAAAATATTTTTTTTTTCAAAATTGTAAAATAGGCTAAAAAATTAAAAAAATAAAAAAACTTAAATTTGATTTTTTTAAATAAAGTTTTGAAAAGAAAATTAAAAATGTACAAAAATGAAAATAAGCGAAAAACTTTAAAATATGCACTAAAAGAGTAAAGTATGCTCTAAAAACTCGAAAATATGCCTTAAATATGCTACAAAAGTCAAATCATGAAAAGTTATGCTCTTATGGGTAAAATATGCAAAAATATGATCTAACAAATCGATGCCAAAGTTCTTAAATTGGTCTGAAACGTATAAATATCTTATCCATGAGTCCATACAACGCACCACAAAAAACATGCATTTGCATATTTTGGTTTCCCTGATTATAACTCACAGTTACATAGACCTACTCTATACATAATACAAATCACAAAAACATGACTTTAAATGTTTAAATTTAATAAAATTTATTTTAAATACTGATTGAATTATTGAGTGTGATAATGTTACATTAGGATTGGGATAAAAAAAATATGAATGTTATGTGAAGTTTTAGATTTTCAGAAAATTTTTGTATAAATTCCTTGAATTTCCTTTTCTGTAGTAATAGGAAAACATACAATCTCTCACATCTGATATCAACTTTAATTGTCATTGAAATGCGAAAAGTTGTCAGTCACAAACTGTTTCTATTTAGGTCACACCATTGCACTATGGTTATAAACAAAAACAGGGTTTATTCGAATTTTAGGATATGATATGTGGAAAATCTAACGATATGGAGATATTCAGATGCCAGACTTTTATTGAGTGCAGCTCAACATTGATTTTTTCACATTTTTTGTAATAAAATTTTGAGAATTACCTTTAAAAATATAAGTCTAGAATACCACAGAAAATATATTTTAGTAATTTTATAGTTTTGATCATAAAAAGGTCTCGTCTGAACCATAGTGCATTGTAACCATGGTCCCTGTAACTACTGACACAGTTTTTTTTATCCAATAAATGTTTTTACTATTTCTAAATTCCATCTATTTTTTTATGCTTTGAGTTCTATGAAATGATGTTTTTATGTTTTGTCACGTGTAACGCATTCTCTATAAATCATGTGATATAAATAAATAGTTCTGTATGAAATGAAATATATGAATTTACAGTGGTAAATAACAGTTGTGTGCATGTTAACAATTAATTTGAAAAAAAAAAATTGAAGATCAAGCAGCCAGAAACCATTTGATTGATTTCGTATAATAACAAATAAAAGTTTTTATTCGAATAATTTAATAAAATATAAATAAAATTTGCCAAACACCTTCAAAATCTTAAGATACGGGTAAAAACGGGATTCGTACATTATAAATACACTTATAAATCAGTAACTTAGTTGAATCTCAACCTATTTTAAATTTCTCAACGGATTTAAAAGTGAAAGCTGAGGCCTTTATAATGATATATATGATGTTTAACTAACCTGTTTTGCAGATATGGGCGTGAGCGACCATATGAATATTAAATGTGATTTATTTTTCATAATAAAGCATATATCTTCAATATTACCTTGTTCCGATACATTTAGACAATTTATGGATGAAAAACTAATATTCTGAGGCTTTAAATGGGGGCTAGAGGCAAATATGGACCAAGTCCGATAAAATTTTGTAAATATTTTTATATTTAGATAATATTTATTTGTGCTGAATTTCATCGAGATATTTGTGTATATAAGTAATTTTGGACATTCAAATAATTTTCTGAAGGGGACTTTGTATGGGGGCTAGGGTCAAATAAAGTCCGATAATTACGAAAATCTGTTGCATTATTAAGACGTATATATAATTAAGTTTTGCCGATTTTTGTAGAGTTACTACAATATTTAACATAATTATGAACTTAAAACCCCCTTTCGGAGGGTAGGGTTGTATGGGGGCTAGGTGAAATAATGGACCGATTTGAACCATTTTCAATAGGCTTCGTCATTCCGAAAACTTCCGAAAAACACGTATGATCCAAATTTCCTCAAAATATCTTGAAAATTGCGACCTGTACCTGCACAAGGTTTATATGGACAGCCAGACGGACGGACGGACGGACATCGACTCAGAAAGTGATTCTGAGTTCAGTGTTTTAAAGTTTCCGACATATTCTGTGTCTGGTATGCGATCAGTCTTGTCTGAATGTGTCCAGTATACATTGATGACGTGTCTTCTAACAGTTCATCTAGTTATGAGCCGCTCGGTTGTAAGTGCCGCCTCACATCTTAAATATGTTTCAATGGGTGGAATATCTAGCAACGTTTCAAGTTCCTTGCTTGACGTTGTGCTTATGGCACCACTTGTACCCAAGCAGCATGTACGATGAACTCCCTGCTGTAGTTTGATATTACACTTTTTGTCCAAAGAAGTCAACTAGATTATTGAAGCATAAGCTAGATTTAGTCTAATTACCCTTTTATGAAACCAATGTGTCATAGAAGGACTAAGAGCCCACTTCATGCCTATAGTTCTCCTACATATCGCCCAACAGCGATGTACCTTTTTGATCCTATCCTCTATGTGGTGTCTCCATTTTAATTATCGGTAAGGGTTACACAATTTTGATAATATGTTTTGCTTTATCTACAATTACAAGGACACATTACCTATATGACGGCTTAACTCTTTTATAAACATTTAGTGGCAGCAATTAAGTTGTTGTATTGTCTAACTAAGTCTATTGAACTTTTTAATCCAAAAATAAATTTTATAAATAGCAGACATTTCAAAGTAAAATATACATACAAAAATTAATATCGTATCATTTTCCGCCTCACGTCCATACTTATACAAAGTAAATCTGTACTTGTCTAGCCAACAAATGTGCACAATGATGCTGACAAATCCTTAAATTTTTATCCTGTTAAACCTAGTTGAAGGCAAAATTTACATAAATAATTCTGTATAAAATACACAATTTACGTAAAATAAACACATGAAAAGAATTGAAGGTCTGATAAGAAATTTTCAAAATAAAATAAAAAAAAAACAAGTAAATAAGTTATATTCGGCCATGACGAATCTTATGTACCCAACTTCAAAGCAAATGTAATAAATTTATAGGGGATTTTGAAAAATGAAAGTCGGTGTTTTTGACAATAGAGTTCTAAAAATTTGGAACAACATGTATTTTGATGCAGTGGCCAATTTTCAATCAATCAACCTTCTTGTTTCAATCAACCTTCTTGTATTTCAGGTGACGATATGGATTTTGTGAAATGATATTTTTGTTATTTTCTACCACGATTTAATAACTTTTAAAATTATTTATTTACGATTTTCGGGATAGAGCCTTTCATGGGGTCCTAGGTCAATTGTGGACCGAGTGGACCGCAGAGTATGAAATAGTGATTAATTTCTTAAAAAAATTTTTACCATCATTTAAATTTAACTGATTTATTTGTAATACCTCTTAATTATATAGAAAATAGGATCAAATATAGACCGATCCTTAGGAAATTTAGTAGAGATTTTGGTTCCTTCAAATATACCCCAATATCCTTCATAGTTTATAATATAATTTCCGGGTATGTACAAATAATTTGTGCAAAATTTTTTCAGCATTTTCGACTAATATTTCGATGTATGTATTACAATCGGAATGACAAAATCAATATACATTTCCATATTTTTTGTTAGTATAATAAATAAAATAATAAAGTGCCTGTAATGTACTTGTCAACATTTATACTTACAGCACAATTCTGAAAACAAACAACGAAAAATAAATATAAAATATTTACTTAAAAAAACAAATGAGGAATCAATCTTTGTAAAATGTTTTCATCATCATTATAGTGAGTAGGAGAATTATGAGTTTATCGTAAAGTTTGTAACCTACAAAAATAATATTGATGCATACACTTTTAATTTCTTTGATAAATTCTTTTAATAAAGAACAATTTTGATACATTTTTCATTTCGAGAATGCTTTTTTAAGTTCTGTGAAATTTTAAATTGTTAACGTCATTGCAGATCATTAATAGATCCGATAACGTAATTACACTATTACTATCTATGTATTTATATGTAATTGCTACATTTAGTTTGCAGGTGGCAAAAAGTATTTATTACAATATTGCAAAAAAAATTAAGTTAATTTTAAAATAAAAATTTTTCAGAAAAATAAAAATAAAGTGATATGATATGGGGTTTTTTCTATTTGAATTTAATTTTTTTGATGATGCAAAAATGATTATAAGTTTTTGTTTGTTGCAATAAATTAATGACTTTCTCAAATGCTCTAGAGCTCGTTCTATAATATTAATATCTACACAGAGAACACTGATTCCTTGTCACGACCGAATTTGTTGGCCATAGAATTTTGTTGCTCACCAATCAGGGGGATCCCCATCCATCAGACTACCCAGGTCATTAAACATGGGCTTGTCCTATGACGATTCAATCGTCACACTATTCCCTACAAAGAGACAATCAAATGCTAGTCAATGGATGACATTATCGAAATGTTCAATTGACTAGACTATAGACTAGACTATAGACTAGACTATAGACTAGACTATAGACTAGACAATAGACTAGACTATAGACTAGACTATAGACTAGACAATAGACTAGACTATAGACTAGACTATAGACTAGACAATAGACTAGACTATAGACTAGACTATAGACTAGACTATAGACTAGACTATAGACTAGACTATAGACTAGACTATAGACTAGACTATAGACTAGACAATAGACTAGACTATAGACTAGACTATAGACTAGACAATAGACTAGACTATAGACTAGACTATAGACAGACTATAGACTAGACTATAGACTAGACTATAGACTAGACTATAGACTAGACTATAGACTAGACTATAGACTAGACTATAGACTAGACTATAGACTAGACTATAGACTAGACTATAGACTAGACTATAGACTAGACTATAGACTAGACTATAGACTAGACTATAGACTAGACTATAGACTAGACTATAGACTAGACTATAGACTAGACTATAGACTAGACTATAGACTAGACTATAGACTAGACTATAGACTAGACTATAGACTAGACTATAGACTAGACTATAGACTAGACTATAGACTAGACTATAGACTAGACTATAGACTAGACTATAGACTAGACTATAGACTAGACTATAGACTAGACTATAGACTAGACTATAGACTAGACTATAGACTAGACTATAGACTAGACTATAGACTAGACTATAGACTAGACTATAGACTAGACTATAGACTAGACTATAGACTAGACTATAGACTAGACTATAGACTACAGACTAGACTATAGACTAGACTATAGACTAGACTATAGACTAGACTATAGACTAGACTATAGACTAGACTATAGACTAGACTATAGACTACAGACTAGACTATAGACTAGACTATAGACTAGACTATAGACTAGACTATAGACTAGACTATAGACTAGACTATAGACTAGACTATAGACTAGACTATAGACTAGACTATAGACTAGACTATAGACTAGACTATAGACTAGACTATAGACTAGACTATAGACTAGACTATAGACTAGACTATAGACTAGACTATAGACTAGACTATAGACTAGACTATAGACTAGACTATAGACTAGACTATAGACTAGACTATAGACTAGACTATAGACTAGACTATAGACTAGACTATAGACTAGACTATAGACTAGACTATAGACTAGACTATAGACTAGACTATAGACTAGACTATAGACTAGACTATAGACTAGACTATAGACTATACTATAGACTAGACTATAGACTAGAATATAGACTAGACTATAGACTAGACTATAGACTAGACTATAGACTATACTACAGAGTAGACTATAGACTAGACTATAGACTAGACTATAGACTAGACTATAGACTAGACTATAGACTAGACTATAGACTAGACTATAGACTAGACTATAGACTAGACTATAGACTAGACTATAGACTAGACTATAGACTAGACTATAGACTAGACTATAGACTAGACTATAGACTAGACTATAGACTAGACTATAGACTAGACTATAGACTAGACTATAGACTAGACTATAGACTAGACTATAGACTAGACTATAGACTAGACTATAGACTAGACTGTAGACTAGACTATAGACTAGACTATAGACTAGACTATAGACTAGACTGTAGACTAGACTATAGACTAGACTATAGACTAGACTATAGACTAGACTATAGACTAGACTATAGACTAGACTGTAGACTAGACTATAGACTAGACTATAGACTAGATTATAGACTAGACTATAGACTAGACTATAGACTAGATTATAGACTAGACTATAGACTAGACTATAGACTAGATTATAGACTAGACTATAGACTAGACTATAGACTAGACTATAGACTAGACTATAGACTAGACTATAGACTAGACTATAGACTAGACTATAGACTAGACTATAGACTAGACTATAGACTAGACTATAGACTAGACTATAGACTAGACTATAGACTAGACTATAGACTAGACTATAGACTAGACTATAGACTAGACTATAGACTAGACTATAGACTAGACTATAGACTAGACTATAGACTAGACTATAGAACTAGACTATAGACTAGACTATAGACTAGACTATAGACTAGACTATAGACTAGACTATAGACTAGACTATAGACTAGACTATAGATGAGACTATAGGACTAGACTATAGACTAGACTATAGACTAGACCTAGAGACTAGACTATAGACTAGACTATAGACTAGACTATAGACTAGACTATAGACTAGACTATAGACTAGACTATAGACTAGACATAGACTAGACTATAGACTAGACTATAGACTAGACTATAGACTAGACTATAGACTAGACTATAGACTAGACTATAGACTAGACTATAGACTAGACTATAGACTAGACTAAGACTAGACTATAGACTAGACTATAGACTAGGACTATAGACTAGACTATAGACTAGACTATAGACTAGGACTATAGACTAGACTATAGACTAGACTATAGACTAGACTATAGACTAGACGGTAGACTAGAATATAGACTAGACTATAGACTAGACTATAGACTAGACTATAGACTAGACTATAGACTAGACTATAGACTAGACTGTAGACTAGACTATAGACTAGACTATAGACTAGACTATAGACTAGACTATAGACTAGACTATAGACTAGACTATAGACTAGACTATAGACTAGACTATAGACTAGACTATAGACTAGACTATAGACTAGACTATAGACTAGATTATAGACTAGACTATAGACTAGACTATAGACTAGACTATAGACTAGACTATAGACTAGACTATAGACTAGACTATAGACTAGACTATAGACTAGACTATAGACTAGACTATAGACTAGACTATAGACTAGACTATAGACTAGACTATAGACTAGACTATAGACTAGACTATAGACTAGACTATAGACTAGACTATAGACTAGACTATAGACTAGACTATAGACTAGACTATAGACTAGACTATAGACTAGACTATAGACTAGACTATAGACTAGACTATAGACTAGACTATAGACTAGACTATAGACTAGACTATAGACTAGACTATAGACTAGACTATAGACTAGACTATAGACTAGACTATAGACTAGACTATAGACTAGACTATAGACTAGACTATAGACTAGACTATAGACTAGACTATAGACTAGACTATAGACTAGACTATAGACTAGACTATAGACTAGACTATAGACTAGACTATAGACTAGACTATAGACTAGACTATAGACTAGACTATAGACTAGACTATAGACTAGACTATAGACTAGACTATAGACTAGACTATAGACTAGACTATAGACTAGACTATAGACTAGACTATAGACTAGACTATAGACTAGACTATAGACTAGACTATAGACTAGACTATAGACTAGACTATAGACTAGACTATAGACTAGACTATAGACTAGACTATAGACTAGACTATAGACTAGACTATAGACTAGACTATAGACTAGACTATAGACTAGACTATAGACTAGACTATAGACTAGACTATAGACTAGACTATAGACTAGACTATAGACTAGACTATAGACTAGACTATAGACTAGACTATAGACTAGACTAGACTAGACTATAGACTAGACTATAGACTAGACTATAGACTAGACTATAGACTAGACTATAGACTAGACTATAGACTAGACTATAGACTAGACTATAGACTAGACTATAGACTAGACTATAGACTAGACTATAGACTAGACTATAGACTAGACTATAGACTAGACTATAGACTAGGCTATGGACTAGACTATGGACTAAACTATGGACTAGACGATAGACTATACCATGGACTAGACTATTGACTAGACGATAGACTATACCATGGACTAGACTATTGACTAGACTATAGACTAGATATATCGAAAATATAGTAAACCACATTTTAGATATACTCATAACTGGTGTAGATTTTAATATAGTCTGCCATACCTGACTGTATATTCTTGCTTGTTTTATTTCCCTAGTTTTAAGATATTGACTAAAGAAGCTATAAAACTAAAGTCGATTATATCTCGTTAAATATTTGGAATGAATATGTATACAAACTACATAACCTTTATTTCTTTTATTTGCTTTATTTAAATATTTGTCTTTAATTTATTACTTCTTTTTTTCCTTTTTTCTATACAGTGAATTAAATGAATTGCGTAAACCCACATCAGACAATCCCGATATATTGCGTTTCTTTAAGTATATGCGTGCTGCCAAGGATGGACAGGATGGCGTTGATTGTGAAAAAACATTTGATAAATGTACTGAATTTAAAGATTTCGAAAATCCAGCAATGGTCTCCACTTATCATGATATTAACAAATTGGTACAAGCGAGAAAATTGACAAACAAATAGAATACAATCTAGCGAGAAAAAAATGATGATGTTTGTAATAAAAAAGGAAGCTTTAACAAAATATTAGAATAATATATGTAGTGAGAACGAAAATGAATGAAATATTTGGCAAATACTTATATTTCAACTTGTAGAAATTTTTGATTGATGGATGATATGAAATTTATTTATTTATTCATATTTTAATATTTATCTTTTTTTCGTATAGCGAAAAGTAACAACGACAAAATAACAGCCATAGTTTCGTATAGATTGTGTTTTATTAGTTTTATTTATTATTTATTTAATATTTTATTTATTTATTTATTTTATCTATCTATTTATTTATCTATCTATTTTTATATTTATTTATTTTTTTCTAATATGTTTATGTCTAATTTTAGAGTGATTTAAAAGTTGATTTAATTCTTTGAAGAAAAAGATGTATTAAACACAATTAAATTTTTACATTAAAACATGTCTGGTCTTAACCCATTAATACCCACGGCGATCTACGTAAGGTAGAAATGTGAAATTTGGATATGACAGTTTACTTGTATATATAAACCGATTTCAATTAAAAAAATTTTTCTATCTTGCCTTGTTTGGATTTTAGAAGACGTTACGTATACGTAACAGTGGGCATTACCCACGAATTTTTGTCCCTTAAGTATTTTAAGTAAAAGTTACATCATTTTACAAAAAAATCGTAAAAAACTGATTAATTATTAAGTTTTAAGCTTGGATTAGCTAATTTGGTGCATCATACAAAATTGTTTCATATAAAATAAAAAATAATTTAAAAGTATAAAATTTTAATCCGTGGAATTTTGTAATTCATGTAATGTCAATTCATGAATTTAAAGAAATTTGTATATTTTCTTGGAGAATCAGATATATTGACTAACACTACACATTTTGCGTACATTTACCAAAGGTCCTTGGCGCTAGAATCCTTGCAATTTCCCTTATAATTCAAGAAAATGGTCATCATTTTCATCCCATGCTTAATTTTTGAAGGTTAATTGCAATTATATTCCGATTTTCTAGTAAAAATATATTTTTAAGATTCACCAACTGTGCCTTGAACAAGTTTTAATGCGGTCAAATGGCATATCCTTTACAGAAATCCTTAAAAAATTTAAAATATCTACGAAAGGAAGATTTAATATAAACATTTACATTAAAAATATATTGCTTGTCATCAAATATCAATATTTCAAGAAAATATATTGTTTTTTATTACGTTAAAAACCCATTCCTCTGATAAAAAATATTTTTCGGGCAGATTTCATAAAAAAGTAAGCAAGTTGTTCATTATTTATATCGTATGTAGAGGGGGACAAAAAGTACTGAGAACTGCCCACTGTTACATATACGTAACACTTTTATTATTCTCTTTATAAGTCTCCGCAAGGACATGGTATATGTTTATAAACAATTGGGGAATAAACTTTAATTACTTCTTTAAAATTTTACGTCAGAAACTTTTTTTAAAAACTAACTACATAGAAGTTATTAACATTCTTAGAATTCATTCCTCGAAAAATATGACTTTTTGCAGGTTTATGAAATAGACACTTTACAAAATAACCCAAAAATACATTCCTATAGGCAAAAATTACTCAAATTCAATTTCTAATCGTTAAGAACATGTTAAGTTAACCTATCCATCAGAAAAAGGTAACTTTGCATTTTCCATTTCTGTGCATTTCGAGTCCAAATTCGAATTAATTTGCGTTACGTATATGTAACTGTGGGCATTAATGGGTTAAGATAAGTTAAACTTGATACCTTGAATGCATTAACATTTTCCAAGAATCATTAATTTTTATATAAATATGCATATGTACATTAGGGTGTCCCGTGGACTACCTAATAGGAGGAGTACCTCCAAAACGATGCGTTTCAATGTACTAAATACGAGAAAAATAAAAACCAATTTCTTAAAAAGGTCCTCAGTTCCCCCAATTGCGTTTGAAAATCTTGTTTAAAATTACTTTTTTCGTAATTAGCTCAAAATTACGGAATTTTTGAGACCCGTTTCGAAAAAATCATAAATATTTTATTTTTCAAAAATTATACTGAGGTCAGGATTTTCAATCGCTGGTAGGGAACTTAAGGACTATTCCAAAAAAAATATATTTTTTTCGTGTTCAGTACATTAATACGCATCGATTGAGTGGTATTCCTACATGAAACTCTTAAAAAGGCTGTTTCTCGGGGCACTCTAATAAGCATATTGCTTAAAATTCGGGTATTTATCCGTTATTCTGCTTTCAACAAAGTTATCATTCTAAGGTTTTAAGTAGAATGGATGTTAGAAAACATTTTTTAATATTTTCATTAATCATAAATACCCAGCAAAAACTGAGTAATGGCTTGTACTTACATAACCATTTACTTTGCAATATCTACTACTTACCGTCTACATTACTTTAAAGTACTCTTATAATGATAAGTAAGTACTAGCAACTGTTTTTCACACACATACACACAGAAAGAAAATAGCTTAAATCTTATTTAAAATTACTTTTTTCGTAATTAGCTCAAAATTACGGAATTTTTGAGACCCGTTTCGAAAAAATCATAAATATTTTATTTTTCAAAAATTATACTGAGGTCAGGATTTTCAATCGCTGGTAGGGAACTTAAGGACTATTCCAAAAAAAATATATTTTTTTTATTTTTTTCGTGTTCAGTACATTAATACGCATCGATTGAGTGGTATTCCTACATGAAACTCTTAAAAAGGCTGTTTCTCGGGGCACTCTAATAAGCATATTGCTTAAAATTCGGGTATTTATCCGTTATTCTGCTTTCAACAAAGTTATCATTCTAAGGTTTTAAGTAGAATGGATGTTAGAAAACATTTTTTAATATTTTCATTAATCATAAATACCCAGCAAAAACTGAGTAATGGCTTGTACTTACATAACCATTTACTTTGCAATATCTACTACTTACCGTCTACATTACTTTAAAGTACTCTTATAATGATAAGTAAGTACTAGCAACTGTTTTTCACACACACACACACAGAAAGAAAATAGCTTTTGGTTAAAACCATTATTGGACGCACAATAAAAGAACTAAGAAGTGGTGTTGTGAGTAAGTGAGAGAACTAACCAACAAGAAGCCCAGGTTCGTATTCTGTGTGAACAATTTTTTTATTTTTAAAACGAAATAACTTTTTAACTCCTTATTTGTAAGTACTTATGTAAGTAGTGTTTGTAAATATGTTAAAAAATAATGAGTTAAAATACTAATGAATAAGTAGTTAAAACCGGCTATTTTCTGATTTTTTACCCATTACTTTACAATGTAAGTTTTGCTGGGTATACATAGACAAATTTCTTAAATAATGAGTATTTTCATTGAAATATTCTTTCAATTTTGATACTTAGTATCGATTAACATTGAAATAATCATGATTAACAATTTTTCCTTGAATATTTGATTCATTTGAAAAAGTACTCATTATTTATGAAGACTTTATGGATAGTATGTATCTTTCTTTGAAGCTTTTTTCCAGAATTGATGAACATAAGACCATGAACGTTAGACCAGGCATGAAATTCCTAGAAAGGAAGTATAAATTTACAATTTTGAATGATAATTTAATGTTGAATTTTGTATAGGCATAAAACTCTTTAAATAACATACTTTTTTTTTTAAACACAAAATATTTTTTGTGTTAAGAATATGCGGAAAGAATCCTTTTATTTCCTTGTAATATAATATTGACATTTAATAAAATCAAATACTTATTTAAGTAAAATATAAATGTCTCTTGCTGTGACCAGCAAATTAACTGGTCAAATATTTATTTTAATATTTTTTATATATATATTTTGTTTTTTGCTTTTATCAAGAAACGAAAATATTTAGAAAGAAATTTGCTGCTAGGCTTTTTATACTTACTTATTGTCGGTATTTGTATTATTTTCTTATATGGCCTGAAACCTTATCAAACAATTTCATTTTTGACACTAAGCTGTCTCGTATTTTGTTATCTGTATTTTCTCTTTAACACAAAAATTAACAATTTGTTTTGTTTTTATTTTTATCCCCTTTTTCAACAAATAGCAGAGGCAATTTTTTATTGTTTTAGGACGACTTTTAAAGAAAGCCAAAAAAAAGGACGAATTTCCTTTTGACAAAATAATATAGATATGAGTATAATACTCGTCATATCAGTTGTTGTTTATATTAGTTTTTTATTGAAAAAAAAGGATTTTCTCTCAATGGTCTTTTTTTAGCATTTTTCAACTTTTTTTTTGTTATAGTCTGTTTTAAAAAAAGTATATAGGCCAATGATTTTTTATTTATTATTTATTTTATTATTATTGCATTGTATTTATTTGTATTGTAAATAGTTTAGTTTAGTTTTATTTTATATTATTTTAGGATTATATAAATAGGCATTATATTATTGTAAAACAAATATGTTAAAAAAAAACAGCAAACACGTGTGTAATTAAATTTTATTGTGTATTTTCTTTCAACAATATAGCACTACAATCGAATACGATTATAATGAATAGAAAAGATTTATATAATATCCCAACAATAACTTGGTAATGACTTGTAAGTACCTACACAAAAACTTACTTTTCAATGACTACTACATATTGTCGGCATTACTGTAATAATGACTTAGATATACATACATAATCATATACTACATATACACGTATGTACATATGTGCGTTAAAGAATACAATTTTTAACTACTTATATGTAATGACTTATTTAAGCACTTATTTGTAAGCGAGCATGTTATATACTGACCTGCAATAACATCGCCGTGTTAAAATGAGTTAAATTTTTAATATAAGTTTTTGTTGGGATACTACTAAAATACACTCACAAGGTTATTTACAATGTTGTAGTCGAATAGCAATCGAGCTTTTGTTTTTCCTGAAATTTATAATAAGTAGTTTTTAAATTTATTTTACTATATTTGCTTGACTTTATTATTGCAGCTTAATTAAAAATACATTTAAATAGTAAACAACTGTAAGTTCTTCTTTTAAATACTTTATTTATTTATAATTTCATTATTTTATTTTTTAAATTTTATTTATCATTGTTCATAGTATTTAATAATTTATTTATTTTGTCTTTTTTAAAATAATTGTTCATTAAATGAATATATACGGTAATTAATTGATTAAGGAATTATCGATTTATTTAGTCACTATATTCATACGAATATATTTGTTTGATAAAATTACGAAATTTAATAAAATAAAATTTTTTAAAAATATATAAATGTTTTAATTAGTTTTAAATAAATTTGAATAATATTAAAGCTGTCTTTACATGGTAAAAATGCTGTATTGAAGAGTACGGATGGGATTTTGTCTAAAAGCAAAATGCAAAGAAACTAACACCTATTAAAAAAAATATAATGATTAAAAATTTTAATGTTTGAATTTTTTAAAATGTTTCTTAAAATACAAGCAAGGCGCATTATATTAGTGAACTATTTTTATGTAAAAACTTTGAAAAATAGGGAATCAGATGTTTTCATTTGACTTTGTTACTGCAGATTTAATCTGCAGTACTAGTTCATCAACGGCGATATCAACAGCCACTAAGAACTACCACTTGTGAATTTTTAACCCACTAGCAATGTTTTTTATTGGTGAATGTCACTGTGGATGTCAGTGCAAGTGACCAATTGACAATTTATGCATAACATGTTTCCATTAATTTCACTAGTTTAAATACTCCAAAGAAAAAAATAAAAAATGAATTCTGAAACTGTAGTTGAACTTGCTGTCTTATCGATTTGTAGTTAAAAGCTCTCGTCACTGAGCTACTGATCTCTTGTTCATACAAAGCTCTAATTGTTTTTATGAATAACATGTTATTTTTTGCATTTTATGCTTTATTAAATGCAGACGGATACTTTTAGAATTATACTTCGCCAGAAATGTGCCATGCGAATGTTGTCAATTGGCACTTTTCGTACTGTAGGATACTTCCCACACATTTTAGTTTGTATATCATTTCAAGCACTATATTTTTGAGATGTGCATTATTATTCCATTGCACTAATGTTTTCTAATATAGATTGCTGTTAATTAATAATTTGAAACCGATATCTTGTCTAGTTTCTCAGTATAAGATTTTTTATTTTTTTAGCTTTTAGAATGTCGTACACACAATTAGGAAAAAAATACAAAATAGTCCAATTGCTAAAAATTTACAAAACATTTATTTTGGTTGCATATCCCACTCGCGTCCCACTAAGCGTCCAAAGAGCTTGAAACTTTTTAAATATTTTTTTCTAAAAGATTAAAGAAATAGCTGGGTAATTTCAAAAACTTTCTAACAAATAGTTGTACATGACCCCCTCCGATTTCGATGAAATTCGGCGCACACTCTTCGTGTAAATACGAAATTTAAAGTTCTCCAAAATGTCTAAATTCGTTACGGTTTAGATATAATCGAGGTTCAAAGTTCATATTTTTTTAGGATTTTTTTTAACAAGCATTTCTAAACTATTTGTATGATTTTAATCGTATAAGGCCCCTTAAACTTCTTATTTATACAAGGAATGTGTATACCACGTTTCATGAAAATCGGAAAGGGTAAGGTACAAAACCAGTTCGAAATTTTTTGAAATACACCGAGGTTCAAAGTTCATTTTTTGTAGGATTTTTTTTCAACAAGGATTAAATTTGACATAAGCCCCTTAAACATCTTATTTATACAAAGAAACAAAATCGGAAATGGTAAAGTACAAAACCTGTTCAAAATTTTTTGAAATACCCCTAAAGATTTTGCTACTAACAGTAGATAATAAGTAACATAGATGAGATGAAACACATGTTTGGCAAAATGTCAACATTGACCCTCTGTAACTCAGATCGATTTTATTGAAAAATTGTGTCTAAACTACTATTCAGTAGAACTAACACTGGTGCAAATTTCATCCTGATCGGAAAATATTGCTTTCAGAAGTTAGTCAAACTTTGACCTACTTTCATTCAGAGAGCTCTTTACCGAACTTGTAGATTTGAACTTGTAGACTTGTAAAATTGTGTCTAAACTAGCATCCAATAGGACTAACATTGGTGCAAATATCATTCCGATCGGAAGACATTGGTCAAACTTTCACCAACTGTATCTTAGAAAGTTCTTGACTTATCTTGTAGAAAACATCGGTTTCAAAAGTTAGTCAAACATTGACGTACTGTAACTCAGAGAGCTCTCTACCGAACTTGAAGAAAAATTGTGTCTTAACTACTATCTAAAAATGAAACAGATTTTATCCCGATCGGAAGACATCGATTTCAAAAGTTGGTCAAACTTTGACCCAGAGAGAGTTCTTGACTTATCTTGTAGAAAAATTGTGTCTAAACTACTATCCAATTCAAAATTGTTAAAGAACTGTGAGTTTTTTCCTTAAATGATCATAACTTAGATATTTGACCATGTATCTTTAAAACAAAATATCAGGTTTAAAAATCGGTTGAAAACTTATGATTTTTTAAAGTTAAATTCTCAAAAATAGCGCTTTTTCACATAACTTAACGAAGTGATCGTGGAAAACTAAAAGTATATTCGTACTCTATATTTTCAAACCAAATCTGGAGGACTTGACTTACATTAAAAATACTGTGTAATTAAGTTAAGTTATTAATATTAATATCAAATGAAGCTGAGAATCTCTGCTACAAAATAATATTGTTTATTTCAATTCATCAGGATTAAAAAAGAAATGGAAGCTGAAAGAAAATTTGTGATAAAAAAGTTTTTAAAAATTTTGATTTCGAAAATGAGACCTTTTTTAATTTGAATTTCTTTTTAGATTTTTTGTCTAAAATACATAAAAATATTTAAAATATTTGTTTGAAATTGTAAGTCCTTGGAACTTTGAAGTCCTTTTATAAGGACATAAGAGCTGATTATTAAAGACTGAGTATGTAAAATTACTATAAACGGACTCTAGTTTTACATACATATCAACTTTTCTATGTGTGAAAGGTTTTTTTTTTCAAAATTGTTACAGGATGTAATAAAATATTATTAACTTTAGTCGAATGAAAATAGTTGATAATACTTAATAAGTACATAATATATTGAAACTTTTTCTGAGTATAATAACCAGGGAAATCCAAATATGCAAATGTATGTTTTTTATTGTGCGTCGTAGAAAAGTTTAACCGTCTTGTCTATACCCGAGCAAAATTACGTACATCAATACCCAACATACCCGGGTATGTCATACAATTTATATGGCTATTTCATCTTTTTATACATTTCTAGTGTATAATTCAGATAATTATTAAAACTAATTTTATAAAACGTCTGTATATATAAATTAAATAGTTTTTGATCATAAACCATTAAATTTTAGCAATTTTTAATGGTTTATGAAAAAAACGCCTTCATAACGTATAATGTACATTAGGGTGGGTCGAAAAAAAAAGTTGAGTCAGTCACCCCCTACGATTAAAGATATGTTAATAACATTTCAAAAAATATAAAAAATATTTTTTTGCCACGCCTAGAAATACCGCCCTTTTTGTTTTTTATATATAACGTCGCCATTTTAAGTCCGATTGTAACATATAATATATCAATATTTATGGCTTGACTGTAGCTATATTTCACCCTCTGACAATTTTTTAATTCGACGTCATATTCTATGCTCGACTTCTGATATCTCGGATCCTTCCCCAAAATCTAAAATTGTGGCTGTACTGTAATAAAATACATTTAATTATATGAGCTATTTGCTTCTAAAATGCTCACTTTTATGCATAAACAGCTATTTTACAGGTATTTAAAACTACCTGTATAGTTCTAACTACAAACAATTAATTTGCTGGGGATATGGTCGAAAACTATTTTTTCAAATTAATTTACAATACAAAAATTTCATTCTGCCCCCTATCTTAACACAAGAAAGATAATTTTATTCAGCATTTAATTTTATTCATTAATAACAAAATCACGTAGGTACATAAAAACTAAACATTTTATTTTATAAAAATCGATGAAAAATTAAGGAGTTTATAAAAATATTTCATGTTTTTACCATACAATTACTTGCTCGTTTTTTTTAACAATTTTCAAAAATGTTTATACTAATTTTTATAAAATGTAATAAATTTATTTAAAGATATATTAACTTTTCTTTAATAGTTATATATTTTTAAAGAAGTTCTTGAAATAAAAACTAATAAAAAACAAGTAGGAAAGTATAGACGGGCATGGTCGACCATATAATATCCTACACCATGAGTATATTTTAAAATTTTAAAAATAACTTTGAATTTTACCTTAATTCCAAAGTATTTAAGCAAGTTATTGATAAAAATCAAAATTTTCTAAATGAGGCTTTATATAGGAGTATAGGTCAAATATGGGCCAATCCTTATTAAATTTGGGAAAAGGAAATATTTTTAAATAACAGTTAGTTTTGTTTCATTGCGATACAAATGGTTACAAGTAAATTTTAGACGTCTAAGACATTTTTTGAAGAGGGGTTTGTATGGGGGCTAGGGTCAAATAAGGGCCGATCATTACGAAAATCTGCAGTGTCATTTATACTTATATAAAATTTATTTGTGTTAATTTTTAGAGAGATAACAGTATATTTGACGTAATTATGGCATAAAAAGCCCAAATCGGGAGGTACGGTTGTATGGAGGCTTGGTGAAATAATGGACCGAATTTGGGCTTCGTCCCTGTGCCCAAAAACATGCTTGGGCCAAGTTTCATCAAATTATCTTGAAAATTGCGGCCTGTACCTTGCGCACAAGGTTTAGATGGACAGCCAGCCAGCCGGACAGACGGACGGACAGACAGGTCTTAATCGACTCAAAAAATGATTCTGAATCGATCGGTATACTTTAAGGTGAGTGTAGGACCAATATTTTTGTACACCACTATAGTGGTGTAGGGTATAAATATTAGTCGGGAATGATACCAGTTATGAGTATATCTAAAATGTGATTTCTTTTTTAATAAAGCATTTATATAGAAATTTGTCCACTACTTTTTAAGCAATTTATTGATGAAAAACTGATTTTCTGAAAGAGCCTACACCACTATAGTGGTGTAGGGTATAAATATTAGTCGGGAATGATACCAGTTATGAGTATATCTAAAATGTGATTTCTTTTTTAATAAAGCATTTATATAGAAATTTGTCCACTACTTTTTAAGCAATTTATTGATGAAAAACTGATTTTCTGAAAGAGCCTATATATGGGAGCTAGGATCAATTATAGACCGATCCCAACAAAATTTAGTGGAGGGATTTATGTTCATATAGGAGTTAGATATGCAGAATTTTATCATAATGGTAGTGTTTAAGAGGAAAATAACGGCAAGCCACAATTAAAGGCTCCGATTTAATCCATCTTCAAACAACTTCGTCCTTTGGTAAAATGAAATATTTGAGCCTATTTTCATCAAATTATCTGGAAAATTGCGATTTGTAGTTTGACAACAAGGTTTACATGGACTGACAGTAGGACGGACATAGCTAAACCACTATATTGCTGTAGGATATATGTAGTTAACTTTCTTTTATTTTGAAAGGAAGTTAGAAATGAAATGGTTTATAACTGAAAAAATTAAAAGGATTTCTGTTTTATATAGTTCATAAAAAAAATTTTTTTCGACTGTTTTTCCTGGCAAATTAATTGTTTGTTGTGAGAACGGTTGATAAATACTTGAACATTTTTAAATATCTATAAAATAGGTGTTTTTGCATAAAAGTGAGCATTTTAAAAGCTAATAGTTCATATAATTCAATGTACTTTATTCCAGTATAGCCACAATTTTAGATTTTGGGGAAGGATCCGAGATATCAGAGGTCACGCATAGAGAATGTCGTCAAATAAACAAATTTTCTAAGAGTGAAATATAGCTACAGTCAAGCCATAAATATTGATATATGACATGTTACGATCGGACTTAAAATGGCGGCGTAATATATAAAAAACAAAAAGGGCGGTATTTCTAGGCGTGGCAAAAAAATATTTTTTATATTTTTGGAAATGTTATTAACATATCTTTAATCCTAGGGGGTGACTGACACAACTTTTTTTTTGTCCATAGAGACCGACCCACTCTAATGTACATTATGCAGAATTTGACTTTGTAAAATTTTGACTTCAAGAAGCTATTACTCTGTGACCCGGAAAGATAATTGAACAAAACTTTTTATATATTATTTATTAAGGTATATAAAATCGATTAGCATTAGAAAAAAATTGTTTTTGCTTTCATAAGTACGGAACTTTTTTGCAAAAAAAAAATTGCTAAGTCATGGTCAAAAATTAAAATTTTAAAATTTAAACTTAAATATTTTTGTTTATATGAGAATAAAATTATTATAATCAGCATAATTTTACTTTACTAAGTCATATACAAAAAAAAAATTATTTCATCAAAATCGACCCATATTTGTTAATGTTACAGGGTCCACAAATATATCACAAATATATATTTATGAATAAAGACACATGACTCTGTATTTGAAACTAAATTTGTTGTTTAATTCAATTTTTTCCATAAGATACAAGAATATATATAATTCTAATAATAAAATATAAAATTTATAATGGAACTTAATTTTTGTCCGACAACTGACATATGTATATATATGTATACAAACATACCGAGGTATGTTGGGTATTGATACACGAGGTAAAAATAGAAAATCGGTTATAAATCGGTTTAATATAGATATATCTAACTCATTTTTGGAAAATGTATAGAAAACATTACTCTGAAAGCATAGTCCAAATTTCCAAGCCGATACGATATATAGATCTCGAGATATATCACTTCAAAAATGAAAAACATACCCGGGTATGTGGGTATTGACATAACGGTTAAGAATTATGTTATTGATTGTGTTAGCGTAATTTTGGCATATTTTACCCATAATTATTGCTTACGTTTTTAGAACATATTTTGATATTTCATGCAAAATTTTTGTTATTTTCGTACTACATATTACGATTTTTTTTTTAATTTCATCAAAATTTCATTTTCACAATTTTAGTGCGTGTTTTACAATTTGTCATTAAATTTGTCATTACAGCATATTTATTGAGTATAAAAATACTTTTTAGAGTATATTTTTGGTTTCCCTGATAAAAACATTCATTTGTATATTTTGGATTCCCTGATAGTAATTGTTTTCCTAGGCATTGGTAAACTAAATAAATTTGGAATTTCCTATGAAAATCTGTTGCTTTCAACACGCAACAGTCTGTTGTCTACATTGAAAATGTATACACTTTTGCTTAAATAACTACATATTATATAATTTAAACTCACAATATTAAGTTTATAATGGATTTTCCATTTAAAAAGCCAATAAACAAATTGTGGTAAAGATTAAATTTCCATAAAAAAACCAAAAACTTATTTTTATTATTTAAAAAAAGAAAATTCATAAAGTTACTCAATTTTGCTTTTCTCAAAAAATAAATTAGCAAATACATTAAGTACATTTATACAGCTCAAAGTCAAGGTCACTACAAAATCAATACTAGAAAATTTGGCTTCAATTCGATTAGTTAAATTGATGTCTAACAAACTTTATGATTAAATATTAAATATGTATATGTATATTGAGTTGTTGTTAAAATTTGTTCAATCAAAAAAAGTATATTTTTTCTTGTATATTTAGCTAAATACTAATTTTATTGAGAATTTCTAATATAAATGTCTTTTATTTAAATGACAGATATGCATTAAACAAAATTGGCGTCAGACATTAATGACACATGAAATCATGAGACGATGAACGATATTCTCAACAATTTGTACGAGGGGGGGGTGATGTTAAGTTTAATTAAAATCGATGGATTTCTTATTTATTGGAATATACAAATTAATGTATTTTTTATGACAATACATTTAGATTAAAGTGTACTTGTTGTATGAAATGACTGTTGCAATATTTTGAAGTGGTGAAAGGTGATCTTTATAGTAAGACAAAAAAATTTAACTCTAGGTAAATATAACAGAAAAACGTTAAAATATAATCATAATTAAAAACAATTGTTTTATTTCTATTACTATTATTTTCAATTTAAAAAAGTGCAGCAATATATTTTTCTTCTCACATCTGCTGTGGTTAGGGTACTACTGCTGTAGAAATGTTTTTTGTGTATTTTATCTGTTTCAACCCAAATTAATATTGACAATAACTTTTGTCATCGACTACAGGTAGATTTGCAGATTTTGCAAAATTTTTATTTATTTACAGACGAGTAGTACATCCAAACATATAAAATTATTATTATTTTTATTTGTTTTTTCATTATTGAAAGTTGACGATGACTTTGCGGTGGGTGTTGTAATCATATTTATAAGACTTTTGCTAAACACACTCACTCAATGAACCATAAATTTAGTCGTATTTGGTAAATAAAACAATGAATGAAAGTCATTATCAAATGGATAAAAACAATAAATAAAGGCAGTGGTCGAATGCAGATTATAGTACTTATATAATACATACACATTAGGGTGGGTCGAAAATAGGCTTTTCTCTCGGATCAACTTCTAATAATGAAAATAAGTTGTGTTTTAACGTCAAATGGAAGACTGTAAAATATTATTCAATTATTTTGAGGCTAAGAGCCCGCGCATCGCCGCCAAAGTTTGTAAATGCGTTTATATGGGGAAAAAAATGTACTTTTTCAAGTTTTTTTCAAAAAATATGCCATTAAGTATTAATTTTTGCTCTATTTTATAGCAAAATCGTAATGTATACAAAATTGTCTTTCTAAAAGCATAGAAAAACTTAAAATTGTTTAAACAATTTTTAAGTTATTAAAATTTTCCCCGAGAATTTTGGTGTTCTGAGAACACATAAAAGTATATAAATTTATTTTTTTTTTTGGTTTTGAAAACTTTTCCAAAAAAATATATAATGATTACTATTACAATATCCCTAAATATGCAACTACGAATTTTTGTACAAATTGGATAACGCTTACTTGGTTTAGTCTGTGGTCAAAAAAAGGGGTATTATTTTAACAGCACCTCCAAAATTCCATTTTCAAACTTTTAAAAATTTTGTTAAATGGATTTAAAAAAAATGAGAAGTTTCTATACTTGATTTTATAAAGGATAATATATATAAGAATTAAATATAAAAAGAATGAGCTAAATACCTCATATAGTTTTGACATACCTGCGATGTGAATTTGAAACATTTCAGAAAAAGGGCGATTTTTATCAATAATTATTAATTAAGTAAAAATTATACTATTACAAATTGTTGCTTCATTTTGATAAAGTAAATTGAGATTAATATTTCCGAGTCTATAGAAAGTTATAACTATCTGAACTCCTTTGGACAATTTTTGCTCGGACCAATAGGTGAAAAGTTACACTCATTTGAATGACCAAAATGTCCAACTTTGACCCCCTCTAAGTCCGGCAGTTCTGAAAATTTTTGTCTTGTCTACTATACAATAGTACATTCATCCAAATCGGCAGACATCGATTTTAAAAGTTTGGTCACTTGACACTAAATAGCTTTAATAGAATATTTCCCAAAATGTGTTAATTTTTTTTAAATATTTCTCATTTAAGTGTTTTGTGAGACTAAATGATCTGAGGAATTTGTAATAACTTTTACAACTTTTGACCGATTTTTGTGTTTTTAGGACTTATTAAAGTTTTACATATTATAGAATAATCATTAAAATCAGATTTTAAATACAAAATTGTGATCGTTTTGATCACAATTTTCATGAGATGCTCTATTTCGACCTACATCAGTAGGTCGAAGGGTCTTATATGAATTATGCTATTTTATAGGAAACTAGCTATACCCAGTGTGTTTTGCTACCCTAAAGTCAATATAAATATAAAACCCACTTTACGAATTTTTAAGTTTCTAAATAATAATAATAATTAATAAAAGTCCGCCCATTTTTCTCCCAAATGTTTAAATGGATGTTAAAATTCTTGGTACAAAATTTAAAGATTCTAGCTCTAATAGTTACCTAGATAAACGAATTTTTGAATATATTTATTAATTACAATTTATTACCCTAATGATCACATGGATGTTACAGTAGTTCGTGCAAAATATTAGCTCTAATTTGTATATTCCATCCATATGGGAGGTGTCAAGACCCCGTTATGAAAATCCGCCCATTTTTCTCCCAAAATATTCTCAAGGATGCTAAAGTTCTTTATGCAAAATTTTTCCATCTACAATAGTTTCCCAGATAAACGAATTTTAGTATTTAATTCATATGGGTGGTGCCACTCCACCTATTTCTAAATATTCTAAACATTGATGTTGATACTAAAGTGTTTCGAAAAAATGAGAACTCTAGCTGTTATATTTTCTCAGATATACTAATTTAAGATTTTCTCTATATGGGAGGTGCCACGCCCATTATAGCTAGGCTGCCCATTTTATCCTCATGTATCCATATGGATGTCCAAAATTTCCATACAGAATTTGACGGCTCTTGCAGTTTCTGAGATATGCGACTTTTATTACTTATTTTGTATGTGGGCGTGGCACGTCGCCCACTTAAAATTTGTGAAAATTTCAGAAAAATCGGTCCAAACGTTTAGCTATCTATGAAGTCCATACAAACACACATTTATTTTTATATATATAAATTTCCCTCATTATGCGCAAAGGTTAAAGGGTTTAAAAAATCCTATTTCACAGATTTTTTAAATTTAGTTTCCTCTTATTTGTCATAATCTTGTATAGAGTACTTAAATAAACCAGTTAACCTAAACAAAACAATAGCTGAGTTACAGTTTTTTGTTTTTGCGTTCATGATTGTTAATAACAATCATCGACACAATATCTTCCTCCATAAAAATCAACCTCATCATCATCATGTTTTTAACAGACAAACAAATAAACTTCATGTGAAATTGCATAATTTCAGATGAATGATTTTTGTTGTTGCTGGTTCCACGCTGATGTATTTTTTCCATTATATTACTTTGATTCAAGTGTGATGGTCATAATAATGTGAGAGTATGAGTGATTGTATCGGTGTGTGCCTTTAACTGTGGTATATTCCCACTCTTTGGATGAATCATGAATCATTTGCTATAATAACATACGCACTACATATGTGTGTTAAATGTATATTAATAAGACCTACTGATATAATGTAAACAAAAATATTTTGTTCGTTTATAATTTTAGCTTATGCGTTCTTTTGCTTTTGATATAAGTCCACAACAAGTAGTCAAGGTTTAATAAAACGTCACTATAAACGTGAATTGGGTTTTTTTCTGATCGAAAAATATTTTAAAGCTCTTGGCCACGCGTCTGTAAATAGTTTTTTGGTTAACTGAAAAATTCTCATGAATTGATGGGTTTTCAACATTAACTAACTATGATGGATTTTCTGTAAATTTGAGCATTAATAAACAAATTAATGTGAGGAACTCTAAAAATTTTTGTTTATTTTGTAATACCCTACATAATGTTATATGTATTTATGCCGATGATTGTAACTAAGTATAACAATCGGCTTAGAATTATTTTCGTATTAATGATGTTTGTCTGATTTACATTTAGCCGTCCTATATATGTACATATGGGAGATTTCATGTCAAGTGACCCAACTTTTGAAACAAGATCGGTTGACATTTTTACCGTACACGTGTTTCTTCTTATCTATGTAACTTATACATACTGGCATACTCCGTTTTGAAAAGTTAGGTCAAAATCGGGAGATATTGGATTTTAAAGTTTACACTGTTTCTGAGGTGTTTTTTGATTATTTAAATTAAAAAAACTTTCACGCATAGAAAATTATGAATTAATTATGAATATACATATATTTAGCTTTTTATAATTAGTTCGTATGTCTATGCGTGAAATCATTTTTCAAAAATTTAAAAATTAAAAAATCACCTCATAAACAGTTCATACCCGATTTTGACCTAAATTTTCAAAACGGAGTAAGCCACTAGATTCTACGACCCAAAATTAAGTTTAGGTTTCTCGGCGTTTTTCTGTGTCTTTTTGACATACTTACAGTGTTATCAATACTAGTTTTTTAAACGATAAAAATGGATTGGTGTCATGAAATCCAAAGTAATCGGTTTTATGTCCGATTTAAAATTTAATGCTTTATTGAATAAAAAATATAACATTGGTTTTCATGAGACTAATGTATTTTTTGCAGTTTTCAAGTTCTACAAAGAAAATAATTTTTTTCAAAATTGTAAAATAGGCTAAAAAATTAAAAAAAAAAATAAAAAAAATTAAATTTGATTTTTTTAAATAAAGTTTGAAAAGAAAATTAAAAATGTACAAAAGTGAAAAAAAGCGAAAAACTTCAAAATATGCACTAAAAGAGTAAAATATGCTCTAAAAACTCGAAAATATGCCTTAAATATGCTACAAAAGTCAAATCATGCAAAATTATGCTCTTATGGGTAAAATATGCAAAATTATGCTCTAACAAATCGATGCCAAAATTCTTAAATTGGTCTGAAACGTGTCTTATCCATGAGTCCATACGACGCACCACAAAAAACATGCATTTGCATATTTTGGTTTCCCTGTTGATTAGTAATCAAAGCTCTCATTTATATTATATCTACATATAGCATATCATAAAGTCGACCTTAATCAACCATACTTTTTTAATTGTTTTTTATTGTATTTATTCGCAACCTACCACAATATCTTTTGAGTTGTTTCATTTTTAAACAAAATCTCTTATACCACGTTTTATTATGGCTTTTGTCAGTTTGACATACGAGAGTATCCATTTAACATTTTATTTAATTTTTGTAGGAAATTGTTTGCAGATTTACTCAACTTTTTTTACTTTACTTTTAAACCTCTAAATTCAATTTACTTTATATATTTTTTGTTTTCTTCATCTATTTTTTTTTGGGTTTTTACCAATATTATCTGTCTGTCCATTTGTGTTAACCACTTCATGCAATGATTTTGTTATTTTTTGTTTAATTTTGTATAAAACCATTGTAACCGGCAATTGAAGCCACAGTTCATAGTTACACCTCAATAAAGTAGTTTTAGTTTTTTAGCCCCCTCTGCCAGAAGGATACAAATTTTAATTAAGCGTTTATAAGCAGCATTATTAAGTAAGTGGTGATTTTTTTTGCTAAAAAAGGATAAACTAATTAAATGTTTTTAATAAAAAAAAAAATAAAATAAAAACAACTCAATATGTAAAAGTGATTCAAAGCAAATAATTCAAAGTGAAATAAAAAAATGTGTTATTGGACTGTAATATGATAATTATTTAAAAGTAACTGCGAAATATTATGACAAATTTAATCAAAATCAATTGAAATTAATACAATTTTATATATGAAATAGAAAGTCTAAAAAAGTAAAAATATAAATGAAAAAATTCCATAGAAATATGTTATTTTGGGTTTAATCTATTATTTCTTTGCACTGCACAATCGACAAACTGCGTTATCATGAATGATACAAAACAATTTTTTAAGTTTTTAATTTTAATTTAAAATTGTGTTTAATTTTCAAATATAACATTTTTCATAAATACGAGTTCAATATTGTGAAAATGTGAACTATAAAATTTTAAATTTTTATAAAACTGTATGCGGATTCTGAGTTCTTTTAAAATTCTAAGGAGATTTATTCAAGAACGTCCGCCTTTCTGTGAGTCTGTTGAAATCACGATTGTGACCAAATGGATGGAGCTGGAGGAAATATATATGGGGAATTTTATGTCAAGTGACCCAACTCAAAAAATCGAGTTTGATGAAATTTATTACCCAAATGTTCACATGGATGTCACAGTAGTTCGTGCAAAATATTAGCTCTAATAGTTTCTCAGATATACGATTTTTTTTATTCAATCCGTATGGGAGGTGTCAAGACCTCGTTATGAAAGTCCGCCCATTTTTCTCCTAAATATTCTCATGGATGCTAAAGTTCTTTGTGCAAAATTTTAGGATTCTATTTACAATAGTTTCCCAGATAAACGAATTTTAGTATTTGATTTATATGGGAGGTGCCACGCCACCTATTTCTAAATATTCTAAACATTCATGTTGATACTAAAGTGTCTCGAAAAAATGAGGACTCTAGCTGTTATATTTTCTCAGATATACTAATTAAAGATTTTCTCTATATGGGAGGTGCCACGCCCACTATAGCTAGGCTGCCCATTTTATACTCATGTATTCAGAGGGAATTTCATGTCAAGTGACCCAATTCAAAAAATCGATTTTGATGAAATTTGCACCAAGACAGCTCTATCGGTCAAGAACTGCCGGACTTAGAGGGGTCCAAAGTTGGACATTTTGGTCATATAGGGTTTTATTAAAATGAGTGCAACTTTTCACATATTGATCCTTATATAACAAAAAAACGATTTATACAATAATATAAAACACTCACCATATTCTGTAGAGTTTGGTCGAAAATTGACCAACAATCCCTTAAAAGGCCCCTTCAGAAAATCACTCTGATGATATATATGTATATATTGATAACAAAAGATATAGTTGTTGATGGAAATATAAGGATACCCACATTTTTCGCATAAAAAGGCCTTTCAGAAAATCACTATTATGATCATATTAATACGCATATTGATAACAAAAGATATAGAAGCCGATAGGATACTTCTATGTATGTATGGGGCTATCTTCCGAATTTCTCCTTAATTTTTAATTTATGTATAACGAACTGACGGGTATTCCACTCTTGTTTGTTTTTCTATAGAACCTTATTAATTGTTTCTAATTATAATAATATAATAAACTTCCAAAATTAAACCATATATTTTTGCAAATTTTTTGACACATTTAATTTACAAGTTTAAAAAAATTAATTTAAATTATATTATATTTTTGCAACTTTATTGACACATTTAATTAGCAAGTTTAAAATATTAATTTAAATTATAGGGTTTTTAATTTAAATAAAAATTCCAATGAAAAATAGTGTATAAATCAACAACGCATAAATAAAATAACATTTTAATAATATATGTATATTTTGGTGAATAATTATAAAGAAAAGGGTCAATGTCAAAGTTGTATGTTGCAACATATAAATGATACGTAGAAAAAGGTGTAAAATGAAATGTGTAAACAAGAAAGAAATATTTGTATGTGTACACTACAACTTTAAAGGTACGTTCATACCTTGCAAATATTTGACGAAAAAGACGTAACCACTATTTTTGATCTTTCATTAAATTTTTAATTGCAAAAAAATGTCGAATCAAATAATTTTGTGCATATATATAAATATATATTTAAAGGAAATCATAATGTCTAATTTTCAGGGTTCGCGTCATTTTCGTCAAATATTTAATAGGTGTGAACGTACCTTAAGTGATGACATGTTTGGTTTGGTATATAAGACACAAATAGTCCTCGATTTGTAAATGTTTACATGTCCGTTCGCCCTAGCTTCTATATAACGACTTAAATATGTTAACGTCGCCCTAGCCTCAAGTAACTAGTTACGTGACTAGTTCTTCATTTAAACGTTTTAACTTTGTTTCTAGTTACTTAATACTTCAATACACGTTTAAAAACTGGCTTTAATTTATCAATAATTTAATGCACAGCATGTCAGTATGTAATTTAGTATATGTTTGGTTTTTATTAAAAAAGAAAATAAATTGCATAATATTTGTTTCCTTTACTTTGAATATTACCCCGCTGTTGTTTTCTTTTCCAGTGAATATTGTCATTAGTTTTAAAATTATATTGACAGGAAGAATGTACATATGTGGTATTCTTCAATGTACGGAGAAAACAAATATCACTGAGAAAAAAAAAATAGGAACAAATATTGTTGTAATGAACTCAACACAAACAAAAAATATATATGATACTACCCTGATTCCACTGACATTGCAGATAGCACTTGTAGATTCTTGGAAAATAAGAAAATATTACAATATCACACTCTGATATTTTTGATAAAGATTTGCATTAACTATACTTATATAAAATTATATAAGACAATAATAGGATTCGATCCGGATTGATGGGTAAAAGTTTTTACATGTTCTATCGTTAACTTTTCGAACGAATAAATAATTCCCCATTTTATATCTAAATTAAATTATTTTTCATAAATTTATTTTTCTCTTTATCTTTTCCTGTTAAAATTTTCTTATGAAAAGTATGATCCGTAGTACATTTGCCATAAATGTCTTAATGTAAAATTTAGATACAATTCTGCATTTTAAGGAAATTGCCTAAAACCTTAAAACAATTATGCCCTTCTTTTGCAGTTAACAAATTTCAGAGAAATGCTCCTCACGACCCATAGAATTATCCATAGAATTATCTGATTATCGATTACGAACAAACATTACCCTTTAATTTATACAGAAGATAAATAAATAAAAAATCGTATGAAAACCCGAAAAACCTATCCCACACTAACTTCAAAAAAAAATCGATTGTGCCTCATTGTGCACTGATGCTATAATTTTAGTGGTAAATTGTTGGCACAGTGGCTTGTTGTGTTAAAATTAACAGGAAGAATGTTAAACAATATAATTTATGAATTCAGGGAACACAAACAAAATGAATATAGAAAACAAGGCCAAATATCAAGAAGATGGCCTAAATTAATTTTCTAAATAAAGAATATAAAAACAAAAAGAAATAATCTATTATTTTTAGTTCATTTCTGAGTTTAAGTTTTAAAGCCGGGACCGGGTCAAAAGTTTCCTAAGTAGAGTGTGTGTCATCCGACTTTTCAGCTGAACTATACATACATTAAAAATTAAGTGGAAATACGGAGAAGGTGATGTATATTACTTTTCTAAATGAAGATTAATGTAAAAATGTGTTTAATCTGTTAATTATAACTTTCAATATATTTGTGTTTGTATTTAAACATTAAACATTCAATCCCACTGTACGATGATAGCTGCAAGCCACTGATATAATAAGGGAAGAGAAATTTTAATATGACAAGTGACATTAATATCCAACTGTGTTAAATATTATCTAATTTACCATAAAACCAATAACATGAAAACATATGATATACATATGTAGATGAGTTGAGGTCACTTTTAACTAAAACACTTGAAGCTATTTAAGTTTAAACTAATTTTAAAATGAATCTAAATTGTATACTATTGGTATCGGTGTCAACATTTCGTTTCTAGCACATAATTTTCATTTGAAAAACCACTAAATGGTACCAACTACGTTCACACCTATTAAATATTTGACCTATAACATTTTCCTAAAATATATATTTATACAAACATAATATGTCTTTAAAGTTGTCAATTTACTTCATTTTCTATTAACATCAAAAAAAAAAACAACATTTACAAAAAATATGTAGTTGTAACGTTCTTTCGTCAAATATTTGATAGGTGTGAACGTACCTTTTTATACCCACCATCAAAAAAGATGGGGGGTATATTGATTTTGTCATTCCGTTTGTAACACATCGAAATATTGGTCATAGACCCATAAAAGTATATATATTCCGGGTCCTTATTAAATTCTAAGACGATATAGCCATGTCCGTCCGTCTGTCCGTCCGTCCGTCCGTCCGTCTGTCCGTCTGTCTGTTGAAATCACGATAGGGACCACACGAGAGGAGCTAGACAGTTGAAATTTTGCATAAATATTCTCTATTATTAAGGTTTGTTTGGTATTGAAAATGGGCAATATCGGTCCACTTTTTCGGATAGCCCCCATACAAGTGGACCTGCAAAAAACAGCTTTAACGGGCATAACTGCTTTAGAAGTACAAGTATAGCGATGAAATTCGACATAAATAAGTTTCATATGAGCCAAAATCTTTCTACCAAATTTTTTGAGGATCGGCCCATAAATGACCCTACCCCCCATATAAGGTCCCCTTCTGAAAATTACTTTAACACTCATTACTGGTCCAAAAATGCAAGTATAGCGATGAAATTCGGTATAAGTATGTTTCTTACGAACTAAAATCTCTCTACCAATTTTTTTTAGGATCGGCCCATAAATGTCCCTACCCCCCATATAAGGTCCCCTCCTCAAAATGACTTTAACACTCATTACCGGCCCCAAACTGCAAGTATAGCGAAAAAATTCGACATAAATAAGTTTCATGTAAGCCAAAATCTTTCTACCAAATTTTTTGGGGATCGGTCCATAAATCCCCCAACCCCCCATATAAGGTCCCCTTTAGAAAATTACTTTAACACTCATTACTGGCTAAAAAATACGAATATAGCAATAACATTTTACACAGTTAAGTTCCTCGCGAGCCAAAATCTTTTTAATAACTTTTATGTGAATAGGTCCATAATTGGCCCTACTCCCCCTATTGGGTCCACTTCAGGAAATAGCTTAAACGCTTACTACTGTCTTAAAAATACGAGTAGAGCGATGAAATGCTACACACGTAAGTTTCTTACGAGCCAAAACCTCTGTACCAATTTTTTTGGATCGGCCCATAAATGACCCTTCCCCCATATAAGGTCCCCCTCTGCAAATATCTACAATGCTCATTACTGGCTTAAAAATATGAATGTGACGAAAATTAACGCACATAAGTTTAATCTCTCCACCAAATTTAGGGAGGATCGGTATATAATTTACCCTACCGCCCATATAAGGTCCCTTTCAGAAAATTACTTAAACGATCATTACTGGCTTAAAAATATGAGTTATGAAATTCGCTCCGAATTTCATGCGGAATGTGTCGGTAATACACAAAAGGTTCCCTTCAGGAAAGACTTTTGGTTAATAAACTACGAGTGTTCCTTATTTGAAATACGAGTATAGCCCTGAATGTACAAAATTTTATGAGTATCGGTTCATAATTGACGCTCACGGTTTAGAATTGAAATAAAATATATTTTTTTTTTAAATTAATATTTTGTTAGTTCAAAAGAGCTCGGGCCATAAATGACTTAAGCCATATTCCAAATATCACGCTGGTGTTTATAGGGGAGCATTCCTTTTACGGCATACGGTTTGATGGTGGGTATATGAGATTCGGCACAGCCGAATATAACACTCTTACTTGTTACACCTACAAACATACAAATCAATATGAACATTTACGATAAAGTACCAGCTAAATTATATTGTGAATATAAGTAACAGAAAGTGTAGCATATTGTTAGGCAGCTTTAGTTATTGTTTGCATTATAAGTTTAACCGTTTTATCATGACTGTTGCACAACTGTGTATATGTGAGAAAGAAGAGAGAGATTGTGGTGAATTGTTGTGGTGAAAATAGTTGCGTAAACAATAGTTTTTGTTGTTTCCATTACTTAGTGAAAGTATAACATAATGTTAGGAGTTATACTGATAAATAAACAATGAACTATGTAAATATGTATACAAAGAACTTAAATAATACATTTGTATATTGTTTACATGCTGTAAAGACTTGCAAGATTAAAAGGTAAAAATAGATTTTAATAACGGAATATTTTATTTAACAGTTTAAGTAGTATTAAATATAGAAACAAAACAGGAAAGTAGATTTTAAAATAATCCAAGAAATCTGAGTTAAAATTTTAGAGAAATTATAAAAATATGCCTTGAAGTAGACAAGCATTTTGAAAGAGAAGATTTAAAGCTTAATCTATTGTAAATTGATGTACACCCTGTAGTACAGGGAGGGCAATTTTTTTACTTTTTGTAGTACTTTTTGTCAATGAAAAATACTGTAGTTTCCCGATAATATAACAAGTACTTTTTTACATCGTAATATTTTGCCATACGCTGTTCAATCATTTGGTCCATGAAGTGGCCAATAGAGTAGTCCATACTCCAGTCCATAGATTATACAGGCCAACAATATTTGAAAAAGTCGAAATCCAGAGACCAAAGTATACTTTCCTAATGACTTGAGCAGCGCTTAATCCTAGTCTGGACTTTCAGATGACATAAAAAACATTACAAATAAAGGTGTCTTCGGGCAGCTATAGCCTCGGGAGTTTTGTAAATTTTATGAAACAATATCTGGAAAACCTGTTGTGATGAATAAATTTTTTGCCCAGTCCTTTAGTAAAGTATTCTTTGGACTCTAGGTTAAAAATTTGCTGGCCTGTGTTATCGTGGCAGTTCACTGTGCGCCAACAGTAAAGAAGAGTCGAAGGGTCTTCTTTTTGATAGGACCACTCTACTTGTCGGATGTAGCTTTGTATAGCATTAGAGCTAGCCTTTAAACGTGAGAAAACTCAGGACGACATTGACAAGCCCATAGACTAGTTCAAAGACTAAAAAGTACTATTTTATTTGAAAGTTTGCAACCATTTAAAGATGCCTGGTACAGGCATATATTATCTTCCTATAAACGTTTAGAGTTTATTACATGTTCCAAAAAAATAGCAAAACAAAAATAAAACAATTCCCATCAACATTTAAATTTAAGGAAATATTATTTGATAAATAAAACTTTATTTCTTTTAAACGATGTTATTATTTTCAAATGTATCAAATTCGTTTTTTTTTACATTGTTTTGCATTTATTTTAAATGATCATTTAACGGATATATGTACATATTTTCGATTTCTTGTTAATTTGCTTTAAATTTTAAGTATATCCGTCATTTGCTATTAATGTCCTCGTACAACATAGAACATATTGTTAAGGGAAACCTTTAAATGATTTGAAATAAAATAATGCGCATTTAACAACCAATATAACAGATATTTTGTTGTCATGACTGGCACAAGTTCTATTTATTGAAGAGTTTTTCTTTTCTTGTTGTTTAATAAGAGTTTAATGGTGAAAACGATTACATACATACGCACATAATTTGTTGGTAAAATTTTGAAACAATAAGGGTATTATATTTTAGATAACGGACTGAGTAAACAGAATTTTACAAATAGCCACAGTGTAAAGAATTACTAATGAAGTTAAATTTTAAGCTCACTGAAAATTAAACATGCATTACCTAGTAATGAGTATTGTAAACGAACGAAAGCAACGTATGCATACAAATATAACCTCTTGATTAAGACTTCCATCACTTCAATAGGGTGCTGATTTTGCACATTGCTTTTTAATATTTCCTTAATATCCTTATTCGCAACACTGTTCCTATAACAACATCCCATAATAATGGTCCATTAAAAAAAACTCCATGTTAGCAAAATTTGTTAATATTGACAACAAAACATACATGACCCCCATACAGTTGTATTACTAGGATTATAAAATTTAATGGAAATTTATATCAGTTTTAGGATATAAAATTTAATGACTTCCGACTTAAAACAAAATTAATAATAATGAAAAACAAAAAGAATACTAAAATAAAAGAAAGTCAAAAACACATTATCGAAATTTAAATACAAAATAGAAAAACAAATATCTTATAACATTACTAAGTAAAGAATTATATAAAATTAAAAAAAAAAAACTCTTTAAAAATAGAAATAATTGACAACCCTCGATAACATTGCCACAATCGGTTTTTTAACATCAATTTCTCCATGTTTCCATTGGAAAAACGTTTTTTATTATTTTTTATTTCAACAAATTTGAATGGGTTACAAAAGTATTAAAAGTTTTTTATAAATATTTATTATTTATGGCTGCTTATAAAATATCATCTGACAGTTAGACAGTAAATGTCTGGACAAAACATACTTACATATTTATATAGAAAACAATTCGTATTCCAACTAATTAAACACCATTTTCATTTATTTCTTTTAAAACTAAAACAGATTTCACCTTGTGTTCTAAAAGTTAAGGTTATAGTAAAGTAAACTTCTTAAACTTGTCACAGATTTTATGACAGTATTTTAGTAATTTGTGCAAATTGGTAATTTGGTGGTAGTGCCTCAATAACTTTTATACTTTGTTTATAAAGATAATTGGAAATAGTAATAGAAAGCGTTTAAATGTTATTAGTAAAGTTTCCTAAAAGCATGGTTAAATAAGCATTAAATTGAAAACTTTATTAATTAGAAATACATTTCGGTAATCAATTTTTGATAAAGTTTCGAAGAACACATGTTTTCGATTAAATGACATAGATATTTATATTTGGTGTAACAGAAATCAGTTGGGAATTTAGTTAATAAACAAAGAGGTTTATGCGAAATTAAAAAAATTTATCAAAATTTTCCTCAAAGTAATTTTTCTAAATTGAAAATTTATCGAACATAAAAAGAAATTTTTCTATAAAATGAGATTTTATCAAACATTTTCTATTAAGATAATTTTTTCTATAATTCTTAATTAAATTTAAAATTTATCGAAATTTTCGCCAAAAAAGAAATTTTCTATTTAAAAATTGTATTTATAGAAAACTTTCTGCATAAAATGAAATTCTATAAAAAGGAATTTTATCGAAAATTTTCTATGAAAAAAAGATTTATCGAAAATTTTTTATAAAAAAAATTATAGAAAATTTTGTATAAAAAGAAGATTTATAGAAATTTCCTATAAAATTGAAAAATTTATCGAAAATATTCCATAAAAAAGAAATTAATGTAAAATTTTCTATAGAAAAGACATTTTATAGGAAATTTTTTATTAAAAAAATTTTTAATGAAAATTTTCTATTAAAAAAATTTTTATGGAAAATTTTCTATCAAAAGAAAATTTTATGGAAAATTTTCTATTAAAAAGAAATTTTTATAAAAAAAAAAAAATTATGGAAAAATTTTTATTAAAAAGAAATTTTAAGGAAAATTTTCTATTAAAAAGAAATTTTATGAAAAATTTTCTATTAAAAAGAAATTTTATGGAAAATTTTCTATTAAAAAGAAATTTTGTGGAAAATTTTCTATTAAAAAGAAATTTTATCGAAAATTGTCTATAAAAAGGAAAATTAATAGAAATTTTTCAATAAAATTAAAATTTATTGTAAATTTTCTATAAAAAAAGAAAATTTATTGGACATTTTTTTATATAAAGAAAATTTATAAACATTTTCTATAAAAAATAAATTTATCGAAAATTTTCTATAAAAGAAAATTTTATCGGAAATTTTCTAAAAAATAATTTATAACGGAAATTTTCTATAGAAGGAAAATTTATCGAAAAACACTATATAAAAAGAATTTTATCAAATATTTTTTATAAAAAGGAAAACTATGGAAACATTTTTATTAAACTAAAATTTATTCAAATTATTCAATAAAAATAGAAAATTTATCGAAATTTTCTATAAAATATTTTTTTATATAAAAAAAAATTACCAACATTTTCTATGAAAAGGAAATTTTATCGGAAATTTTCTATCAAAAAGAAATTTTATCGGAAATTTTATATTAAAATGAAATTTTATAGAAAATTTTCTATCAAAAATAATTTTGATCGAAAATTTTCTATAAAAAACAAGTTTTATCGAAAATTTTATTGAATAATTTTCTATAAAAGGAAAATTTATTGAAAAATTTTCTATAAAAAGAATTTTATCGAAAATTTTTTATAAAAAGGAAAATTAGTGGAAAATTTTTTATAAAATTAAAATTTATTCAAAATATTCTATAAAAAAAGAAAATTTATCCAATATTTTTTATATAAAAAAAATAATTACCAACATTTTCTATGAAAAAGAAATTTATAGAAAATTTTTTAAAATTATCCAAACATTTTTGTATAGAAAAAATTTTATCGAAAATATTTTATAAAATAGAAAATTGTCTATAGAAAGAATTTTATCGAAAATTTTTTATAAAAGAGAAAATTGTCTATAAAAAAAGTTAATGGAAAATATTCTATAAAATTAAAATTTATTGAAAATTTTCTATAAAAAAAGGAAAATTTATAGAAAATTTTCTATAAAATGAAAATGATCGAAAATCATCTTTAAGCATTTAACACTTTAAATAATTTACCAACAATTTTTCTTGAGTGTTATCATTATTTTTTTAATATTTAACTTGATCGTTAGCAGCTTGGCATTGGTAACTGCACCTTTTTTCATCATCATTTTATAAATAAATAAATTGAGACACTGTTTAAACAACTTTAAAAACTCTTTCAAGATACAAACCAAAAATCTTTAAGATGAAAAAAAAAAAACGAAAAAACGTAATCGTAATACAAATACAAAAAATAAAGAAAGAAACAACGATAAAAAAAATTCAAGCAAAAATGAAAGTAAAAGTTTGTTTTCATTTTATTATGCGGCTTATAGTAAGTTTGCCTCTGAAGTCATGCGTCTTTTCTTGTCTTGACGGTTTTATTTGTGGGTTTGTTTCATTTCGTTTATTTCTTTTTTATTTTTTGTTATTATTGTTGGCCTTTTGTTTGGCCTGAAGCTTAAACAGACAGCATCCACTCCATTCAGTTAACAAAACGTACGTAATCAAACTCAAGTACTATTTCGAAAAGTTGTTTACAAAAAAAAAAAAAAAAAACAAAATACTAAACTTATCGATTGAATAATAAGGGCTCTAAGAAATGAGTAAAAGGAATAAATGACTGAAGTGTAGGCATGGAATAAATAAAATGTTGTAATGATGCTAAAAGAAATGCTATTTATATAGTTTTGGTTCAAAACTGTTGGAAAAGTTCAAAGCCTTCTCCAACTATTGAGGTTTCGTTTGTAATGAAAAGCGGATTCCAGCCAAAATACAATATCTATAGAAATCTCCTCTTAAAGTTCTTTAAAATTTTAGTGTCATAATTTGCTCCCATGTATGTTTGAAGTTTTGGCTTGTTTGTCTATATTTAAATTATTAAATTTGTTCATTGACAATTTTTTTTATAAATAGGAATTTTATGTCCATTTATTTATGAATTTTAAATTTAATAAATAATTTATAGATTTTTGCCTTTGTTATAAAGGTTGTATATAAAGGTTGTATAGTAATTTTTTTGTGTACACATGCTAAATAAAATTTGTTATCCTTTTTAAAAATTCATTTACATAATTTCTTCATTTTTCAATGTAAGAATATTTCAAAAGTTTTCGAAAAGATTTTATGAAATGTTTATTAAATATGGCAGGAACGATTAAGGCAAAATATTGCATAATTGAATAAATACAAGATAAGATTTATTTAATATAAATATTTAATTAAAAAAATTTACTTAAAGTGTTAAACAATATAAAATTTACAGAAATTTATGTTTGAAGGAATTTTATGAGAAAAAAAAGAACGTAATTTCTTTTTGTTTAAGTTTGATAGAGTTTTTTTGCTATACATAATTATAAAAGTTTAATTTATATACAAAATGTTGAGAAAAAATCGTATTTATTATAGAATTCCATAAATCGACTTAAGAATAATCTATTGTAATTAAAAATCGGAAAAAGTTGTAGAAAATTCAGTCCATTCTGAAATTCATGCGTCTGAAGGCTGGATATCAAGAACTCATTGATATGTTGCTGTGGCGTGTCAACTCCCCAAAAAGTTTTATTATATCCATAGAAGTTTATTACACATCAAAAAGTCAGGTGGCGTGTCATAATGTCCATGGACGTTGTTACACACTAAATTGAGTCATAGTGTCCATGGACGTTATGACATTTTCAAAAGTGCCACAATGTCCATGAGCAAAATGACATAAAGCCCATGAATTTCAAAGAGTCCATTTATCATAAAAGGCTTAATTTAACGGTGGCGTGTCATGGACATTATGATATTTTAAAAAAGTGACATAATGTCCATGGACATTATGTCGCATAGAGTATAAAACCTCTCGGCCCTTGATAAGAGTGTCCCTTTCCTAAATTCTAAACAAATTTTCCAATACATTTCTGTTTTTAAAGTGTCATAACGTCCATGGACACTAAGACACTTTTTGGTGTGTAATAATGTCCATGGACATTATGTCACCGGTTTCGTTAAATTGGTGGCGTAATTTACCGAAGCCGTTATTTGAAATACCCCAGAGTCAAAAACTCCTGCGCCCGGCCGAAGGACGTCTATCCAAAACACTATTTTAAAAAAATCCAAAACGCAACATACACCAAATTTAGGACAATTCATTTCGGAACAAGAGAGTCCCTTTCACACTGTGACATGACACTTTTTAGAGTGTCATAACGTCCGTGGACATTATGACACTGCAAATTCTGACACGCCAACAAAAAGTCACAATGACATTATGACACTTTTTAGTGTGTAATAAGTGACACATAAAAAAAGTGACACAATTTTTCTATGCAGAGTGACATAAAGTCCATAGATTATAAATATTTCTCTTATTTTTATAAAAAGCTTAATTTCGCTGATAATTTACGAATAAGTCTTTGGCCACTTTCTGAAATCGTAATGAAGTATTTCAAAATATTTCCAGAATAACAGAGTCAAAGTGTCCATAGGTATTATGACACTTTTAAAAATGAACACTATGACACTTTTTGGTATGTTTAAATATCTAAGGATATAATGAGATGACACCAATGCTGTACAATATAGTATTTGGGCAAGACTTTGAGAAACAACCTATAACCAACTTAGGTTTTTACTGATCTCTTTAGTCCTCTTTAAACATATTTTACTGTTGGTAAAATGTTAAAAAGATATCAGAAAAATAAAATTTCATAACAGTTTAACTGAAAATACAGTTTCGTGTTAAAACTCAAAACATAACATTATGTTTGTATAATGAGTAGATTTCTTATAAATTTAGTGCATAATCTCTAAGAAGATGTACAACAGTATTAAATCTTCTATAACTGGACTCAACATGGTTCTGGTTACATGCACATAATCCAAACAGACCAAAGCAAAGCACTAAACTTAAGTAAATAGAAAATTTCATGAACTATTTATAAACAGCTTAAAATACTCAAGTAATAACCATTTAAGCAATTTTGTTTTACAAATGAAGCAGAAGAAGCACCAACACTAGTTATAAGAAACAGTAAAAGCAAAATACTGTTGCTGATATAGAAATGTCTCCATCATTCACTCCCTTTACTCTTATTGCAACACATCTCAGTAAACACAGCAACAAATTGCAGAAAATCTGGTAGATGGTGAAATAATCTTTTACATTTTAGTCTGCTACCAACATTGCTAAAGTGAAATTCTCTCACATCTCATACACTAAACACTGTTTCAATATCATTTGTATTGAATGGAAATAATTTCGAATTTATGCCAAGAAAACATTTCAAAACATTCAATTAATTATTAACGATCATTTAAAGTATTAAAAGTGTTTTCAATATTAAACGTTTTGCGAGTGCATGTATGTAAGTGTTTTGTTTTGGAAAATTACAAAATTGTTTGGAAAAAATAATAATAATAACAATTATTTTGAAATAGAAATTTACTGTTAAAACAAATGTTTTGAAATATCATATGATCAATTGCTTGGGAAGCTGTACGGCCAGTGACATTGTAAGCTTAACGATCACTATTTAAAAAGTCCAATTGATTTGACTTCGGTTTTTTTGTTATTTTTATTCGTGTTCGTTTAAACAAATATAAGAAATAAAATAAAGAAAAAATATAGTTGGAGTTGTTTGGCTTATTTATGATCGATCTTGTTTATATGGCAGAGAGTGAAAGAAAGTGTGTCAGGTGTGTCATTAAATACAACTACAAAATAATAATAAAAAAATCTCTATACTCATTGAATTGTATGTATGTAAGTTTTTTTCATTGTAAAAGCTTGTTGTCAACGATTTTTTTTTTATAATTTTCTTAGTGTACAATTTATTTTGTTTGTTCAAAACAAAAATTTCAAGAAAATATGAGAGAAAATGTTCAAAGTTTTAGTCGACTAAATGGGAAGGTACTTTGTTTTTTTTTATATATGTTAAAGTATGTTACATTTATTTGAATTCTCGGAATATTCGCGATAAAGTTTAATAATCGGAAACCTCTAAATTAAATTGAAATTCTAATTAAAATCTTCAGAATTCTAGGAATATTCGCGATAAAGTTAATAATCACCAAAGAACTTTGAAATTCTGGGTAGAATCTTTATTGGTGTTTTAGTCGACTAAATGGGAAGGTACTTTGTTTTATATGCTAAAGTATGTTAATTTTTTTTGAATTCTCGGAATATTCGTGATAAAGTTTAATAATCGGAAACCTGTAAAGTAAATTTCTAATTAGAATCTTCAGAATTCTAGGAATATTCGCGATGAAGTTAATAATCACCAGCCTATGACAGTTTTTGATATGTTATACATTTCAAAGACAAAATGACATTGAATTGTCGTTACAATACAACTAACTAAACACACCGTTTCAAAACCCTACTTCAAGTGTTGCTTAATAGCAGACACCAACAACATTCACAATATTTTTTTAAATATTCGTATCGTTTATAACTTGAAAATGTTTACATCTGTTGCTTCGTTCATTTTATCTCGAATTTCTATAATTTTTAGGCAAAAAGTAAAAACTTTTATTTTTTAATTTATTTTATTTTGATCAAAGTGAAAACCAGACGTATCCAAAGCAATAAAGATTTGTTTTAATTTTAAACATACATCCAGCCAGTCAGTGAACCAGCCAGACCAAACCAAACAACCGACGAACATATAGCAATCGTCTACAACTACACACCCTGTCAGCCAGCCAAACTTCCAGCTAATAAACCAAAACACCGGTTTTCGTTTTTTATTTTCTTTTCTTCATCTACCTTGAAGCCAAAGTCACTGAATGTTATTAAACTTTTATTAGAAATCAATTAAATTTATGCATACATTATCAAAATTGTAAAAAAATAAAAATCAAAAACGTATGTATGCCTGCCTGCCTGCATGTTTTCAAAGAAAAGAAAAAGTTTGTCGGGAAAGTTTTTAAAAATTTCAAAAATTTAAATCGTTAAAATGAAAAAAAACAACTTTTAAACATTTAAATAAAACCGCTTTTAAACACTTAGAAAGACAGACACCAAAAATAGAGAAAGATTTTAGAGATTAAAAGTCATAAATTAAAAATTACTACTTAACTTAGTTAGGCGTACAAAAATCCAACAACAAAATGTGTGAATTATTAATAATAAATTTATTTACATGTTATTTACAAATTATTAATGACTTTTCTTCTTTCTTTCTTTTCACTTTCTTTTAGAGATGGAATTGAGAATTAATTCACTGGGATTTATACTACTTGCAACGACATTGATCTATAGTGCCGGCAATTTAATAACAACAACCTCAGCTGAAGGTTTACGTCTACCGGATCAACAGTCAAATTCAATACCTCAACAGCAACAGATATTACCGCAACAGCAACAACATGTACAGCAAATATTTTCAAATCAACAACAACAACAATATGTTCAGCAACCCCAGCAGCAGCAACAACAACAGCCAGGAGCTGGTGAGGAACGTGGCCGTTCTTCAATACTCAGCATATTTGGTTTAGGTGGTGGTGAAAGTGATCCCTATTTGGCTCGTTCCAATTCAAATTGTTTAAGCGGAGATTTATCTGAATGTTTCAAGACACAAGCTTTGAATAGTTTCGATGAAATCTTCTATCGTGAACAATATGCGTAAGTTTTAAAGGACTTTTTAGAAATACGCAATTTGTATTAATAAATTTATTAAATTTGTTCAATAGATTATCTGATTTTGCTCGTGTTGTTCGCATGCCTGAGACACAACAGCGTTCTTTGTTGCAAGAACCTTTTGAATATTCAGAAGAACCACGTAATGAGGATAGTGACTGGGATCAATTGGTGAAATATGCTTTAAGAAGAGCTGAAAGGTAAGTGAAGAAAGTTCCAGAATGATTCGCGATATTTTTAAACCCAACGATAGACCGAACAACATTCTTTAGAGTTTTCATATTTGCCGAAAATTTCAGATTTAAACAGTTCAGAGTCCTGATTTCTTTTTTTAATTCGGGAGTTATCTAATTACAAAAGCAACTGAAAGTTTTAAATCTTTGATCTTAATAGTCACTTCATTATAGTTAAATTGTTAATTTCCGAATTTCTCTCCTAAGTGCTAGTTCGATATCGAATGTCATCCAAACAACTGAAATAGTTTCAAAACTACATATTAAGTTTTCTTTTCCGACTTCTTTGATTCAGTAAAACGATCGTTTGCACACTAAAGATCTTCGTTAAAGCGGTTTTTACTTTGGAAAAACATTGATGATTTATACGAAAACAATTTTCTGAACTGTTGATGAAATTAGCACTGAAAACTATGTTTCAAGATCATAAAGTAAAGAGAGAAAGATCCAAACTGATCAGAACACGAATGCGTATAAAAATAGAGCACTTCAGAAATTTATGAAACAGATTTCCTGTGTCAGAACTTCTGAAAAGAAAACAAAAAATTCTGAAATGAATATTTACATATTTTGCATAGAGAATTTCCATTCTAATTGCTAGAATTCTTCAAAAAGTGATTATGTCAACATTCAAACAAGATCACTTTCTGTAGATAGTGAGAGCACAACAAAAATGCTTTAAACTAGTGACTAATCGAATTTGAAGAGAATATTTTTGCTTCTTAGTACTTAGTTAATTAGTTTGTATTAATATATATTTTTTTAATTTTTTGCAGATTCATTAAATCCACAGCTTTGGAAATTGATGTACCAGAAGAATTCACTGAAGCGGGACGCTATGATGCACGCTTTATTGGAAATGATATCGACAGTGAATTGGACATCATTGAGGATAAACATGCTCCCATCATAAGTAAGAAGTTAAAATGTTATATATTCTAAAAATACATTCTGACTAAATTCCCTTCTAAATATTCATTTCAGAACGTAAAAAGTTGAAGAAAATGATCATTCCTTTGTTGTTGGTGTTGAAAATTTTCAAATTGAAATTGTTGTTATTCTTGCCCTTCATCTTGGGTATTGCTGGTCTCAAGAAGATTCTCGGTTTGGCTGCCATCATCTTACCCGGTCTCTTTGCCTACTTCAAATTGTGTCGTCCCCAAGGTGGACCTGGTGGTTATAATGCTGGCGGTGGTTTATTCTCCGGTTTGTTTGGCAGTAAAACAACATTCCCTGAATACTCACCACAAGGTGTCGGTTCAGCTACGTACTATCATCATCATGAACATTATGATGGTGGTGCTGGCAATGCTCAATACTATAGACCTGATCCACATTTCTCTAAACCCTATGGTGATTACTATAGCAAGAATTATGCTACTACTGGCAATTCGGTTAGTTTTGGTGAAACATCTGCCCATGATGCTGCTTATTCTGGTTATTATGGCAGAAATACTGGCAAAGATATTGAAAGTACTCAGAAGAGTTAGAATGATATATAGAAGAGAGAAAATTTCTTTTAGCGGAAATTTTACTCTTGTAAAATGGCCATTCTTTCAGATTTATTATTTGTATATTTAATTTAATTGTTATAATTTTTTGTTAATGCATTATTGATTTTTTTGTACTATATTTATTTCATGTTCACAAAAAAAATATTTATTTATATATTTTTATAAAACTTTAAATAAATTTTAAGAAAATTATAAAAATGTCTTTGATGGAAATAGGATATGGATATTTTTAAATCTTGGATGTACGTCTGACTGTCCGTATGTTTATTAAAATCGATTTCTGAATGCCCCACATATCTCTCGGATTTAAAATTTCGACTTGACATACTTTCGAAAACGGCTCATTACTATTATAATAGCTTTTGTATTTTTATTTGAAATTATGATTTTCATTAGTGTATGTACTCGATTATACCAACAAATTACTCCAAGTAATTCTATGATAGACTGCTTTAAATTAAATAAATTAATTTTTCTAAGTTTTCTGACATGTGTAATAATATTAAGACTAGGCCAGCCCACCAAAAAAAAAAAAAAATATTTTCAATATGTCTGAAACTACAAACAATATTTTTATACCCATTAGACTATCAAATTATGAGTGTTGGAGTAAGACATTGCTCATCCGAAGTCCAGAAACAATACGAAAAAACCCAGAAAGATATACATATATCTAATATTCTTTACAAAGATTTTGTTCATTCTTTATGAAGCAAGAAGGACAGGTGTTATAAAAACATAAAAAAAAACTAAAATAAATTTAAAAAGTTTTTCATGAAAATAAAAAATAAATACTTCAACTTTAGAAACAAGTACAAATACATATATATGTATGCATGTGGGTTTTTGGTAAACAATTTTGATGATCAAGAAACATTAAAAATTTATTTTTATAACACACAAAACGTTGTGTATGTGAGAAAGCAAAGGACTAGAATATTTTAAATTAAACAAGTTAGAGTGCTATATTCGGTTATGCCGAATCTTAAATACCCTTCACCAGCACGCTACATTTTATTAAAACCCATATAACTATCTAGTTTTTAGATATATACACAAAACATATTCAAGTTGAATTTTTTACCGATAACTATTATTGTCAATGAAATTGAGCATTTAATTTATTTTCGAAAATGATCCTTATATGGGAGTTGTGACCAATTATGGACCGATCTGGGAAAATTTTCGCATAAATATTTATCTATATATACAAGACGTATTCACGTCGAATTTTACCCCGATAGCTTTATTAGTTAATAAAATATATACGTTTAAGTGATTTTCGGAAGTTGATCTTATATGAGAGCTATGACCAATTACGGGCCTATCCGGAAAGAAAATCGTGCAGTGGAGTGATTGATACATATACAAAACATATTCGTGCCGAATTTTATCTCGATATCTTTATTTATCCATGAAATATGCTCGTTTAAGTCATTTTCGAAAGTAGACCTTATATGGGAGCTATGACCAATTACGGACTTATCCGGAAAAAAATCGTAGAGTGATTAATACATATTAAAAACATATTCGGGCCATATTTATCCCAATAGCTTTATTAGTTAATAAAATATTAGCGTTTAAGCTCCCACATAAGGTCGAAAGTGGACCTTATATGGGAGCTATGACCAATTATGGACCGATTTGGAAAAAAAAATTGGTAGATTGATTTATACTTACATACACAAAACATATTCATGTCGAATTTTATCTCAATAGCTTTATTTATCAGTGAAATATGCGCGTTTGAGTGATTTTCGGAAGTGGGCCTTCCGACCAATGACCAATTGTGGACCTATACAAATCTACGTTTGTAGTATGATTTCAGTTTATATTTTATTCATATGTGCAAAATTTTAAGTTGATATCGATATATTTGACGAAGTTATTAACGATAAATCCTTTTCCGGAAATATGTACCTCTGTATGGAGGCTATGGGAAATTGATCGATTGTTTTGACAACGTTTGACAAAATTCATCGAATTATCTTTTGTAGTTTCTGAGAAAACGACTTAAAAATTACGAAAAAAAACTTTTTTTTTCGAGGTAGTCTGAAATTTTTACTCATAACTATTAATGTTGTGAACCGATTTTGCTGATTTTCAATACCAAACTGTTTAGGATAACAATGAATATTTTTGGTGAATTTGGTTTATTTCTTTTGCTTAGTTATAACGTGAGCGTGTTTTAGGCAGACAGACAGACGGACATAGCTAAATCGACTCATAATTTGATATGGACCCGGAATATATATATACTTTGTTGGGTCTCAGATGAATATTTCTTGGTGTTACACACGGAATGACACCACTGATGGTGGTGGAGGATATAAAAACGGTAACGACGCCTCCAAACTAAAACATTCTAAGTTGAAAAAGTGAGTTTTTAGTTTTAAGCCCTAAAAATTAATTTTTTTTTAAAAAAGTATTATCATACTATTTAATAAAAAATAAACATAAAATAATTACATCAACAACGGAACGATGTGGTAGTTTGCATATTAATTATACCCTTCATTCCATTTGTAATTTTTTACAATTTAATTTTCCGAACCTATAAAGTATATATATTCTGGATCCTTATAGCTAGCGGAGTCGACTAAACCATGTCCGTCTGTCTGTTGAAATCAATTTTCTGAAGACCTCAAAATTCTCTGGGATCCAAATCTTTAATAATACTATCAGAAAGCTTTCGAGAAGTTTCCTATTTGAAATCAAAATTTTATAAAATTAATCTTTATTTAAACACACTATGGTGAAGGGTAAATAAGATTCGGCAAAAGTTAATATAGACTTATTACTTGTTTTACTTAAAAAAGTTAGAAATTTAGTTCGTTCTTTATCAGCATATCATAAAAATGTAGTTAGTACGTACTTGTGAAAATGGATAAAATTTGTTTTTAAGCTTCATTAAGCATTGTAAACAAAATTTTCATTTCTCATTTAACTATTGTTGATAATAAACTGTTCACCCTACAAGGCTATTGTTATATATGTACATACATAAGTAAATATGTTTTACAGCTTAAAAATCAAAGTCAACCAAAACTGATATTGCAAGATGAATGATGGCTTTTAAAAATTTGATTCGAGTAACCCAAAGATAACTTAAATCAAGGATGGCAATCGTAATCGCTAAGCTATCGTAACTGCTAAAATACCTTTTCAGCACCACTAATGTTACAGCAAAACTACCAATGCCGAAATAGGTCTGAATACCGTTATCTCTAAAATACTAATACCGAAATAATCCAAAATACCGATAACGCAATTATATCGTTATCGAAATAAGAAAAAATAAAGTCTCCTCCAAAAAAATACATGTATAGCTGTGAAATTCGACATGGACATATTTTATACAGGGGCCGATAATAATATTTATTTTCCTAGTGGACTTGTTTTTAAGAAAATGCGATAAAATTCTTGCCTAAAGAAATAAGAATCAGAAAAGAAGTTTTATTTTTGCTCAAAAAACACTTATTTTGTGATAACAGCTCTGATATTATAGCAATAAAATATCTCTGTATCGGTCTATAATTGACCGCCTATAAAAGGTCCCTTTCCGAAAATGTCTTTAACTCCCATATCTGGCATAAACTTGACATAAACAAATAACATTTTTTGAGTATTGGTCCGCAATTGACTGTATATAGCAATCAAAATCTCTATGTCAAATTTTATGAGGCACGGTCCATAATTAACCCTAGCTTCCATATAAACTCATAAACACTCATAACTTACTTCAAAATTACAGCATAGAAACGATATTCAACATAAATAAGTTTTATATAATCCAAATTTTTTTCGTCAAATTGTGTGATAGTATGTTCATAATTGAGGATTGGGCCATATCGGATCCAAGCCACCACATAAGGTCCCTTTAAGAAAATTAACTGGCTTGTAAAAAACCAAAATGTAAGACTTTAGTCTAATCCAATAGAAGTACTTTTTTTCTTCCTACTTTTCCATTTTTGTCGAATATTGGATCCTAAGTGCCCAAAAAATACTGATAAGGTCCTCATTAGTTTGACATCTGGATAGCCTCTGTCAAACTCATAAAATTCCATAAACGTCCAATTAGTGTTTGCGGACCTATAGGGAATTGTACCGTCGACTATAATTTTTTACATATTTACTTCTATGATGAGGTGCCATACCCTTATGCTAGACCACACCTCTCCTCCTAAATATTCATATGGATATCAAGGTTCATCCCAGTAAAATATTTTAAAATTTTGGTAATGAGTATTGTAGGTAATGTAGCTATTTCACGCATTACTTGGTAATGAGTGATCTTTATTAATAAAATTATTTCATTTTTTTGGATAGGATTTGTAGCCAGATGTTTAGAGCGTATGGAATTAGTTAATGATTTTAAACTAGTCGATATTAGAAGATTTTTTTAGAAATATTGATTTGTACCTTTGTGTAAAAACTATTCCAAATAGCACGATAAAACAACTTGTTAATGGACCATTTGGTAATAGAATAGACTAATAAACACTGAAAATAACTGTAAAGCCGGTTTTAAATCCGGAAAAGTCGGGTAAACACATTTGTAACCAGTTATTTTTTGGTCATCGCCAAACAAAAATAAGTAGTTATTCACCCAAAAAGAAAGTACTTACACTTTGCTCCAATATTACTAGCCTACTTACCGGGTAAGTAAAGACTTTGCTGGGATCATACAAAATTTGAAAATTGTAGTGATTTTAAATTTCCAGATATACGAATTTAAAATGGAAGCTGCCACATCCATTGTACGTCAATGTTTCATATTAAAATTAAAGTTAACGTACAAAATTTAGTGACACTAGCTTTACAGGTTTTAGTATTTAATTCAAATGGAAGGTGCCACGCCCACTATTGCTAAATGCAAATTGGGTATATGGATGTAAAAATTTTCTGTGCAAAATTTTAGTATTCTAGCTATTGAACTTTCTTATATATACGACTGTTAATACTTATTTTTAATGTGAATGTGGCACCTCGCCCATTAAAAATTTCAAAAAATGTGGCGCTTAGTTACGCCTAAACATATAGGAGACACTATAAAATGTGAAGAAAATTGGTTTAACTGTTATCAGTCTATAGACAAACAAACACACACACTTTAAACTTGTATTCAAAAATTTTGCAAAAACGAACAGACTTTGTTTCAGAAAAATTCATATGGTACACAAGGGCGTAACCGGTCGGATATTAACGTTTGCTAACTTTGCTTTAAAAAACTTATTTTTTTAAAGATCAAAATGTTGAATAATGTAAAACTAGTATTAATATTAAATTCATATGAGTGCACTGAGGTTCCAAATCAAAATATAGGTAGACATGTCCCTTATTTTTTATCCGCCAATATATTACCCTAGTGTTCCTAATGGGTGTCAAAGTTGTTCGTGCAAAATTTGAGGATTCTAACTAAAATAGTTTTCCAGATATACGAATTTTTGTCTTTAATTCATACGTGAGGTGTCACGCCTCTACAGCTAGTCTGGCCATTTTCCCCCATATGCATTTTAATGTTGCTCATGCAAAATTTGAGAATTCTAGGAAGGTTTCGCAGATATACGAATGTTGGTATTTAATACATGAAGGAGGTACCACGCCGCCTTTATTTTAGTCCGCCTATGTTGTCTTAATATATTATACTAAAGTGGCTCTGTTATGATTCTAACTCTTACATTTTCTCCGATGTATTGCTTTAATATTTTCTTTACATGGGAAGTGTCACGCCCACTATAGCCAGTCAGTCGATTTTATCCACAAATTTTCACATGGATATCAAATATAATTTAAGGACTCTAGCTGTTGCTAATTTTAATATTTATTTTGTATATGGCCGTGACATCTCGCCTAATTTCGAAAAATATTAACTAGATCATTATTTCTATATTTAAGTTTTCAGAATTTTTCAGAATTAATTATAGAAATATTATAGAAGGGTGTTAAATTGTTTAACACTTTGAAATTCATATAAGTAACGTGTGTCTATAGTCGTCGTCGTCTTAACCACCATAATATTCATTTCAAAAAAATTAACATTTTTATTAAATCTATCGAGTTACTCAAACAGAAAGAAGATAAAAATGAAGGAAATCAAATTAAAGTTAAAAAATAACCACTCGTTATACTTATTTTTAGTAAAAATTTTTTACTGCCAAAGGATATTTAAATATGATATGAGAAAATGTTTTTTTTTACGATTTTTCTTGTTGTTAAGTCTTATATTTATATAAATGTTAATTTCGAATTTATCTTGAGGAATTACTAGAATCAGAGATACATAAATACAATGTGCGTTTAGATTTTATGTAATAAAATCAGAAACAAACTTTATTATTTAAAGGAGAACGAAAAAGTTAAATAATAAAATGTAAATGAAAATTTTTAAATATTTTATCTACAGATGAGGTTTGTTGGGAAAAAATTACCTCTACATTCAAAACATAAACAAAATCTCTTTACCAACTTTAGAAAACATTTGCTGTAAATTTTGGTATGTTATATCCTTTTTGGAAAGTTGGACCAGATAGAGACTGGTGTTGTTGTAATTAAAATTTTTAATTAAATTCCTTCAATGTTTTTCATATTATTGATTAGAGCAAACAATTATTGAAATTTTATTCCTCTCCTCTTTTGTAATAATTATTACTTACGTATATTCAAATATAACCTCTAACACCCTTTTCGCCATAAATTAGATATATGTATATTGGCATGTGAAATATAATTAATATTAATGCTATTCTCTTTTACTATTTTACTGACAACTTGACTACGTATTTATATTACACAAAATTGACAAATAAAATTTGATTATGCTAAATTAAAGACTGTGTGTGCCCTTTTTCCCTCTACTATAAGAAGTTTGTTGCTATTTTTGTATTACCTAAAAAAGTTAATTAACATTTGTGCAATTAGTGGGTGTTAAATGTGGTGATGATGGTTGATTGTTGGTGGCTATTGTCTTTTACTTGCTACAAAAGTTACTTAATTAAATTACAACTTCTGGAAGATTAAATAATACAAAGTACATACATACATAAAGTTATTATGAAAGTAAGTATTAAAGGTAACACCTGGGCACTATTTTAAACTTTATAACAAAGAAGAGTACATTTTTTGAATATATAAGTTAAATAACCTTAAATTGTTTAAATAAAGTGGCTTTAAAATTACAAAATTGTTTTCACTTGCTAAATTATACTACATATCGCTTCATAAAAGTCATGTATGCCCACTGTATAGTGTAGCGCATACAAACAACATGACAAAAGTTTATTAAGTTAAAGTTTTAGCAATAAACTTTTCTTAGAAATTATAGATATTTAACAACTTAAATTGTTTTAGTTCTTATGTTTGGGTAAAACAAATGTATAATTAGTTTCCTGGATACTTAAGGACTTGGCAAGGGAAATGATAAAAATAATAAGCAGTTTATGGTGAATAAAAATTATTACAATTTTCCGCATAGGTACCAAATTTGTCCTTTGAACTATTTATAGAATTTTAAACTATGACGGGTTACTTAATTAAGGCATAACAGCGATATATAAACAAGTAGCACATATATAAACAAGTAGGAAAGTATGTTTGGACATAGCCCACCATGATACCAGTTAAATGTTATACGAGTATGTCTGGAAGCAACCATAGGCCACTTTTTATTTTTATATTTCAAGTATGAACACTTGTTTGAAAAATATACGGAATGGGTATAGTGGGCGTGGCATTTACTATATACAGAACATGTTAAATAAGTATTTCAGGGAAAAAATATACTTAAGTTAGAGTTCTCAAATTTTGTGAGAGCCACATGTGAACATTAGTTTAATAAATTGGCAGATTAGCAATAGCGGGCATGACACCCTCATAAGAATTAAGTATAAAAATTAATATATCTGAGAAACTATTAGAGCTAGAATCTTCAAAATTGGCAACAATAACTTTGACATCCAAGTGAACATTAGTGTAATAAATTGCCTGATTAGCAATAGGGGGCGTGACATCCCCAAAGTACAAAAATTCGTATATTTGAGAATATATTAGAGGTAGGAGATCTCATCTGTTGTTTAAGTAGCTTTAATATCAATATATACTAGGGTTGTCAATTATTCGTGTTTAAAATTATTCGAATAAAAATGTACTATATTTTTTTTATTCGAGTAGTCGATTAAATTTTAAAAATTATTCGATTATTCGAACGAATAACGAATAAAAGTTTTTATTCGAATAATTTAATAAAATATAAATAAAATTTGCAAAACACCTTCAAAATCTTAAAATGAAACGGTTTTCGTACATACACTTATAAATCAGTAACTTAGCTGAATCTCAACCTTTTTTAAATTTCTCAAAGAATTTAAAAGTAGAAGCTGAGGCCTTTATAATGATATATACGATGTTTAGCTAACCTGTTTTGCAGACATTTTTACAAACTGTTTTATATAAGAAAATCGTACTATTTATTAATGTATTAGAAACTGGCCACTATCGGGCCCGTTGTGCGCTGCTTTTCATGGAAGAAAAAGGTTTTTTGGTAAAAAAAACAACATAGTGTCGACTGAATGTATTATCTTTCAATGTTCTGAAACTCAGTTTCCTGGCCGTAATTCCTAAGAATTTCCCAATCAAATGTTCCGCTTGATCAAGACATTCTATCTGGGCTCAGTGTTTCAAAGTTTCTGACATATTCTGTGTCTGGCATGCAATCAGGAGATGATTGTTTATAGCTTTCCAATGTCCAGTATACATTGATGACGTGTCCTATAACTGATTTTGGACATTTCACCTAAAGTTATGTGACGTTCGGTTGTAAGTGCCGCCTCATATTTTAAATATGTTTCAATCGGTGGAATATCTAGCAACGTTTTTGGAGCCTTGCTTGCCACTTGTACCCAAGCAGCATGTATGCTGAACTTCCTGCTGTAGTTTGATATTACACTTTTTGTCCAAAGAAGTCAACCCGATTATTGAAGCATAAGCTAGAATTAGTCTCATTACACTTTAATAAAACCAATGTTTTATAGTAGGACTAAGACCCCATTTCATGCCTACAGTTCTCCTACACATCGCCCAGGAAACAGGGTTCAGTATATTTAGAAATTGTCTTTCTTGTAAAAAGACAGATACAGAACATTAAACAAAAATTAAGCAAACATTAAAAAAATTGAAGAATATCACTTTTAAAACTAGAACCATTTCATTTTTAACAAAACAAAAATTTTTATAAACTGCAAAACGTAGTAAAAGTTTTGTTTCAATTATAACATATCTTTATATTTAGATTTGTGTTACAAAATATTAACATAATTTCAAAGCTATGTATAATAAAATATTCGTAAAAAGTAACATTCAAATATTATTCGAATATTCGATTAATCGGCAAAAATTGTTCGAATTATTCTTTATTCTAAATTGAAAATTTTTTATTCGAAAAACAAATTTTTTTCCTCGATTAATCGAATAATTTTTATTCGAATGACAACCCTAATATATACATTTGGTTTAAAAATAAGTCGACTTGAAATAGTGCGCGTGGCTCCTCCCATATAAATTAAATACTAAGAAAAATTATATGGGAATATGAATTTTAGTGTAGCGGTACTGTATTTTGGTACTTTTGTTGCACCCCATGTATCTTTTAAACCAGTGAACATTCAAACAATATTTTTGCCTCCTTTATAACTTGACTAAAAAATAAAAATATGAATTTAGTACCTTTTGGATATTCGGACGTTTAAGGAGCAAAAATTGTACCTATTTTTGGTACTTTTTCCATAAAACATTGTTTCCTATGTATTGATTTGTACAAGTGAATGAATACTTAATGATGGGCTCCCACTACGATATTGCAACTTTTTGTAATAAAATGTTTTTTACTTCAATACGGAGAAAAAAGTACCAAAAGGGGGAAAAACGGGAAATTAGATTTTATTTAAACTCACTGACCCAATTTTAATAAATTTGAAGAAATTGATATATTTAGTAACACTAAATATACCAATGGAGTGTTACTTGGAACTCCGGTACAAAGGACTATCTTTTAACTGGTACTTTTTGTATTTTTTATAATATGATCCTAGAAACATGATATTAAGCATGTGGAGTCCGGAGTTAATGAGAACCAATAAAAGGGGACCTTTTGGTACTTTTTTGTTCTTTAAAGGATAATTTTTGAATTTTCTATAATATTAAACCTAGAAACGTGAAATTAAACATAGAAACATGATATTAAGCATGTGGAGTCCGGAGTTAATGAAAACCAATAAAAGGGGACCTTTTGATACTTTTCGTTCTTTAAAGGGTCATTTTTGAATTTTCTATAATATTAAACCTAGAAACGTGAAATTAAACATGTAGTGCCTCGAGTAAGTGAGAACCAATAAAAGGGGACTTTATGGTACTTTTTCGTTCTTCAAAAAGTATTTTCTGAATTTTCTATAATATTGAACCTAGAAACATAAAATTAAGCATGTAGAGCCCGGAGTAAATGAGAAACTATAAAAATGGACTTTTTGGTACTTTTTCGTTCTTCAATACATACTTTTTGAATTTTCTATAATATTGAACCTAGAAACATTGAACATTGAACCTAGAAACATTGAAACTATTGAAATTAGAAACACAAAAATAAATAAAATATGTATTTTGGTATGTTTTCGTACTTCAACTGATACATTTTTATATTTGTAATATATTGAATACTCGGGGGAGTTTTCCAGTTTTTTCCTACCGAGCGCGTCCCCGGGTGGCGGATAGGGGGTGGTGATGGACCATCTGTCCTCTCCCAGCTTTAATTTCACTTAAGCTGAGGGAGGGCAGATTGTCCACCACCTGGGAATATTATATTCCCCGCGGACCAAAAAACTGGAAAAAACAAATATGGAAAATAAAAATAAAAAGATAAAAGTTGATCTACTCGCGAGTCACGTGTCGTCGTCATCCTGCAATCGTGAGCAAAATACTACTACGGAGGTGGGTACCTTGGCCTCCATGGCGGACAATGCGTCAAGTGTACAGCATGCCGCTGGCAAAAATATGGGGGTGAAAGAGAAGGATGTACTCGGACAGAGCTCTAAGCTACCTCAGCCTTTAAATATAGGTGAGGGTTCCGACTCTGAATCCTCAGATGATAATAATAATAATACCATTATAGCAAATCCCAAAAAGGATGAAGTAGAGCAAATGGTGAAAGAGGTGAGTGATAGCAGAAACTCCTAATGGATTCTCATTTCCCACCCGGTGTATCGAATAACATGCTTAATATAACATACTTAAAATTGGCATATACCCCAGTTAAATGGCAGGATGCAAGGGTAATATTTATACCCAAACCAGGGAAACCTAGCTATGCGACACCTAAGTCCTATCGACCGATAAGTCTTACGTCCTTCCTACTTAAAACCTTGGAACGGATAGTCGATAGCATGGTTAAAAGCAGCATACCATACAAAGACCTTAAATATAAGCAGCATGCTTATGTAAAGGGACGATCGGTGGATACCGCTTTAAATGAAGTTGTCCACTACATAGGTGAATCTTTCGATAGCAAACTGTATACACTGGCGGTATGCATTGACATCGAAGGCGCTTTCAATAACGTGCACACTAGGGTGGGTCGAAAAAAAAAGTTGAATCAGTCACCCCCTACGATTAAAGATATGTTAATAACATTTCCAAAAATATAAAAAATATTTTTTTGCCATGCCTAGAAATACCGCCCTTTTTGTTTTTTATATATTACTCCGCCATTTTAAGTCCGATCGTAACATATAATATATCAATATTTATGGCTTGACTGTAGCTATATTTCACACATAGACAATTTTTTAATTCGACATCATATTCTATGCGCGACTTCTGATATCTCGGATCCTTCCCCAAAATCTAAAAATGTGGCTATACTGGAATAAAGTATATTTAATTATATGAGCTATTAGCTTTTAAAATGCTCAGTTTTATGCATAAACAGCTATTTTACAGGTATTTAAAAATACCTGTATAGTTCTAACTACAAACAATTAATTTGCTAGGGATATGGTCGAAAACTATTTTTTCAAATTAATTTACAATACACAAATTTCATTCTGTCCTTATCTTAACACAAGAATGATAATTTTATTCAGCATTTAATTTTATTAATTAATAACAAAATCACGTAGGTACATATTAACTAAACATTTTATTTTATAAAAATCTGTGCAAAATTAAAGAGTTATGCTTTATAAAAATATTTCATGTTTTTACCATACAATTACTTGCATGTTTCTTGTTTTTTTTTAACAATGTTCAAAAATGTTTATACTAATTTTTATAAAATGTAATAAATTTATTTAATGATAGATTAACTTTTCTTAAATAGTTATATATTTTTAAAGAAGTTCTTGAAATAAAAACTATTAAAAAAGTAATCGGGAATGGCCGACCATATGATACCAGTTATGAATATATCTAAAATGTGATTTCTTATTTAATAAAGCATTTATACTGAAATCTGATGAAAAACTGATTTTCTGAAAGAGACTATATATGGGAGCTAGGATCAATTATAGACCGATCCTCTCAAAATATGGTGGAGGGATTTATGTTCATATAGGAGTTAGATATGCAGAATTTCATCATAATGGAATTGTTTAAGAGGGAAATAACGACAAGCCGCAATTAAGAGCTCCAATTTAATCCATTTTCAAACAACTTCGTCCTTTGGTAAAATGAAATATTTTAGCCTATTTTCATCAAATTATTTAGAAAATTGCGACTTATAGTTTTACAAGGTTTACATGGACGGACAGTCGGACGGACATAGCTAAACCACTATATTGCTGCAGGATATACATACATAGTTAACTTTCTGCTATTTTGAAAGGAAGTAGGATCTGAAATGGTTTGTAACTGAAAAAATGAAAAGGATTTCTGTTTTATATAGTTCATTTAAAAAATGTTCGACTGTTTTTCCTGGCAAATTAATTGTTTGTTGTAAGAACGGTTGATAAATACTTGAACATTTTCAAATATCTATAAAATAGGTGTTTATGCATAAAAGTGAGCATTTTAAAAGCTAATAGTTCATATAATTCAATGTACTTTATTCCAGTATAGCCACAATTTTAGATTTTGGGGAAGGATCCGAGATATCAGAAGTCGCGCATAGAATATCACGTCGAATTAAAAAATTTTCTAAGGGTGAAATATAGCTACAGTCAAGCTATAAATATAGTGATATCACATCTTACGATCGGACTTAAAATGGCGGCGTAATATATAAAAAACAAAAAGGGCGGTATTTCTAGGCGTGGCAAAAAAATATTTTTTATATTTTTGGAAATGTTATTAACATACCTTTAATCCTAGGGGGTGACTGACACAACTTTTTTTTTGTCCATAGAGACCGACCCACTCTAGTGCACACTGATACCCTTATCCAATCCCTAGACCAGTTTTATGTTGACCAGGTGCTCCGTAACTGGATCAACTACATGCTAAGGAACAGATGGATAAGCTGCGAGATGTACGATATAACTATCAGGAAAAAGGTATTTCGCGGTATACCACAGGGTGGCATTTTGTCACCTTTACTCTGGGTTACCACGATTAATAGCCTCCTAAGGACCCTAACCGAGAAAGGACTTAGATCTGTCTGCTATGCAGACGATGTCGTAATACTTTTAAAGGGAAAGGATCCAAATTACTTGTGTAGAAGTGCTGAGGAGGCTCTGAATACGGCCTTGAGCTGGGCTCAACCGAGAGGCCTCAATGTTAACCCGGCGAAGACGGAAATCTGTCTTTTCACAAGAAAGACAAAAATTTCTACATATACTGAACCTTGCTTCCTGGGCAAGAAGATACCTGTGACAGACAAAGTTAAGTACTTAGGTGTAATACTTGACCGGAAATTAAAATGGAGACACCACATAGAAGATAGGATCAACAAGGCACATCGGTGCTGGGCGATATGTAGGAGAACCATAGGCATGAAATGGGGTCTTAGTCCTACTATGACAAATTGGCTTTATAAAAGTGTAATTAGACCAATTCTAGCTTATGCTTCAATAATCTGGTGGGAGTTCAGGGAGTTCAGCGTACATGCTGCTTGGGTATAAGTGGTGCCATGTGTACTACTTCAACCAAGGCTCTGGAAACGTTGCTAGATATTCCACCCATTGAAACATATATAAGGTATGAGGCGGCGCTTACAGCCGAACGGCTCTTTACTTTAGGCGAACTGGCCAAAAACGGTTATAGGACACGTCATCAATGTATACTGGACACATTGGAAGGTTATACACATTCATCGGACGTGCCTGATCGCATACCAGACACTGAATATGTCGGAAACTTTGAAACGCTAATCCCAGATAGAATGTCTTAGTCAAGCGGAACATTAGAGCAAATACCAGTAGCAATCCGTTGCTACACGGATGGCTCTAAATTAGGGGACAAAGTGGGCCTGGGGTGAAGATCCAGAAACAGAAATATACCACCGTTTACCTAATCATAACACAAGCTTCCAGGCAGAAGTACGAGCAATAACGGAATGTGTAAATTGGATTAGAATAAATATGGCGCCCACAGGGCTTAATATATTTACCGACAGCCAGAAAGCAATTTGTGCGATATCAGGTGATAGAATTAAATCTAAGACCGTATTGGATTGTAAGAAAGCTTTAACTGAATACTCTCCCAGAGGTAAGGTTCACATCATATGGGTGCCAGGCCACTCGGGAGTAGTCGGCAACGAAAGGGCGAATGTAATAGCTTTAAAGGGAAGGGAGCTCGATGTAGTTAACCTGACAAACGCAAAACCATTCGACGCAACAAAAGCTGAATTAAAAATATGGATGAGAGAATCCCATAAGGCCTCTTGGAATAATGAAACGGTGGGTAGAACCACAAAGATTCTATGGGGTGACCCTGATGAGAGCAAGACGAGAAATCTTCTCAAGATGAGCAAGTCTGAGGTTAGTATGATGGTACGTATTCTGAGTGGACACACAGGATTACGAGCACACCTATACAAAATTGGACGTGCGGATTCAGACGAATGTAGAGCATGTGGAGAGGACAGTGAAACTCTGGAGCACTTTCTTTGCCATTGTCAGACATTCGTCGAAGTTAGATCCAAGTATCTTGGAAGTGATGTTATTCCGGAAATAACATTCTTAACCAACACAGATTGGAAGATTCTTAGGAATTACGTCCAGGAAACTGAGTTTCTGAACATGGAAAAATAATACATTCAGTGAACAATTTTTTTTTTTTTATTTTTTTTTGTCTCTCTTGAATTGGAGCGCACAACAGGCCCGATAGTGGCCTAGGTGTATTTCTTCGGATTTGATGTAGTATACATCCTCCTATCAACCTAACCTAACCTAATATATTGAATATATAAACGTTGAACGAAAATTTATAAAAAGAGGCTTTCTTGTTCTTTTAGTATAACTTATTGAATTTTCTATATTATTGAAGCTAAAAACATAAAATTGGACACACAGCTTCCTGAATGTATAAAAATCTGTATGAGAGGAATTTCTGGTTGAAAATTTAACATGCTCCATCCTTATTTAACTAAAATCTATAAAAGAGGACTTTCTCTTACATTTTCGTTCTCCAACTGATATTTTTTGAATTTCCTGTAATATTGAGACTAGAATCAATCATTATTGATTGAAAATTTATGAAATACAACCGTTTAGGCTGTGCGATAATGAATCAGTCAGTCAGTCAGTGAGTCAGTAACGTTAGAATTTAATATATATATATAGATTGAACCTAGGAACCTGTATGAAAATCTATAAAAGGGGACTTTTTGATATTGCAGATATACCGAAATGTATATTGGACTGACTGATAAAACAGAAAATATTAAAAAATATTCTTATGTAGCGAATAATAAAACTTACTTTGATATAACCATTACAAATTCATAATGACTTAGATGAAAGCAGAACATTTTTACTTGACTCACCTGAAAAAAATAAAAAATATATGAAATATTTTTGTATATGGATAATTATAATCTTATAGTTTAGCAAATAAATAATATAATAAATTACACCGGCCAACGAAATTAAGGTTTGTGAAAACTTTTGAAACTAATTCGACTGATTTTCATGTATTTTTAGGTGCTGAAACCTAATCTGATAACAAGGCAAATACTTAAAAAATCTTATTTGAAATCAAACTGAACCGCTATAAAGAGTCACAGAGTTCTTTATGCACGGTTATGATCGATTTAAATTTTTTATAGGTTTTGAATTAGAGCACACTAATAAAATAAACGAACTACATGTAGTATTTTGCATAAACTGATTTATTAACTAAAAATAAATTCAATAACTTTCTAAATTAAATTTAAAATATATCATGCTCATAAAAATGCAAATAAAAATGTATTACCATACAAATACATTTATGATGTTGTTAGTGGTTATATTAAAAATACATACATGTATGTACATTAGGGTGACCGGTGGACGATTTTAAACTTTTTCGCGAGCACAAAAACTTCAACGCAATGAAATAACAGTAAATTTATGATTTTTATTGCGTTTTGAATGAAAGTTTTTTGAAGAACCATACAATTGAAGAACCATACAATTGTTCAAAATCGGCTCACGAAAGAAGATAGTGGACGTTGCTAGTTTCACAAAGGAGCATATGGGTGACTCTATTGGAGTTCACATTGCTCGCGGAAGTTTTAATAAAGTGTAATTAGCTTGGAAAACGTTTTACTAAGGAACCACTCATCAGTAGAGTCAAGAAAAACAAGCCCCGTTATTTTGCGAAACTTATCAGCATTGGTCAAGTGAACAGCGGGTTAAGGTCTTATGTGACGACGTGAGCAAATACAATTTATTTGGCTCCGATACCATAAATTTCTTACTAGATGGCCTAGAAAAAGACAATATATTCGTCTAATAGTCACATATGTCGAAAAATCCATTTTTGGGTGGTGCAAGAAGCGAGATTTTCGCAATGAAATCACTGATTATATGTCAAGCATTTACAGTACCACCTGACCAATGCTTAACACATTTCTCAAACTCAAAGCGGTACTTTTTATTGACTCTACTAATCTGGAATTCCTTTGTGAATCATTTCCAAGCAAATTACACTTTGTTAAACCTTCTGCGGGCAATTTGAAATCCAATAGAGTCACCCATATGCTCCTTTGTGAAACTAGCAACGTTCACTGACATTTTTCGTGAGGCGATTTTGAACAATTTAATGATGTGCATCGATTGATACATGTTCCAACATGAGATTCTTAGAAAGGCTATTCCTCGGTGCACTCTAATGTGCATAATAAGAAAAATAACATGTAATTTTTCTCTTCATTTACAAAAATGTCAAAAACAAATATAATAAAAAGTGATATTCAAAACAGATATAGTGTTGCAACTGCGAACAAGCAAATAAGTCAAACTAAATAAAAATCAACCCAAAATAAGTTAACAAAACTAAAACATATTTAACTGGGTCAGATCTTAAAAGTTTTTTTTTTCACATTTTGTATAAATAAAAGGAGCTTATGGAGAAAATATCCAACAGTTGCAAGAAAAGTGCGAGTATGTAGACAAGTACTTGCAATTTGCAACAAGCTATGTCGGGGCGGTTAGAGAGAAAAAATGAAATATTATATGGCAACAACATGCAAGTTGATAGTTTGTTTTTGTGTTTCAACTTAGTGTTTCTATTTTCATTTGAACAACATCTCCTTCCATTCAAAATCACATCAAGTGTATGTACTGTAAAAGAGCGTTAAAGCCATTTCAAAAAGCAGATATACTTAAACAAAGAAAATAAAATACCACTTACACACATTTACTTGTGATTTTCTCGTTTTGCGTTCCAAACCTGGATGGATGAAACAAGTGATGTGTGAAAAATGGTGCAACCGAACGAATGAAAAAACATCATCAGAAAGTTACCAACCAACAGGTTGTGGTTTGCTTAAAGGCTAAGTGAATTTAAAACACACACAAAAATAACAAATAATGTTTTGATATCAAGTTTTACCCTACAGTTGGAAATATTAGAATAGATTTTTTGAGGCAGAGAACATTTAATTGGCAACACTGTTTTCTGTGACAACTGTGTAACTTTATTTGGGCCGGTTTAAACATATTTAAAGATGTAAAGTCGTCTTCGTGAAAAGTGTAAAAATATCATACCATTTTGTAAATTAAATGATTGATAATAAGATCCCAGTCTAAATGACTACTACATATCGTTCTGATTACATAGAAGTGCTTTAATAACGTCTTATTAATAAGAAAATCCGATATAAAATTATAATATGCTTCACTTACAGCCGGTCGACTCTTATTTCTGGGCGAAAGTCGGTTACGGGACATGTCATTAATATATACTGGACATATTTAACGGTTATACCCATTATTGAACGGTTATACTTGATCGCGAACCGGAAGCAGAAATTATCGGCAATTGTATCGCATTGGTCACATAAAGGATATCGAAAACCCAATAGTTGGGATATGAGACCGTCTTTCTAATCGCAACACTAGCTTCCAGGTGTACTAATACGGAACCATCAGAGGTTAACATATTTATCGTCAGACTGATGCTTATTAGGGCAATAGTCGATTATAAAGTTAAATTTCGTAAGAATGGATCTTACCAGAGCACCAGTTGCCCGCAGGACTTGTCCTGGCTGGTTAGTTGGTTGAATTTCTTTTGGGATCTATGTAGTGGCTGTGGTTTATACCCAAATCCGCGGGGAGAGAATGCCATAATGTATATACGTATGCCATATATATGTCTGGATTCTCTCTCCGGTGATGTTGCCATCTCAACAGATGTCACTGGGTGATGTGACAGAGCAACTTATGCTGGATTCCTGAACCCGTTCAGTATCTCTTACTCTTCGCGTAGTAGGGCGCCAGTATATGTTGGGGAATTTTGAGGTTAACGCTTGGTAGTTGCCTGTCATTCTGTAGATCGTTCTTTATGATCTGAGAATGTAACTGATGTAAGTTGGTGAACGATCGGGAAAGACTCCTCTGCCCGACAGGAGACTAGTACTAATTTAGTAGACCTTTTACTTCAGGAAAGTGCTCGGTGCCGCCACTCAACTTGTCGAGGCAATTATTGGGTTCGAATTGACTTTGGAAATTCCTACATCCTTTGTCACATTATCTGACATACAGAGGGATCCTGATTTATTGGCTAGGTATTTCGAACTACCAAAAACGTCTCTAGGTGCTGTTGCCGAATCAACAGGCCCATCTCAGTGGTTTGGTTGCACGGGCTTTAAAAGGTTAAGGAATGCACTGGAATGGGTAATTAGTTGAAAGGGATTGCATTTTAAATAATGCAATTTTTCATGACATTATAAGGGTGGTCACCTTGTGGTATACCGGAGACTGATTTCACCTAATGTTGGGGTAGTCTCCCCTACTATTGACTTGAGGCCAGTGATTGCTTTTTACTTGTCGGGGTCTGCATTGGGATTGATCCCATGCTGCCTGTCATTCCGCATCAGGGCTACCATGACTCGAGTAGACGTTTTTCTATTTGTAGAGGATTTACCGATGCATATAGACCAACACTTTATAACAAGTTTCCATGTGATCAAATTCATTAAGGAGTATATGGTTGCATTTGTTTAATTCTCGTGTATTTTTTCATTTCGTTTTGGCGCCGTTACTTAAAACTATTGATGCTTCTTGTTCGCAACTATAATGTTTTTCTTCAATTTGATATAAAAATATTTTTTCATTGCATTTTACATGTTTTTTATTTTTATTTTTTTCATGGCCAATGTTTGTATTGCTTTTTTTTGCAGCCGGTCGCTTTCTTCTGGAAAATGCGGTCCATCCAGTCCAGTTTAAGCATTTTATATTAGATCAGTGGACGTATGTATTTTATTTCTATTATTTTGGTTTTTACGTTCAAAATCTAAATATCTATCTGCATGTGGTGTGTATATATGACTGAATGCCAACTGTTTGGTGTGTGGGTTTCAAATGTTTTACTTTTCTTTCCTAACGAACCACACAAATCGAGTATTTTAAATAGTTTCACTTAAATCCTTTAAATAATGAATGAAATAAAGTAAATGATATAAAAAGTTGTCATTTAGTGATGTAGTCGTTGATTTACAAATAATTGCTAAATTTAAAATTCATTCAATAAAATACATCAAGATCAATAAAGTTGTTTTTAAGTATGTGCACTTATGTATATTCAATGTTAAGTGCAAATAAATTCACGTGTTAACTAATTTCAGTAATCAGTATTGCAACAAGAATGTTAGCAAATAATTACTGTCGAATTATTAAATTTAAAACAAGTTACCCAGCAAAAACTTACATTGAAAAGTAAGGTGTTAAGTTGCAAAAATATACACTATAACATTGAAGTTATTATTTTAAGACGGTGACGTCAGAGGAGGCAAGTACTTACCGCTCACTTACAAATAGGGAGTTAGGTGAGTACTTACTACGATCGCCTGCAAATAAAAATCACAACAAATATATTTTTTTGTTTCGTTGATGACCTAGGAGTGATTAATAAGTTGAGCGCTTAAAAAATTATTCGAAAATGATCCGATATATGATTGAAAACAATGACAAAATGTATAGCAATCATTAATTGATCATCCTGGTGTTTAAAAAATTATGGTTTTAAAAACTTATTTTGTGATCATATTTGAAGCAGTTGAAGAGCTAAAATGGTTTCTTATGTAATTAATTTTATTTGTAATTGAACAGCAACACTTACACTAAAAAATTACTCAAAAACGATTCAAAAATGATTCGATACTGATTAGAAAGGGAGCTCATAAAAGACTCTTTTAGAAAAAAATTATGTGGCCTAAAATGAGTTGATATAATTCTCATTTCGTTTATAATATTAAATATATAATTATTTATTTGTGTAGTAAAAAGTAGAGTTTCTGTAAAGGAAATTAAAATGATGTATTTAACAATCTTTTACGGAAGATAGTTGGGCGACTAATCACTAAACTAAGTGATTAGTCACCTAACTGATTAATTAGTAGCGAGCTTAAAAAATTATTCCAATGATTAAAATGTGATTTATTCGAAAAAATTACATAATGTACAGCAATCATATATAGATTATCCAGGTTCAAGACTCAAATATTACTAAAATATGATTCGAAAATTACTCAAAAACGACTAGTAATTCGAATCATTAATGACAAAAAAAAATATTCAAAAATAAGTTGCAACTGATCAAAAGAAGGCTCATAACAGTCGCGGCTAGGGTACCATTTCTCCCGAAAAAGTAGGGATAAAGTTTTGTAAGAATAATCTTATATATATCTAATATCAAAGATGTAAAGAATTTGAAATTTTAAAAAATAGTATTGACGTGAGGAAACAGTGAAAATGTTCCTTTAAATTTTAAACTAAAATTTCATGTTTATTTAATTTATGTTTCTTTTTCAACATTTTTACTAATATAATAAAGTTTAATGTGTTCATTTTTAGATCCCCCATTCGCTAACATTTTTCAACTTAATTTACATTGGCTGATACTGATGTTAGACACTTTATTCATTATAAAATATATATATTACCCAATTTTATGCCTACTAATGCCAAAAAATTCTTTAACTTTATAACTTTCTCAGTTTTTTTTATGATTAAATTAACAATTAATACAGTGTCAAGTTACTGTTGTAATTTATCGTTCACAAACACTTGAACACACAAGGTTCTTATTACCAGATACTTCGTCATAATCTTCATCTGCTTTTTCCTAAGAAATTTAAGTTGATTAACCACAATCAGTTAAAATCTACATGCCCCAAGACAACATTCTATATTACAAAGAATTACAAAATGTGCTTTACAGCTGAAATAGTAAAGAAGTATATGTATGTAAAATTTACATTGTAAATAGATTAGACAAAAATTCTCATACTTATGGTACTCGAACAAATAAAGATGCGATGATTGTTACTGTTAGGCAAAAGAATTTAGCATAAAAACTTTCAAAAGATGAGATTGGGGTTTGTGCCAATACGTGCAAATTTCAACTCTAGCACTGTTATTATCAACAGTCAGTACCCAGCATAAACTTACATTAAAAAATAAGGGGTTAAAATGCTCAAATTTACATACCTTAAAGCATTTTAAGATATTAGTTAGTGTCCGACCGATCGTTCGGGTACGGGTTCGGAGTTCGGTAAAAAGTGAGGTTCGGTCAATGTTCGGTGTTAGGCGAAATTTTGACCGAACGCCGAACTTTTTATAAAATGTTTTTTTTATCATATTTTCATATCATCAAAAAGTTTTAAAAATGCTGAAAATCTGTTTACAGAAGTTATCATACATCCTGGCTGTACAATAAATTTCGGATATACATAGGTACAAAACGCCTTTTTAACCGTTCGTTTTTTCGGCTGATTTCAAAAACTGTTAACCAGAAACTGATTAAAAAAGTGAGAGTTAATTTGAATTATCTAGTTTCGATTATAAATCTTTGATTTCATTTGTAACATCGAAATTTTCTATGTTCTTATTCTCAAACGATCTAGACATGTCTGTCAGTCAGTCAGTCTGTCAGTCTCTTGAAAGAACGATAGGACCTAAACTATTGCTGCAGTTTGATTTATATTCAAAATGGACAAAATCGGTTTACATTTGGACATGGCCTCCATATAATGTTCGCTTTAGAAAATTACTAACGTTCATAACAGGCTTAAAAATACTAGTATTTTTATGAAATTATACTTAAATTTTTTTATGGACTAAAATTTCATATAAATTGGCAAATTGAAATTTGCGAATTGTGTTAAGTATTGTATATATATTTTTTATTTTTTTAAAAACTGCTTTTACTGATTCGATAAAATTCATTTTGATTTCGATACATATTTAAAACGAAATTTTGTATCACGTTGGATCATAATATCATGTATAACAATATTATGATAAATACAAAAATATCATGATGAAATATTTAGACGGTATTTAATCATATGATATTTTACAATTGTTATAATAACGATAATATGTTTAGACTACAATTATAATTTTAATCATAATAGAACATGGTTATCACAACCATGTTTTTTCTCAGCGTGCTCTTACAGATAATTATATCATTGTCAATAAATCGTTTAAAAACCAAAAATAAAAAAGTATTATTTTTCATTTAAAAAAAGTTCGTGTTCACCGAACTTTAAAAACCGAACAAAGTTCGGGTTCGGCCGAACTTTCAAATTTACCGAAGTTCGGGTTCGGTACCGAACGAAATTTTGTGTTCGGTCGGACTTTAATATTAGTTTAACACGGTGATGACATTGGACGCAAGTACTTATCATGCTTGCTTACAAATAGGCAGTTAGGTAAGTAATTATAACGAGCACTTGCAAATAAGGAGTTAAGTAAGTGTAGCTTTGTTTTTGAAAAAAAAATACCCTACAAGGATACGTCCACTGCGTCTACTATTAGTTTTTAGCAAAAATTTTTAATTTATTTACGTTTGTGTAAAAAACAAAATGTTAATGTTAAGGCCAAAAAGTAAGTACTTACATATTGTATTATTTGCATGTCATTACTAGACTCCTTCTATGTAATGCAGCCGGTATGTAGTAGTAAGTTGTTAAGTACAAATCAATACCATGTTTTTGCTGGGTTTCTATCTACTGGTAGACGAAATTTGGAGAATTAGATTTTATTTAATGCTCACTTTCATCTCAAACTACTAGTTTAAGAAGGCCTTAAGAGATTAAACTGTCTACATGTCATCAGGTATTTATGATTACAGTATAATATACATATTTGTACATATTTACTAGCATACATATGTATATATTAACAGCTCAAAGGTTGGCCAGAAAAGTGGGTATAAGTTCTAATTTTATTTTAATAATCATTTGTTCGAAAGTTAGTGTTTAGAAATTTCAATATAAATTATGTGGTCATATTAAATTTAATGTCAATAAACTTATTTAGTGCTACTAAGTTTATATTTCAAAATTCACACACATCATGCGCCACTGATAGTTTAACCTCTAAGTGTATTTTTTTTTACTCTCTTACAACTCTTTTCCCAATTATTTATCTTACATTTTCGAAAGCCACATTTTTCAAATAAATCAATTACACCCAACTCTTTTTCAAAACATAATTAAAAATGAAATGAATTACAATTCGTTCGTATGATTGCAATCAATACTCAGATTAATGAAATAAACAAACCAATGTATGTCAGTATTGTAAACAACACAGTTAGTTTTTCTTTTTGTATTTGTTAGTCGATGATAAATGAATGAAAAATGAAAAAGAAAAAAAAATGTGGCATGCGATTGTATACAAGAAAAATACATACATACATTTGTATATAAGTATGTATGTATGTTGTACATTAAAAGCCACAAAGCTCCTTGAACTTGAAAAACAAGTCAGAGAGCTAAAGATCTGTGTGACTTAGACTTAGTTGATACGTATGTTTATAAACTATGTAGAAGAGGGCATTCCATACACTAGGATATTGTCAAGATTTTAAATTTTAAACTGAAATTTCTGAATATCAAAGTCTTTATCAATGAATTTATGAAACTAAAACTAATACGGAACTCACACATAATTTGGTTTAAGTTAGTTAGTTAGTTAGATAGTTAGTTAGTTAGTTAGTTAGTTAGTTAGTTAGGTTAGTTAGTTAGTTAGTTAGTTAGTTAGTTAGTTAGTTAGTTAGTTAGTTAGTTAGTTAGTTAGTTAGTTAGTTAGTTAGTTAGTTAGTTAGTTAGTTAGTTAGTTAGTTAGTTAGTTAGTTAGTTAGTTAGTTAGTTAGTTAGTTAGTTAGTTAGTTAGTTAGTTAGTTAGTTAGTTAGTTAGTTAGTTAGTTAGTTAGTTAGTTAGTTAGTTAGTTAGTTAGTTAGTTAGTTAGTTAGTTAGTTAGTTAGTTAGTTAGTTAGTTAGTTAGTTAGTTAGTTAGTTAGTTAGTTAGTTAGTTAGTTAGTTAGTTAGTTAGTTAGTTAGTTAGTTAGTTAGTTAGTTAGTTAGTTAGTTAGTTAGTTAGTTAGTTAGTTAGTTAGTTAGTTAGTTAGTTAGTTAGTTAGTTAGTTAGTTAGTTAGTTAGTTAGTTAGTTAGTTAGTTAGTTAGTTAGTTAGTTAGTTAGTTAGTTAGTTAGTTAGTTAGTTAGCATGATATCATGCCGTCAATTAACCTAAGGAAGAACCCTTAAATGTTACCTTGCAAAATTTTATGCCATTCGAAATTAGATTAATTTTTTAAGAAACAAAGATGCATGAGTGCGTAATTCCAGTTCTTTTAGAAATAAAATTTATTGGCAGCAAATTTTTTTTTTCACATTTAAATATAACTTCAAATTCTTTATAGTTCCCAAAAGGTTATACCATATAAGAAGATTAGTTTCCAATGTTCATTTTTTGCTAGGATTTGAGCTAATGCCAAAGCATCACAAGTTTAGTGAAAGTGCTCCACATGAGATGAAAATTGCAAAGTAACATTTTCTATTTGTTCCTATGTTTCAGTTACATTTGAAACCTTGTCGTAACTGTGCCACAATAATCTTTTAAAGGATTGAATAATGCCAAAGCATCAAAAGTTTAGTGAGTATGCTGCACATGGAACGAAAATTGCAAAAGCACATTTTTTTTTGAATACTTTTTGTCATATTTAATAACAATTGCACTTTTTTGATTCCTTTGGTACCTAATCAAGTTTATTGGAAATTTTATATTAATATGAAGCACTTTCAAAATTAACAGTTCACTTGTATTAGCCCATAGATTAATCATTAGGCATTAAACAAGTCCATTTGATCACCAGATTGGTCCATAGACTAGACAGTCTATAGCCTCCCTATGGACTACACAATAGAGTAGTCTATAAACCCGACAATAGCATATTCTATAGACTATCCATTTTCTAGTTTATAGGTTAGACATTAGAGTAGTAGTATATTAGTCCAATAGCAAATTCATAGAGTAGTCTATAAACTAGATAATAGAATATTCTATAGAATAGACTCTAGAAACTAGATAATAGGTATATAATGCAAAGACTAATTCATAGCCTAGTCCCTAGACTAATTTATCGACCAGACCATAGACAATTCATTAGAGTAATCCAAAGTATAGTAAATGGTACTTTAAATTTCAAAATAGCGTTCTTAAAAATATTTAAAATTTTATCGATCGGATAAAAAAATAATCCTAAATAAATATTCTTTATTGAAAGTTATTACTGCTTGTTGTCTCGTTGTAATCTCTTCCAGGTTTCTAAACAATATTAGAGAATATAAACAAGAATTGTTTTTTTCCTCCTCAGAATTTATCGAAGGACTACCGACTTTTTAACATTGTGTCAGAAGTACAATTTCAGATTATTATTTCAATAAGAAAATAAATTAAAAATTGTACAAAATGGCTCGTTGGTGTACCATTGTACCTTTGAGGATTGAATTGTACCAAAAAAGTACAATTTTACCAATTTCCTAACCGTAGTATTGAGCATTGTTTCCATTCAAGGCACAACTTCCGAAAATAAAAGTCAGTTGGTCAACGTAGGAGGGATCTGATGTAAAATCAACACCAATAGTATTATAGCGCTTTATTACTCTGTAGAACCAAAGAAATCACCCAACATATGGAATCTTCAAAATCCTTAAAGTGAAGTTAAAACTTAAGGTAAACTTGAAACGAACCTGGTTTACATATTGAAGACAAAAATTCTCCTTATTTTTTGACTAATTCAAATCTTAGAACATGTCATTTTGGTGGATTCTAAATTGATGACTGTGAAATACGAATGCGAAAAGACGGGTATCGAAAAATTTTGGATAATTTTCTCACCTAATAAAATATATATGTATACATATATATTCTGGATCATTATATAAAGCGGAGTTAATTAAGCTATGTCCGTGTGTCTGTTGAAATCAGTTTTCTGAGGAACCCAGATACATATTTTGTGGATCCAAAACTAAACTAGACGGATCTAAACCAAATTTTGACAGCATATAAATTAGATAACTAAGAATTTAAAATTGCAACATTAAAAACGTTCTAAGAACGCTTAGAACCATACTTCATATGTTTTTGGTTTGTTTTTATTATTGACAAGATTTTTCACAGTTAACGGCTGAAATCAGGGATCATTTCATCACCTTAAACCCAAAAAAAAAAACAGTTATGGGTCTGCGTCCATATTTCGATGTTTTACAAACGAAATGTCAAAATAAATATATCGACGTCTTTTAAGATGACTTATGAAAGCTGCTTGGTATAGTATTTGTATATGAAATCCCCCCTTTGCATGTGTAAATACTAAGTCACTATAAAATCCATGACACTATGTGTTGTATTTTGTTTTGGGAAATTTTATAAGACAATCAATGAAATGTGTGTTTTTTTTTTTTTTTTTGGTTTGGTTTATGTATCATTGAAAAAAAAAGTCTTGTTGCAAATAGATTGTGATGGTACACAAAACGAGTTAGATATTGCAATCCAAAAACAATATAGAAAAAAATCTTGTGGAAAACTAACTAAAAAAAGCCATGTATCATAAACAAGACAATGCTGGCTAAAAGTGTTTGTTAATGGAAATTCCTTGTATTTTTTTTTTCTTTTGCTTTTGCTTTTCCAGCTAGGAGCAACTGGAACAACAGCCACTAAATAGTAAAGACAAAGCGAAAAGTTGAAGTTTATTAAACATTTGCAATTGTTGCTATTGCTGCTGCAGCGGTTGGTTGGGGTTCATATAAAATCTTAATCACACTCTCGAAAAATTGCATTAGGTTTTCATATATCACGACGATGTCATCACATTTTCGACGCATTCAATCCACTTAGTTGTCGTCGTCGTAGTAGTAGAAGTAGACGAAGCAGTAGTAGTGGCAGTTGAAGTTAATATTAAAGGTTGTAGTAGAGAACAACCTATTTAAAATAAAACGTTACCAAAAAAACAACAACAACAACAAAAAACTTAATCCCAACAAAAAGGATTAAAACTTTATGCTTACTAAGTATTTAGTTAGTGTATAAGTCAGTGCATTTGAAAATTCTAACAGTGCTCTGGGAATGCAAGGATAATAAATTGTAAACGAACAGTGTTAATTGTATTAAAATCCAAAATATATTTTAAATTCCAAAAATAAAGTGCAATAACAGAGAATAAAACCTTTATATAAAAAGAACTTAGAATTAAAAAAAAGTTAAAATTATACAATTAACCAAAAACGAACAAAAGTGAAAACAGAATTATTTAATTAAATTACCAAAAACTAAGCTTAAGTTCAAATTATATCCAAGAAATTTAAAATATAGAGGCAAGATGAAGACAACACTGGTATTTCTGTGTGCTTTTGTGTCTACAATTGCCCTTGCAGTGCGCGCTACTCCTGCCATCAGTTCTAACGAAAATACGGTAATTAATTTACTTTCTTTCTTTTTGTTGTTCTCGTTGTAATAAAAAAATTATAATCGTTAAACTCTTGCAGAGGTTTTGTTTGTTTGTTTGTTTATTCTGTTAATGATTTTATGTGTTACTGTTGTTTATATTTCTGTTCAAGGATATTTATCACGTCCTTGAGACGATTTTTATACCCTACACCACTTTAGTGGGGAGGGTATATTGGATTTGTGCTGATGTTTGTAACATATAAAAATATTCGTCCTAGACCCACCTTAAAGTATACCAATCGGCTTAGAATCGTTTTCTGAGTCGATTAAGCTATGTCCGTCCGTCCGTCCGTCCGTCTGGCTGGCTGGCTGGCTGGCTGTCCATGTAAACCTTGTGCGCAAGCTACAGGTCACAATTTTAAAGATAATTGGATGAAATTTGGCACGCACTTTTTATTTGACCCAAGGACGAAGCCTATTGAAAATGGTTGAAATCGGTCCATTATTTCACCTAGCCCCCATAGAACAGAACCCCCCGAAAAGGGCTTCTGAGCTCATAATTATGTTAAATATACAGATATATCGATAAAATACGGCATAACTAAGTTTTATAGAAGTCTTGATAACCCTGCCAAATTTCATAAAGATCGGGCCCCATTTGACCCTAGCTCCCATACAAAGTCCCCTTCAGAAAATTACTTGAATGTCCCAAATTAACTTATAAACACAAATATCGCGATGAAATTCAGCACAATAAAATATTATGTAAATATAAATATATTCACAAAATTTTATCGGGCTTGGTCCATATTTGCCCCTAGCCCCCATATAAAGCCTCTTTCAGAAAATTAGTTTTTCATCCATAAATTGCTTAAATGTATCGGAACCAGGGAATATTGAAGATAAATGCGATATTATGAAAAATAAATCACATTTAATATTCATAACTGGTGTAGGGTATCATATGGTCGGCCACGCCCGACTATACTTTCTTACTTGTTTTTCTTTATGTGATGTTCTAAAACTGTGTAATTTTCTCTAACATTTGCTCAATATTTTTTGTTCCCTTTGTCTTTAAGCAAACAAATGCACATACATATTTCTTAAGGGGGTGTTAAGTACAATTTTATGATTCCATTTTGCTGTGTTGCGTTGTGAACATTGTAAATAAACTTGCAACAGTATGTTGTGTGTTAAAGTTTAAACAAATTTATTGAAATATTTTTAGAAAGGAAAGTTTGAAATGTAATCAAATGTTTAAGATGTATTTATCTAAGGAAATTAATTAAAAGAGCAATAAACTAATATGTTGAGGTAAAGGAGTATTTTAATTTGCATTCTGAGTCTTTTGCCTTTCAAATGTGCAATTTATACACCAATGAATATAATAATTTTATACTTCAGAAGCTACAGGGAACAAATATTATATGGTATTTTGCACAAATATTTTAATTTCACAACTTGAACTAATACAATCTCACCTAAATACTAAATGTACTGCATTATTATTAAAAAATTAAATAAATTCATATATGGGCAATTCCATACGATTGTATGTGACATTCGCATAGATTTTGTAAAATTAGGAGTACTTGAAAAACAATTTTGTCATTCTGTTCCATTTAAAGAAATATAGTATTCTTTAAATGGAATGCAAAAGGAATCATCCCATTCGGAATCTTGTTTTCCAAAATATGGATTAAAATATGGCGATATCATACGTGACAAAAAAAACGGAAGTGTTTTTAAAGTACATGTAAATATTTACGAAAATCTGCGAATTCTGTAGGTGTATCTTTTTTGTTTTAATTTCTTACACTATGGGACATATTTTTCATTAGTAATCCATAATTTTTAAATAAAAAAAGAAATTAATATAATTTTATAATGAACATAATTAAATATCGTACGTGACACATCGTCATACACACACTTCAACAAATCAAAAGGAGTAGGAAAGTGCAGTCGGACATGGCCGACCTATATAAATGTTTAAGCAATTTATAGATAAAAATAAAAAACTGGAGTTATATGGCAACTAGGGTCAAATATGGACCGATCCTCATAAACTTCTAGGGTGTGATTTTAATTCATATAAAACTTATTTGTGCCAAATTTTATCATAATAATAGTGATTAGAGGTGAGTTACGGACGTTTAAGTGTTTTTCTGAAATTAAACTTTGAATGGAACTAGGGTCAAATGAGGTCCAATCGTTATGAAAATCGGCATAAAGGTTTAGGCTTATAAACATTTTAGATCTGCTGATTTTGGAGGGATAGTATTATAATTAACAGAATTATGAGCTAAAAAGTGATATTTTCGGTTCCGTTTGTATGGCGGCGGGGTGTAAAAATAGACCGATTTCAAAAATTTTCAACAGTCTTCGTCTTTGGTGCTACAAAAGATCATATACCAAATTTTGTTGAATTATCTTCAAAAATGCAGAAGTTATAAGGGTTTTATTTTTTCAGTCTTGGTTTACCTTTTCATGGAAGAACTTCCAAAGAAGCGAAAAAGAAGTAGAAATTACTCCATGGAAGTACTGAAAAAGACCTGAAGAAGTAATGATTTTAACACAGGCTTGTCATGGGAGGAATGTCCTTTTTATTTAATTTCAAATTCACTACATCGGAAGTCATTCTCAAGAAATAATTTTATTGCTCTTTTTTGGAAGTTATTCGGAAGTGAAATTGTAGTATTATAGAATATAACTAATTTGAATTAAATAATATTAACATTAACTAGGGTAATAGAAACATTAAATACAAAAGCTTATAAAAATGTAAGAACAACAAATATATCTTTAACATTGAAAAAATAGAATTATTTTCGCTTCTTCGGAAGTCTTTAAATATCACTTCCTCAGAAGGTAAAAAATCCCTTAGTGCTACTTTTGAATTGGTGATAAATGTTATTCCTTTGGAAGTACTTCGTTTTATTTTTGCTGGGTTTCATCAAATTCGAAAATGTTTGTTTTAGAATCAAAATGCAGTGTAACCTCCAAGTTTCCGTCTAAGAAGCACAATCGAAACTATTTAAAGTTATGTACAACTTTTCATCAGATCTTCTAGAAAACTTTTTAAAAGTTTAGAGTGTCACGATTTTTTTGGAATGTTAAAGTCTACTTTTACTAGAACTGTAAAAGTAAAGACACATCCTTTTATTATTTTAGAAAATCCTGAACAGACGTGTAACACTTGGTAGCTGAAGATAATACCCTTCGGCATATATATGTATGTACATTAGGGTGACCCCGTTTGTATGAAGGAAAAAAAATTTGGATTGTCATAAATGTCAAAAAAACCTTAAAAAAGGACATTTTTATCCTTTTATCCAGCTCACCAAATATTGACGTCTGGACAAAAATTTTGAGAAACGGTATCTTAAAATGAACTAAATTTCCATTTTCGGTGGGAACATCAACAACTTCCATTTTTGGGCCACCCTAACATACATACATACTATATAGAGAATAGACAAATATGTAAATAAATAAAATTTTAGTTACCTATGTATGTACATAAAATAACCTTTTCAAAAGTATTTTCTTTTATAAGTATAGACACAGAACCTATAAAATTTCAATAATAAATATAACATTCAAAAATGTCAAATAAAACTGCACAGACAAGTAAAATTCTGTTCTTGAAAGAAAACCAATGATGTTTGACCGTCAAGTGACATTATTTAAAGATTACTAAGTTATTAAAAGCATATACATATGGGCAGTTTCGTGTCAAGTGACCCAACTCAAAAAATATATTTGTACGAAATTTTCATTAAGTTTAGTACTATTGGAAATAGGGCAGACAAAAATTTTCAGCTTTATCGGTGAAGAACTGCCGGACTTAGAGGCGGTCACTAGCATCCCATTATGGGACTATAAAGCCCTTATAGGAAATTGTATAAGCTTTGTTCTGAGAAAAAAGGTAGTTTTTTGAATAAATATTTTTTTGGAAATAATGATGAAATAGCTATCTAAACTCCTTTGGACAATTTTTGCTAGGACCAATAGGTAAAAAGAAGCTACATACCAAAAATAATATAATTTTTTGAAAATAGACTTTAATATGATACAGACACATTTTCTAGTACTCAGATGAAAACCCCGATTTTTTATAATGCCAGTCTTATAGTAAATAAGCGATATGTACATATGTATGTAACTAAATAAATGTCTTTCTTAGAATCAATGAATATAAAATACGTTCATATGTTCAGGTATAAAAGTTAATGACCACTTAGTTTGTGTATGAAAAATGTCTGCGATTTGCGATTTTGTTGTATTGTAAGATCTTCAGTTTCAACAAATTGATATCATATTACAAATTAATCTATTGTTAAATATTTGCATAAAAAGATACATTAAAAATATGAAACAAAACAAAGTATAATACAATTTCTATTGTATCTATAGAGATTGACCTTCAACTTTTTAGTTAAAATACTTTCTGCTTCTAAACACACAATATATGTACATAAGGGTGTCTAGAGGAATTCCCTTTTGAAGAATCTTATGTAGGAATACCTACAGGTATATTAATGCATTGGACACGAGAGAAATAAAAAAATATTTTTTGAAAGAGGCCTCAGTTCATTATGGGTATCAAAAATTCCATAATTTTCAGCTGGTAGGGAACTGAGGCTCTTTTCCAAAAAATATTACTCGTACTTAGAACATAATAGGCATCGTTTGAGAGAAAAGTGGTCCACGGGGCACCCTTATGCACATATGTGTGATTGTATTTAAAATGTGTACAATTCATGTTTAAAAGGTAACGGTTAAATGTTTATTTTTGATCAACATTGGTTCAAATATTTCTAAAAACGAAGTTAGAAATGTCGTTGCTGTCATCGAGACCTTAATTTATCACTAAACAATAACATAAGTTTCCAATAGTATGGGAATTATACCGCTGCCTGCTCAAATTCCCCCATTTCTGATATGTACGATAATTTGCAAATGTTAACTATAAAGACTACCAGGTAAACATTTACTTTGAAAGAAGGATACCACGCTATCTTTAATGTTTAATAGCACAAAATAAAATGACAAAGGTCCCAGATAAATCTTTAATTACCCGGTAATAATTGAAGCAAAAAGTAAGAAAACACTTAATTTTTAGGTAAGTACTTATTTTCTGTTTTACGATGACCAAAAAATAACTGGTTACAAATTGATGAAAAACTGATTTTCTGATAAACCGATTCTAAAAAAATTTTGTTGACATTAAAGTTAATTATACCGAATTTTATTGAAATACAGGCGTTAATAAGGGAATTTGCAAGGGGCTAGGGTTAAATAAGGGCCGCTCATTACGAAATTTTGCAGTATCATTTATGCTGGTATAAATCGTAGTTGTGGCTATTTTTGTAGGTATATATAAAAAGTTAATTGAAATGGATTTTACACAAATGCAAAAATCAATATTTTTTCAAAAAGCTTCTAATATCGACTAGGGTTAATACTAGGGTTCTATAGTTGAAACGAAAAGTCGAATTTTCGACTTTTTACATTTAGTTAAAAGTCGACTTTTCGCTTTTTGCATTTTATGAAAAGTAGATTTTTCGACTTTTTTCATTTAATTAAAAGTCGACTTTTAGACTTTTCGTATTTTTGAAAAGTAGATTTTTCGACTTTTTTCATTTAATTAAAAGTTGACTTTTATACTTTTTTTCCGACTTTTCGATTTTTTTACTATTTTCGACTTCTTTCGGCTATTTTTTCGACTGTTTTTTGACTTTTTTCGAGTTTTTCCGACTATTTTAAAGTTTTTGACTTCTTTTCCACTTTTTTGACTTTCCGACTTTTATTTACAAAGTCGACTTTTCGAGTTTTTTCATAGACGATAGTCGAGTTATCGACTTTTTTGGAACAAAATAGTCGACTTCGACTTTTCGACAAAAAGTCGATTGTTCGATTATTCGAAAGTCGATTTATAGAACCCTAGTTAAAACCACTAACTAACTCCTTATTAAACATACGCTTTAGACAATTGGGTACAAATTCTATTCAAAAAAGTGAATTAATGTTATTGATAACCACCACTCATTACCAAGTAATATATGAAATAACTACATTACCCATATTTACTTATTACCAAAATTTGAAAATATTTTACTGGGTAATTATTTAAATGCTCTAAATTGTGATATCTCACGTTTGCTTACTGCGCCATATCATCATTACGATGACCAACAAGAGATCAACAAGGATAATTATGCGCAATTAAATTTCCTAGAATGATTTTTTTATTCTATTCTTAAACTATATCAACATATTCGTGGTTTGTCTTACACAGGATACACGTGCATTGTGACATAGTATTATTTGACATTTTTGGTAATAAATATTCATTAACTGTTAATTATTATTCAACAGCCTAGATTTAAAAGTCCTCATAGATTGTTTTGAAATCAAGATAGGAATTTTCAATTGATTACATAGTCGTATGTTCTATATGAGTTTTGTTGTAAAATATTGTGAAAACACGCAATATACTATATATGGGCCATTTCATGTCAAGTGTGACGCAACTTAAAAAATCGATTTGGATGAAATTTGTACCAAGGTTCGTACTGTCTTTAAGCTCGCTTTTAATTCAATTTCAAATTTATAAACACACATTAGGCTAGTTGATAGGGTTTGTTCAGTATTAACGAGAATATTTATACCCTACACACTATAGTGGGGAGGGTATTACACGTTTGTGCTGATGTTTGTAACACACAAAAATATTGGTCCTACACCCACCTTTAAGTATACCGATCGACTCAGAATCGAGTCGATTAAGACATGTCCGTCCGTCCGTCTGTCCGGCTGGCTGGCTGGCTGGCTGGCTGTCCATGTAAACCTTGTGCGCAAGGTACAGGCCGCAATTTTCAAGATAATTTGATGAAATTTGGGCACAAGGACGAAGCCTATTGAAAATGGTTGAAATCGGTCCATTATTTCACATAGCCCCCATACAACCGTACCTCCCGATTTGGGCTTTTTATGCCCTAATTACGTCAAATATGCTATTATCTCTCTAAAAATTGGCACAAATACGTTTTATATAAGTATAAATGACACTGCAGATTTTCGTAATGATCGGCCCTTATTTGACCCTAGCCCCCATACAAACCCCCCTTCAAAAAATGTCTTAAACGTCTAAAATTGACTTGTAACCATTTGTATCGCAATGAAACTCAACATAATTAACTATTATTTAAAAATACATCCTGTTCCCAAATTTAATGAGGATCGGCCCATGTTTTGCCTATACTCCTATATAAAGCCTCATTTAGAAAATTAGTTTTTTATCAATAAATTGCTTAAATACTTTGGAATTAAGGTAAAATTCAACATAAAAGTTTCTTTTGAAAAATAAAAATTTTTAAAATATATTCATGGTGTAGGGTATTATATGGTCGGCCATGCCCGACTATACTTTCCTACTTGTTTTCCCTAAATTGTGGGATTTTGAGGAATTTAATTTATTTGTTTTTTCTTATATTTTATTAATAATATGAAGAATTATGAAATATACTGCTAGTAATTTTATTCAATTGAAATTATTATTAGGCACATTCTCAATGACTATAAAAAATTTGTTTTATTTTGCCATGCACCAACAGATGGCAAATACTTTTTTAAATGTGTAAAAATAAAAAATTATACATAATTTTTATTGCACACATGAGATTTAATGCAAATTATAATTTTTGCAACAAATTGTTAATATTTTTATGGAAAAGTTATAATTTAAAAATCAAATTCACAAATAATTGTGGGCCAACTGCTGTACAACTCTACATCTAAAATTTGGATTTAATAAATCCTATTGTTTAAAAAATTCGTCTAGTATTTTAAGATTATAATAGAATCTATATTAAAAAAGTAAGAGTGTTATATTCGTCTATGCCGAATCTTATATACCCACCATCAAACCGTATGCCGTAAAATAAATGCTCCCCTATAAACATCAGGGTGATATTTGGAATAGGATTTACGTCAATTATGGACCGAAATCTTTCATATTAACAAAATATTCATTTTTAAAAACGAAATAATTTTGTCCAATTTTTAACACATGAACATATCTATATACATACATATGTATATGGACGGTAAGGTTAGATAGTCCTGACATTTGATAAAACCATTTGTTTTGAATTTCATCGCTGTACTTGTTTATAGTGCCCGACCCGGGTACGGGTTCGGAGTTCGGTAAAAAGTGAGGTTCATTGACCGGAACTTTTTATAAAATGTTTTTTTATTATATTTTTATATAATCAAAAAGTTTTAAAAATGCTAAAAATCTGTTTACAGGAGTTATCATACTTCCTGGCAGTACAATAAATTTCGGATATACATAGGTACAAAACGCCTTTTTAACCGTTCGTTTTTTCGGCTGATTTGAAAAACTGTTAACCAGAAACTGATTAAAAAGCTAAGAAAAGTAAAACATTTAATTTGAATTATCTAGTTTCGATTATAAATCTTTGATTTCATTTGTAACATCGAAATTTTCTAGGTTCTTATTCTCAAACGATCTAGACATGTCTGTCAGTCAGTCAGTCAGTCTGTCAGTCTCTTGAAAGAACGGTAGGATCTAAACTATTGTTGCAGTTTGATTGGTATTCAAAATGGACAAAATCGGTTTACATTTGGACATGGCCTCCATATAATGTTCGCTTTAGAAAATTACTAACGTTCATAACAGGCTTAAAAATGCTAGTATTTTTATGAAATTATACTTACATTTTTTTATGAACCAAAATTTCATATAAATTGGCAAATTGAAATTTGCGAATTGTGTTAAGTATTGTATATATATATTTTATTTTTTTAAAAACTTATTTTACTGATTCGATAAAATTCATTTTGACTTCGATACATATTTAAAACGAAATTTTGATCACATTGGATCATAATATCATGTATAACAATATTTTGATAAATACAAAAATATCATGATGAAATATTTTGACGGTATTTAATCATATGATATTTTAAAATAACGATAATATGTTTAGACTACAATCATAATATGTTGCTCTTAGAACATGATTATCACAACCATGTTTTTTCTCAGCGAGCTCTTACAGATAATTATATCATTGTCAATAAATCGTTTAAAAACCAAAAATAAAAAAGTATTATTTTTCATTTAAAAAAAGTTCGTGTTCACCGAACTTTGAAAACCGAAAAAAGTTCGGGTTCGGCCGAACTTTAAAATTTACCGAAGTTCGGGTTCGGTGTTCGGTACCGAACGAAATTTTGAGTTCGGTCGGACTCTACTTGTTTATATCGAATTTTCGTATTTTTGAAGAAGGATTATTCGTATTTCAAATAAGTAAAACCCTTTCCTGAAGGATACCTACCTAATATAGGGGATATGGTCAGTTATAGATAAATCCTAATTAATTTCGGAATGAGGAATTATATTCCCATAAAACTTTGTATGTCGATTTTCATCACCATACTCTGAAGGTGGTTTTATATTAGAGTGATTCAAGCTTGTATGAACGAAAAACATTTTATCTGACAGGCCGTCCCCCCTCTAGAATTGTTCTCTGGGTTGTAAAACTATGACATACACAAAATTAGGCTGATAGGATAACGTTAACAGATGCCGTAACGGCTCTGAAGTTTCCAAGTGCATTTACAAGGGGAAAATATCGATATTTTTAATTTTTTGCTCAAATTTGGCCATTTAGTAATAAATTTTGAACTTTATTGTAAAGGAATCGTAATATGCACAGAGTAAGCATTTCGGAAAGATATAAAACACAAAAATTGCTTGAAATCTTTAAAAGTTATTGCGAATTCCCCAGGCCATTAACGTGTCTCACAGCACATGAATTCGAAATGTGACAAAAATATAATTTTGTTGGGATATATTCTAAAAAAACATTTTGTTCTTTAAAATACTTATATCTATAATTACTCGAATATTAGTTTTTGTCCTTATGAGATAACGCAAACCTGTTCTCAGCTATGGTCAAAAAGGTATGATTTATTCAACGGCCGTTTCAAATCTCCAATTTCAGTTTTTTTGAAACTTTGTTAAACAAATTACAACATTTTTAGGAGATCTCATGTACATTTATAGACAATAGATAAGGCTATTAAACGGTAAAAAAATTAGATCAATATTTCTTACAGTTTAGCTGCACCTGCGATTTGAACTCGGCGGATTTCGGGAAAATCGAATTTTTTGGTAATATTTTAGAGAATACGTATTAATTCTTTACTAATGTACATTTTAAATAAAGTATTTTCAGACTATTATTGTCCAGATAATATAAAATATATATCCCAAGTTTTATTAAAATCGGACATTCTTAACCCATAAACTGTGGAGTTCAAAGGTAAAATTTTGCAATATTAGGGAATTCTTAGTGTACCATATCGAAATAATATTTATTTGTCGGCCATATTTACCAAAAATGACTGGAATTTATCGTTTATAGTCCGATATTTAAAATATAGTGAAAAAAAAATGGTAGATTAACCCCTTAAGGCACCTGGGAACAATTTAACACCAAAGTTCAAAAATTCGAAAAAATACTATCTATTTGAATAATGCTCTATATAATTAGAGGAATAAGAGAAATAAAACAAAAAATTATATATTAACCCCCTTATTCACAAGCAACATTTTTATTTTATAAAAGGTTTATAAAACAAAATTTCCACACAAAATCTAATTTATAAACTGTTTATAAAATAAAAATTTTGTTTGTGAATAAGGGGGTAAGTATAAGAACTTATGAATTAACCCTTTGTTTAAAGCCAGTAATGAGATTTAAAGTAATTTTCTGAAGGAGACATATTGGCAGTGTTGCTGCATATGGGAGATAGCGCCAATTTTATATTGATCCTCACAAAATTTGGTAGAGAGCTTTTAGCTCGTAAGGAATTTATTTTAAGCCAGTAATGAGCGTTAAAGTCATTTTCTGAAGGGTATCTTATATGGGTGTAGGGTCAGTTATGGACCGATCCTCATAAATTTTGGTCTTTATCGTGTTTTCAACAGACAGACGGACATGGCTAGATCGTCTTAGAAATAATAAGGACCCAGAATATACTTATATACTTTTGTGGGTCTATGACCAATATTTCGACGTGTTACAAACGGAATGATAAAATCAATATACCCCCATTAGACAAAAAGGGATTTTTGTCTAATGTTCAGAAACTCAATTCCTGAAAGTTGTTCCTTACATTTTCCAGTTTTTTTGAGGGATGGAATATAATGACATAACTTTTACAACCACCGTCAAAAAAAATGGAGATAACATCGGAATCATTTAACATTTTCAAAATTTGCACATTAATCTTCAAAGGGCAGATATGTAGTTTTTATTAATGAAGAAAAGTAATTAAAAAATAAAAGTAAGTTTTAACTCTAGATTTCTTTAAGATTATGATTCTTCATATAAAAATCTCTAATTACGATAAAGTATATACCCAGTTCAGTACTTCAATAATAAATGTTTGTCATGTTAAACAGATCTACATTTACAATATTATTGTTTTCCACAGAATTTTGCGAATTTTTTGCTACTTACTCAATATGAAGAGCCATTTAATATTCTTAGTTAAGAAATTTTTCTATTGTCTATCTATCATTACAAATATTATATTTATTTTTTTCCAAGAATATTAATCTTTTACATTCATTTTTAAAATATTATCAAGTCGAATAAAAAAGGTAAATGACATGGTCCAGGGTTAAAACATGCTTGTATACATTAAGGTATTGATTTACAAAAATGTTTTTTATTTAGCTTTTAGAAGACTAATGATTTAAAAGAAAATACTTACACAATATGATGAGTAAAAAATATTTATAATATGTAACCTATATTTATTTTCTCCTACAGATTCCCGCCATTAATCGCAATCAATTGGAGGAGGGCTTTCTAAGAAAGTTGAATATAAAATGTAGTCAAAGAGATAATCACTCATGTATGATGTTGAAATTAATTGTATATATGAATCGAATATTTAAAAAGTCATCTATAGAAGTGAATAAGAAAGTAACAGTAACACAAAACCGGTAAGTTGTGATTTAGAAAAGAAAATGTGTTAATATTTTAAATGCTTATTCAAATTTTAGCGATATTGATGACATACCCAATGACCCGGATGACGATATATTATTGGCCCGTTCCATAGATTCAGATGATGAAACCTTGGGTCTAATAGTGGCTAATAAACTGTGGAAATTTATTAGATCACGCACGTTACGCTATAAATTTAGTGATAATGCTGATTTTGTTGTGAATACCGAGCCAAAAGGTAATTTAAATTTTGGTGTTTCCATTAGTCCGGTGGAGGCCTTGGAAGAGGGTCGTGGTAAAATGAAAAATTTGGCTCCGATTTTATTACTAATGGCCGGCAAGGCAGGTCTAGTGGGTGCCATACTACTTAAGGGTCTCTTCCTGTTGGCCGGTAAGGCATTAATTGTTTCCAAAATAGCTTTACTACTGTCGGTGATAATTGCCTTGAAAAAGCTGTTGTCACAGAAAAAACACGTTGTAGAGGTGCCGCATCATGATAGCTATTCCAGCAGTGGTTGGGCTCGTGCCTTAGATGGTTTTATTGAGGGCATGGCCGAGGTGCCGGCAAAAATATTAGCCGAAGAGGCTCATGATATGGCGTTTAATGGTCAGAAACCGGATGAATCATAAAACTAATTTAAATGTTATGGTGTAGATATAAAGTAACATTTTTCTTTTCTTTCTTTTTTAATTTTATCTCTTTATTTTATTAATATAATATTTGTGTACTTTTTATATATTTTTTAGAGTCTTTAATATAAGGTCTTTGGGTTTATTTATTGTTTTTAATAATTTATTTATTTATTGTTATTTTTTCTTTGTTATTGTTGTTATTTTTTTTTTTTTGTTGATCATGTATTTATGTTTAAAATGCTAATTTTCTTTTAACTACAGAACTAATAAAACTCTCGTGATTGATTTTTAAGTAGCGAACTAATCGCTTTTCAAACTTTATTGGTGTAAATAAGACTCTTTCGTGATCGAATGCCTTTTAAGAAGGATTGAGAAAAGAAAGAAAGAAAGTTAAATCCTAAAGTCTTACATTTATGAACTGTTTTAATTTGAAATTATTTTCAATTTGAGTTCAAATCTTTCCGTTTTATAGGGTCCAAGAGAAAAAGTTTTAGCTTTAAATTTTTACTCGAAAACTAAATGTTTACAATGAACGGTTCAGATTTGAAATTTACTTTCTCAGTGAAATCAGAATAGGCACAATGTATGCTTAGATGAGGCAAAGAAAAGAGATAATATACAAGGAGCAACCATAGGCAATCGGGTGTAAAATGCATTCGGTAATACAATTGTTTATAACGATTTCAATCTTCTCTTCGTAAATATGAGAGCTTTGACTTACAAAGTTTCAGAACATGTATAATAAATAATTTAATTTCTTTTACATTTGAAAAAATAAAATCCGATAAAATTTTTCTAATCTGATCAAATCAATATAAAAAAACCAAAACCTCTTAGTTTTATACTCCTATTACAAAAAATGTCTACAATAATCATGATATTCGGTACTACTCTTTAAAGAAATCTTCTTCAGCTTTTCAACACTTAAGCAAAAAGGGAAGTATTAGCTCTCAAATAAGAAAATTATTCGGATTACTTTCTTGGGTCAATTTATACCATAACACACACTTTCCATTAATTAAATACAATAGTATACGAAACTATTCCATTGTTAAGCAAATTATTTCAAAATAAAACTATTTTTTCTACTCTGAACTTTATTGTTCGTTATTTATTTTAAAATATTAATTATTTCTTTCAAAGGTTAAGGTTCTTAAACATTCTATAATATTTTTCAATTGTTTATTTTGTTTTACCAAAAATTTATCCTCTATTTATTTACTTATTTAATTAAACAAATGTATAAAAAAAATCAAATAAAAAATATGAAAAATATAAGAAAAAATTATATAATTTATGAATTTATTTAGTTTGTAATAATTTATTTATTTATTTATTTTACTAATATATTTATGTATTGATTACTTAAAACAAATATTGTTCTAAAAAATAATAAAGAATAATTAAAAATATTTTTTACAGAAAAAAAATCTTGTTTTAGCTTTATTTTAGCTTTTAAATGTTTTGTTGTTAAAGAATTAACTTTTAATTAATTTAATTAATAATAATTCTTCGTATTGATTTTTATAATTAATATTTTTTTTGTTATTTTTTAGCATTTTATGCTGGTTTAAAATTTTTTTATGTTTGTTATTATATAAAACTACAAAAAACCTACTTGTTTTTTTAACAAAATAAAAACTTTTTGTTATGTGTGTGTTTGCTAAAGCTAAAAAATATTAAAATAAAATTAATCTGTATTTTTTTTGCTATTTTTTTATAATTTAAAAAATGACTAAATATTTTATTAATATAAATTTAAATAATTAAATTTAATGAACTTAACAGCAACTAAATATTCTAAATATTTTCCATTAATTTTATGTCATTCAATGTCCTGGTTGATAATGTTATTTATGCCTTCCTTTTAAATTGTTGTGTTTAAATATTACTCTTTTTACTGTCTATAATATGCAGCATGTGGATTTAAATAGTTGTAAACCATTGGCCTTCGTGCCACATTTCCAGCTATAAAATTGTTTAAAATATTTTAAAACATATTCAAAATTCTAGGAAGGGTGTTGAATAGTAGTGGAAGTGCTGCTTTAGTATCAATGAGTGGCTTTGAATAATAATTGAAAAATTGCAATAATAAAGTTGTAATACAATTAGCGACTAGCGATATATGTAGTATATCGGGTGCAGTGCAATAAAATGTTTATATATACATCCCAGCAAAACCTTACATTGAAAAGTAAGGAGTTAAAATGTTTAAATTTACCAACACAAAAGCATTTTCGTTATTTTAACACTTGGGTGACATTGGAGGCAAGTATATATCACGAACGCTTACAAATAGGGAGTAAAGTAAGTAGTTTTGTTTCTCAGATAAAAAAAAACATTTTTTTTCGCTTGTGTTAAAAAGAAAGTTTTGGAACTTATGAAAAGTAAGTACTTACATAATAAATTATTTGTAAGTTATTACTAGACTCATTCTATGTAATGCAGACGGTATGTAGTAGTAATTGAAAAGTAAGTTGTTGAGTAAGTATATGTTATTACCAGGGAAACCGAAAATATGCTCTAAAAAAAGTATTTTAAGCGCTTAAAATATGCCGTAAAAAACTCAAAATATGCTCTAAAAATTTAAAAAATATGCTCTAAAAATAAAATTTTTAATTATTTTTTAACATTGAAAGCGCAAAAAACCTGAAATTATAATGAAATAATAAATATTTAATGTCATATTTCATCCTACAAGATTTTTTTATAATTGATTCATCTCATAGTTTGAAGAACTAGTTTAATAGAATTCCGTTTAACGTTCAGATAACCAATAAATAACATGAAACCATTTGGTCCCTAAAAAAAATATATATTTCAAACGACAAAGTTTGACACATTTCTTCCAATGGTATTCATAGCTTCTAAACTGACATTTTAATCGGTGTTGTCATAAAATCCACTAATTATCATTACTAGTTTTTTAAACGATAAAAATGGATTGGTCTCATGAAATCCAAAGTAATCGGTTTTATGTCCGATTTAAAATTTAATGCTTTATTGAATAAAAACTATTATGTTGGTTTTCATGAGACTAATGTATTTTATGCTGTTTTCAAGTTCTGCAAACGAAAATAATTTTTTTCATAATTGTAAAATAGTCTAAAAGATTAAGCCCCTTAATCACAAACAACATTTTTATTTTATAAAAGGTTTATAAAACAAAATTTCTATACAAAATCTAATTTATAAACCGTTTATAAAATAAAAATTTTGTTTGTGAATAAGGGGGTAAAAATAAAAAAAATAAAATTTGATTTTTTTTTATTTTTTCTAAAAATAAAATTTTGAAAAGAAAATTAAAAATGTACAAAAATGAAAAAACAGCGAAAAACATTAAAATATGCACTAAAAGAGTATAATATGCTCTAAAAACTCGAAAATATGCCTTAAATATGCTACAAAGGTCAAATCATGCTCTTATGGGTAAAATATGCAAAAATATGCTCAAACAAATCGATGCCAAAATTCTTAAATTGGTCTGAAACGTGTAAATATCTTATCCATGAGTCCATACGACGCACCACTAAAAACATGCATTTGCATATTTTGGTTTCCCTGGTTATTACAATGTTTTTGCTGGGATTTAGCACAAAATTAATGATCTTAATTTTTAATTTTATAATTTTTTGACAATAGAATTACAGGAATTTGTGTTTTAGTATGTGATAAAAGGGACATGCTATGTATCGTTGCAATATTTTTAATTAATATGTTGATTTTATTTTTATATTTTTGTTAATATTGCTTTGTTGAGGTTAGTACAATCGTATTTGAAAATTAGTTTTGTTTCTTAAGGTACATTCAGAGCTATGCAATGTTAAACGTAAATCACGTGACCCCTAATAGTTTTACATCATTGATGTTATATCTTTAAAAAGTTTGTATTATTATGTTTCGACGCAATTTGAATTACCAAAATTACAATTGGTCGGTTGGGCTATTAACGGTTGTATGGGGACTAAGCGAAATAATGGACCGATTTTAATAATTTTCAATAGGCCTCGTACTTGGATTGAAAAAAGAGTATGAGTATCTCGAAAATTGCGACCTGTAGCGTGCGCACAAGGTTTACGTGGACACACATACGGACGAACGGATAGATAGCTTAATCGACTCAGAAAGTGATTCTAAACATATGGTACAGAGATTTATGTTTTTATACAGGCCTGTCACAGAATTCCATTCCGATCGAAAGTGGAATTATTTTCGCTTCTGATCGGAAATACACCTAGGCCACTATCGGGCCTGTTGTGCGCTCCAATTCAAGAAAGAAAAAAAAAATTGTTCACTGAATGTATTATTTTTCCATGTTCAGAAACTCAGTTTCCTGGACGTAATTCCTAAGAATCTTCCAATCGGTGTTGGTTAAGAATGTTATTTCCGGAATAACATCACTTCCAAGATACTTGGATCTAACTTCGACGAATGCCTGACAATGGCAAAGAAAGTGATCCAGAGTTTCACTGTCCTCTCCACATGCTCTACATTCGTCTGAATCCGCACGTCCAATTTTGTATAGGTGTGCTCGTAATTCTGTGTGTCCACTCAGAATACGTACCAAAGAATAATATACGTACCATCATACTAACCTCAGACTTGCTCATTTTGAGAAGATTTCTCGTCTTGCTCTCATCAGGGTCACCCCACAGAATCTTTGTGGTTCTACCCACCGTTTCATTATTCCAAGAGGCCTTATGGGATTCTCTCATCCATATTTTTAATTCAGCTTTTGTTGCGTCGAATGGTTTTGCGTTTGTCAGGTTAACTACATCGAGCTCCCTCCCTTTTAGAGCTATTACATTCGCCCTTTCGTTGCCGACTACTCCCGAGTGGCCTGGTACCCATATGATGTGAACCTTACCTCTGGGAGAGTATTCAGTTAAAGCTTTCTTACAATCCAATACGGTCTTAGATTTAATTCTATCACCTGATATCGCACAAATTGCCTTCTGGCTGTCGGTAAATATATTAAGCCCTGTGGGCGCCATATTTATTCTAATCCAATTTACACATTCCGTTATTGCTCGTACTTCTGCCTGGAAGCTTGTGTTATGATTAGGTAAACTTACTTATTTATACTATTTACTAAATTATTGATTTGAGAAACATTTTCAATACGCAATATTTATATGTATGTATGTAGTGAATTTCATTAAAAGATGAAAAAATCCAAAAATTGCTGTTCACTATTCGTTTTGTTAATAATTCTCCGAACAGTTAAAATATTGAAAATAAACACTACAAATACAAAAATTCTTAAAAAAATTATCACAGTTGTTTCATTTCACGTGCAACTCTATGTGCTTTAATTTAAAACTTAAACTAAAAATAAAAGTGAACTACTTCCTCTTTTTACGTATTTCCATACCCAAAAATTGCAATGTTTCTCTAATACTTTCTTCGCTATTAAAAATTTTATCCTCTTCTTCATCCTCGTCGTCGTCGTTGTCTTCACCAAAGAAATCCGATTTAAATTTTAGACGCTTTTCATTTTCCTCCACCACCACCTCAGCAGCTGCTACTGCTGCCACTGTGATAAAATCATCATAAGATTTTAACTCATTTAAATAGATTTTTTGTTTTGCTATACTATATGGAGGTAAATTTTTGTGCGATAATTGTGCAGTAGTAGGTGCAATGTGCTTAAGGGGTTCTGACAAAGTGCAATTAAAAAGTGAGTGTGAGTTATAACAATTTGAAATTGATAACAAATTGATATGGTGTTATTTAATACATACTTCTGGCCAGCCAGGAGTCTTCACGTTTAACTTTTTGACCTAAGCCCACTGCATTTAACGCTGCCAGCACCTGTGTGTTATTTTGAATATCCGCTATATTTTGATGAATCGTACTTTCGGCTGTTAAATGCTCATAGCCCGGATGTCCCTGATGTGCCTGCATGGGTGCTACAGCCGAATGCATGGGCATACCGCCACCATACATGTCTGCTGCAGCAGCCATATCAGGAGGAGCTCCAGCCATTGAATGCATGCCGTAATCCATGCTATAAGGCATCATATAAGGCGATTGTTCCGGATATTGATACATCATTCTGAAATTATGGGTTTTTGTCATATTGACCAACAAAAGTTCTGTTATTGAAAATATATATATTTCTCTTACTTTTCCGATGCATTTTCCATAAGTTTTTTCATTAGAACCATAGCGGCCACCACAAATGCTATCTTCGATATGGCCAGGGCCTTGAGTGTTAATAATCCAACCGCTTTGGCTGCCACCATAGTCCAACCAAACGTAGTAGCAGCCAAATACATGGGTATATACATTTGCATTTGTTTCTTATCATCCTTATCCTTGTTCTCCTTAATGCGTTGTATAATACCATGCCCATGGCCTCCACCTCCTCCTCCGCCTCCACCACTTAATAGACCGCCACTATCGCCACCTCCACCACCCAGACGAGCTAAAGATTATATTAAGTTTCATATCACTCATACGTTGTATCATTAATAATAAAAACTACGCAATTCATTTGTGTTCTAGTTGGCTTTTGTACATTCATGTATGTATGTAGGATCTTAATTGTGATTGATGTTTAATCTATGTGAAACATGTCTTAATATACGACACAAAATCATAAATCTTTTGTTGAATGTTCAAGGATTGAATAAATTGATGAACAATTTCATTATTATTACTTCCAATTAAGTGTAAGTTTAGCCCTCAACTTTACGACCCATATCAACTAATATGCAAACTTGAAAATTTACACAGAATTTAGTATCAACTGCAATTTAGTACACTTTCATTGTCAAGAACGAGAATGTTATTTTCGATTTGAGAGTAAGGCTCAATAGCATTTTAAATAGAGAATTTTTAGAGCAAAAAATTTAATTTCCAGGGACAGACATTTCAGTTTGCTAAATACGACTGTGGATGTTTTGCTCTGAAATCTCTCAGTTAATAAATACGTCAACTTAATTTTTAAACTTTCCGAAAGCATAAATTTATAACAAAGATTTTAAGGTACATTTAGCACTGTTGCATTTAAACGATTTTAGCTTTCAAAGTTTTTAAAATCTAATCAATTTTTATACCATGAAAATATGTTAGGTTATAATAGGACTTCCTCCAATGATAAACCTACTATTCCTATCATATCCCTTGTATTTCTTAGAAATTATATCAGCTATAAACCAGGCTGACGATGACCATACACAACCCTCAGACTGAAAGGCTAGTACTAGCACATATAAGTAGCCTACCGGGGAATTTTTTTTACCAAAAAATTAAAAGAATATTTTAAAACATAACAATGTTTAAGCCATTTTCTGAAGGAAACATTTTATAGGGGTTAGGTTAAAATGAAGCCCGATTTTTATAAAAGTCAGTAGAATAATACAGAGTTAGTTATTTTGTTAGAGATATTAGTATATTTAACATAGGGTTCGGTTGTATGGGTGGTAGCTGAAACAATGGACCGATTTCAACGATTTTCAATAGACTTCGTCCTTGGCGAATGTGGCAAATTTCAATATTTTATCTTGAAAGTTGCGACATGTACCTGACGCACAAATATTACAGTACAACAGAGTTATAACTAAAATTTGGTCCTATCACTAGTAGAGTTTGAATAACGAAATCCTTATTGTCTTCTTTTTTAACACTCGGGAAAAAGTGATATACTTTTTCGACGTACTCTTTTATACTCTATGTGGAATGGATAGGGCCGATTTGAAATTTTCAAAAGCCAGCCGGACGAACTGGTTTTAATCGATTCAGAAAATGTTTATAAGCCGATTGGTATACATTAGGTATAGGACTAAGGCCGCGTTTAGCAATGCTCCCTAAGGGAAGAAATTATACTTCAAATTTGAAAAATTTATGATTTTCAATCCTTGAGTAAAATTTCTTCCCTTAGTGTGAACTATAAAACCGGGTCTAACCCCAATATATCCTCAACGCTAATATTGATTAGGGTATAATAAGTAAGAGTGTTCTGTTAATTGGCTTCTTATATAGTCAACATCTAAACAGGCCTTTTATAGGGCGTGGGACAATTATGAACCGAACACTACAGAATATGAGCAGTGATATGTGAGAGGAACCAATTATGGACCGAAACTTGATGGAGAAAAGTTGATTCCTCCCTAAATAGGAAAATAACATTTTCAGTACAATTACTGGGTACTACAAGCTAAGTTGTTCAAAATTTTATCACGATTGCGGTATTTATATTAATGACGATTTAAATTTTATTTTGGGGTACATTTATAAGTATGTAGACTAGTTGATAATATGTATGTATATGTGGAAATATTCAGTCTTCTAGCAACTCCATCTGGCAAACAATCATACGTAAGTAGATCTTAAATCCCAGTGTTATTTTGTTATTTTCCACATTTTGTTTTTTATTCTTTGCGACTGTATACTTATGTCCCAAATGTAAAATTCCGTCTTTGACTCTAGACTTATACTCTAACTTACAGAAATGGATTCTGGAAAAATTTAGGGCGATAGAATCACGTTAACTGGTGGCACCACGGATCTTAAAGGGAAAACGATTTTTGCAAAAATTTTATTATAAACGTTATATTTTAAAAAATATAGAAAATATCCATGTGATGCTTGGACAATAAATAAGGATAAAAATGGTAAAAATATTAGGTCAATATCTCTTAGAGATTAACGGTACCTGCGATTTGAATTTTGATGATTTCGAAAAAAATAAATTTTTTACCAAAATTTTTTGAAAATAATTTTTTACATTTCTGCATTTTGTATAAGATCTTTTAGATAATAGAAAATATGTATTTTAAGTTTTAATATTACCGAACAATGTTAACCCATAAACTGAGTGGGGCAATATTGGGAAATGAAGCATTAATGAAATTGTATTTAGTTTTCAACTGATTTAAATGAAACTTAAGAAAAATATGTTATAAAGATACTTATTTAAAATGACATCGAAAAAATAGAAATTAACCCTTAAACGTAAATATATTTTCATAATTATATGAAATGTCAGTAATATATGAACTAAATATTCAATTCAAAACTGTGAGTGATAAATAAAAACCGATACAAGATTCGGTTTCAGCAACTAAATGAAATTTAGTCAAATTGGTTTTAAAAACCTTCATTTCGTTGGCCTGTGCCATTAATATAAAAATTAATACATTTCTTTGAAGATTATTATTTCCCACTTTATACAAAAGTGAACAACAATCTTTTATGACGTCTACAAAATAAATTGTAGGAATTTAGCTATCATTTATCACTTTATCGAAATTGACGTAAATTACATAAATGTCTTAATAAAATCCTATAGAATTTATTTGAATTAAGTGATTAATAAAGGCAAATAAATGCTTAAAAATAATAGATTCGTTTCCTAACAAATGTTAACATTGTATAAATACTTAAATTTACAAATCTCTCAAATTAAGAAAAATATTCGTTGGAAAAATTTACAAACATTTTAAGTCAGATAAATGTATTTTGGTGTTTCATTAAAAAAAATACTAAAATTGTTAGCAAATTTACATCTTTTAAATCCACACAGAAATAAATTTAAAAACAATTGATATATTTACAATGTACATATTTTAAAGAAAAAGTTTTCGCCTGTAATTTTCAACATCAACTCAAGAACATCATTATTTCCTTTCTGATATAGTGACGTAGAGTGTTAATAAATTATTTAAGAGAATTACTCTGTAAAACACTTTAATAATTTTGCATTATTTTTAATACCAATACTAAAAAAATAACTATCTTCTATAATGTTTCTTTTTGCTTTTGTGAAATTATAAGTTATCCTCAACGAAGGACCCAATATTTGATATGTGTAACTGATAGCCTATTAATGTTGATGTCAATATTCATATATAGAAATAGAAAATTAGTATACTTTATATTCATAAAAACATATTGCAGCTATGTAGATTAGACCGACTCACAAAAAATAAAATGTGATTTCATAATAAAGCATCGGTCTCGCCCGACTATAATTTCTTACTTGTTAAAATCTGTCCAGATTACGAATAACCCTCTTAAAAAGTTCTTAATAAAAATTAAAAAAAAGTTCCACCTTTTTTTGGAAAACGGTCTAGTTTGCAACAAATTTTCATACAAAATTTGTATTATGAACCTCTGATAAATTGTTATGAATAAGGCCCTAAAGCTTTAAATAATTTTGTGGACATTTAAGTCATATTTTGAAGGGGGCTTTGTATAGGGGCTAGGATCAAATGAGGCCCTATCATTATAAAATTCATTAGGGTCATCAAGGCTAGTATAGAACTTGGTTTTACAGCATTTTCATATCTCGAGTATATTAAACATAATTATGAACTTAAAGGCCCTATTCGGGGGATTCAGTTGTATGGGGGCTAAGTGAAATAATGGACCGATGTTTACCATTTCCCTACTAAAGTGGTAAAAGTGTAATTTTTATCCGGAATAATACACTCTTTTACATCTTTAATTCAAACTTGTTTTGTAATATGATGATTTCCAAAATCTTTTGAGGTCTGTTCGTGATCTGAACCGATTTCAAAAAATCTAATTTTTTTCTAATGAGAACACAATTTCTCATGTGTAATTCATAGTTCTAGGCTGCATTAAATAATCTTTGTTTTGTGATTACCGATTTGCTGGAACGATTTTAAAAAATTTATATTTTAATTATTTTTTGAAAATTTAGATTTCTTTTTTAAAAAATATATAATGTGCGATATCATTTGAAATGGATTTCGAAAACGGCTCTAATGTTCTAAATGGTTTTTATACAAAATACCTTAAAAATTTAAGATTTTTTGGAATATGACAAAGGATTATTGAATTATTGAATATATTGTTTTAAAAAGTATTAAAATTTAAAAAAAAAAATACCTTCATCACGATTTTGTTATCCTTACAGAGTGAGCCGGTATAATACTTATATGAATATACATACATATGTATATAGATACATATGTATGTACATACAATATTTGTTTGTTCTGGTGAATAACTTTATTGTAAAGAAAAATGTAGAAAAACCGAAAAAAACAATATTGGAAAATATGTATGTACATGTATTCTGTCTAGTATAAAGGTGACATATGTATATTTTAAGCTAGATATATTTATATATTACATACGTCATTATTTTATACAGTCGAGTGAATATAATGTCACAATCATCATCATTATTTGTTCATGGCATGAACATTGTATAAAAAATGCTTATTTGTAGATTTTTTTCACACACTCCCACAATCATTCGTAGTGTAAAATTAACCTGCAGTTCGGAGTTCTAGGGTGTGCTTTCCGATGTATATTTTTTGTCCGGAAACGTCACAGATCTAGTACTGTGTCTAGTTTGGAGGTAGTTACCAGTTTTTATACCCTACACCACTTTAGTGGGGAGGGTATATTGGGTTTGTGCTGATGTTTGTAACAATAATATTGGTCCTATACCTTAAAGTATACCAATCGTCTTAGAATCATTTTCTGAGTCGATTTAGCTACGTACGATAATTCAATGAAATTTGGCACATGATCTTCTATTGTCCCAGGCACGAAGCCTATTGAAAATGGTTAAGATCGGTCCATTATTTCACCTAGCCCCCATACAGCTGAACCCCCGAATAGGGCTTGTAAACCTTGTAATCAAACTACAGGTCGCAATTTTGAAGATAATTCAATGACATTTGGCACATGATCTTCTATGGTATCGGAGACATAGCCTATTGAAAATGGTTAACATGGGCCCATTTTCTCATCAAGCCCCCATACAACTGAACCCCGGAATAGGGCTTGTAAACTTTGTAATCAAACTACAGGTCGCAATTTTGAAGATAATTTAATGAAATTTGGCAGATGATCTTCTATGGTACCGGAGACGAAAATGGTTAACATCGGTCCATTATTTCACCTAGCCCCATACAACTAAACCTGACGAATAGGGATTTTAAGTTCATAATTATGTTTAATATACTCTTATCTCGACAAAAAGCTGCAAAACCAAGTTCAATACTAGCCTTAATGACTCTAATGAATTTTATAATTATAGGGTCTCATTTGACCATAGAACCTATTTAAAACCCCCTTCAAAATTTGACTTAAATATCCATAATTTTATTCAACAATATATGGATTAAGTATAATTCAAGGCAAGGTACAATTCAACTTAAATGCTTTATTATGAAAACTAAATCACATTTTATTTTTGTAACAGGTCTAGGGTATTATATGGCCGGCCTCGCCCGTCGATAATTTCTTACTTGTTTACTTATGTAGTACATTGTTATAAGATTTAATTCAATTCTTAACTCCAAATAGTTTAAATACACTAACAATTTTTCAGCTTTTGTCATATTTGCATATAACCAAAGGATATTTATTACAAGAATGCGCATCTCGACGTGCGGGTTGTTATAATTTACACGTATTCTTTATGTATAACGACCCGCTAGTGAAAATTTATTTTGTATGAGACTCATATTCTACGTATTAAATATTATTTGATATAACCAAATCATAAAATTTGGCCCAATACATACATAATTAGTTAAGATTACCAAGCAACACTAAAGAAACACACTGACTATTTTTTAACTGCAGGGATAATCTTGTCAGTTCATGTAATATTTAAACATGGGATATTTTTGGTATCTTAAAAACAGATATAGAGACACATTTAGTACGAATCATTTGAATAGAGAATACAATGTTTATAAACTTAAAGCTTAGGCTTATCAACAAAAATAAATCAATCATTATTGTTAATATGTTCATTTATCGCAAGCCCGGCATTGCCAGATCGTATAAGCTACAATGTGAAATTGGAGCAATAGATTCCAATTTCACATTGCCAGTTCGGAAACTATTTGGAATACCAATCTAAAATTTTAAAGCTGTCAAAATTTTGATCAAAATTTGTTTGTGTTAGTAATATATGTATACCAGCAATCATTGAAGAAGAAGAACCATAAACAACACGTACACAAATTTTTATAAAAATTTTGACGTGTGGCTATACAGCATAAGTATAGCTAGAAAAACAAGCAGACAATTTAGAAGTTAAAAAATATACGCAAATACGTCTTTTTCCATTTTACGAATCAACACGCTAAATAATACTGCCATTAGAGAAAATTATTTAAAAAGTCTTTCAGTCGTTGGCCTGTGTTATTTAAAATTTACTTCCTTATTCAGTTGAATCTATCTATATTTTATTATTATTTATGCCATAGCACTGTGGTTCCAAATCAAAATCTATGTGGACAAAAATAAAAGATCTGTATCTTTGAATTTGTATAAAGATTTTTCGATATTGCTAACAATTTGCTCTTCTCCAAGCCAAACAAGTAGGAAATTATAGTCGGGCGAGGCCGACCATATAATACCCTACACCTTTGACAAAAATATAATGTGATTTATTTGCCATAATAAAGCATTTAAATTGAATTTTACCTTGCCTCAGATGTACATACTTAGCCGTTTATTGTTGAATAAAATTGTGGACATTTAAGTGAAATTTTGATGGGGGCTTTTTTCATAGGGGCTAGGGTCATATGAGGACCTATTAATTTGGAATTCGTGAGGGTCATCAAATCTTCTATAGAACTTGGTTTTTGCAACCTTTTTTCGAGATATGAGTATATTAAACATAATTATGAACTTAAAAGCCCTATTCGGCGGGTTCAGTTGTATGGGGGCTAGGTGAAATAATGGACCGATGTAAACCATTTTCAACTGGCTTCGTTTACGGTACCATAAAAGATCATGTTCCAAATTTCATTGAATTATCTCCAAAATTGCGACCTGTAGTTTGATTACAAAATTTAAAAGCCCTATTCGGGGGTTCAGTTGTAAGGGGCTTGGTGAAATAATGGACCGATGTTAACCATTTTTAATAGGCTTCGTCCCTGGGACAATAGAAGATCATGTACCAAATTTCATTGAATTATCTTCAAAACTGCGACCTGTAGTTTGATTACAAGGTTTACATGGACGGACGGACGGACAAACGGACAGACGGACGGACTAAATCGACTCAGAAAATGATTCTGAGCCGATTGGTATACTTTAAGGTGGGTATAGGTCCAATATTATTGTGCGTTACAAACATCAGCACAAACCCAATATACCCTCCCCACTGAAGTGGTGTAGGGTATACAAAGGGTTTATCATATGGACGTTTTGTTTTCATAAGAGAAGCGCGAGAAATTCAACAAATGTTGGATAATATTTTTGTTTAACTTTTTTTTTAATATATGTACATTAGGGTGGCCCCAAAATGGAAGTTGCTGATGTTGCCACTGAACATGAAAATTTAATTCATTCTAAGATACCATTTCTCAAAATTTTTGTCCTGCCATCAATATTTGGTGAGCTGGATCGAAGGATAAAAAGGTAATTTTTTAAGGTTTTTATGATTTTTTTCATATTTCTGGCAAATAAACCATATGCAAATTTAGTATCATATGAAAGGTCTTTGGGAGACGATTTCAATGATATAACACAAATTTGTATATAACTCCAAAATTATTACAAATGTCGTAATTTTTTGGAAAATTTTTAAGTTTTTCAAATTTTTACATAGAATTATTTAATGTAATTTATTGAAATTATTACATTGTAAACGTCATACAATTTTACCCAAATGGTTTTTTCTTTTTTTCGAAATTCGTTGGGTTTTGTATTTTATTTTAATATTATAAACTCTATTTTGTCCCAGGTTTTCTGCTACCTATGTATATTCATCTAACGTACTTAATATGTACATCATACGCGTAATTTTATTAGCTTTACAATGATATATAACACTTAACGGTTTCATACTATTATCAATCAAATTTTTCAGTTTAACTGAAATATTAACACAATTTATTCCAAACATTTACTTATTTGTTAAGCTTGCTTTGTAAATAACGGTTTCTATGTTATTGTTTACATTATTTCGCAATGTTTTGGTAGCGTACATAGGCTTCGATAAATTTAAATAAAATTTGATCTAGATTGAATTTTGAAAAACGGAAAAAACCGTTTCAGTAGATTTTATTGAGGATTATTGTGAATTAATTTCAACGAATTATATTAAATTCATCTATGTAAAAATGTAAAAAATCTGAAAATTTTACAAAAAATTAGAAAATTTCGATTACTTTTACTGTAACACAAATTTGTCTGATATCCCCTTGAAAGCGTCTATCAAAGACCTTTCTTATGATACCAAAATTGTATATCTTTCCTTTGGAGGAAATATGAAAAAAATCATGAAAACCTCAAAAAAGGACCTTTTTATCCTTTAATCCAGCTCGCCAAATATTGACCCAAGGAATTTTAAGAAACGCTATCTTATAATCAATTAAACTTTAATTTTAGTCGGGAACATCGACACCTTATTTTTCCTCCATACAAACGGGGCCACCCTAATGTGCATATAAGTGCTTAACTAAATTAAATGTATCTTAATAGAGGTCCATACTTTTAAACATCCAAGAAATTTCTCTGCAGTAAATTTATAATCGCTAAGACCCAGTGAAATAGGATTTTTCAATTCTAATAAAATGTAATATCGGGAAATTTTTTACTACATCCTATTATTAGATTCAGAGACACAAAATCCTTATAAAAACGTTGGAAACTTTTTTAAAAAACATGTTTTTTTTATTTAGTTTCAGATACATATCTAGATCCTCCTGTAACTTCAAAAAGAGCTTATGCAATTTTTTTTAACATTTTCGTTATCTTCACAGACACTAATTCTATAAAAAAGAGCCCCAAATAATTTTCTCCACCTAGATCTTGATTTGTAACCACAGTGCATAGTAGTATATGTATATGAAAAGCTGTTGTTTCGCATAGTTCTTGTCATTTTATTTAAAACAAACCAAACAAAAGTTATTTGTATATTATTTATTGTCGAGCTTATTAAATTGTATCTACAAATATATTCATAATATATTCTCTACGTTTTCATTTATCTGGGTTTATGAGAACAATTGTTGGTATTGTTCTACTATGAGAGATATTTTATGTATGGTCAACCCAAACACAAAAAGCTCTAAAGGAATGTGAAACCACATAAAAAAATTTTTGACAAATAATCATGAAATGCACAATAATTCTTATATACATTTTTTGTATGATGTATATTAGGGTATAACCAAAATTTGGCCCTATCACTACAATTTGTAATTGTAGTACCCAAATCTATATGTTTGGGTACTAAAATTGAAAGAGGGATTGACTGCAGCCCCTATCTTTGCTGTTTCACTGTATTCGACGTCCTTTTTTATACTTTATATGGAATGGGTAGGACCGAATTGAAATTTTTAAAAATTTTTTAATAGTTATAATCCTACTGTACATACATACATTTACAGTAAAGTGTCCCGAGGAACAGCGTTTTTAAGAATTTTATGTAGGAATACCACACAATCGATGCTTATTAATGTACTGAACGCAAGAAAAATAAAAAAATATTTTTTTGGAATGGTCCTCAGTTCCCTACCAGCGATTAAAAATCCTAATCTCAGTATAAATTTTGAAAAATAAAATATTTTCGATTTTTTCGAAATAGGTCTCAAAAATTCCATAATTTTGAGGTAATTACGGGAAAAATAATTTTAAAATTTTTGTAGAATATTTTTGGTCCACAAAATTATTTTTAGTGGGTTGGAGAGGCATATTGTTTTCGTATTTTATTGAAATGGGTGTCAAAATTGTCGTAATTTTTAGGTCATATAGAAAAATATTTAAAAATTTGTTTGGCATTTGGTTTAGTCCATTTCAGATAATTTTTAAATTTTTTGAAATTTATATGCAAAAGTCGTTTTGCGGACCAGAAATGTACTAACAAACATTTTCATCATTTTTCCCGCGTCAAGCTCAAAATTACGGAATTTTTGACACCCAATTCGAAAAGATTGCAGAAAATTTTTTTGAACATGTACTGAGATCAAGTTTTTTAATCGCAGGGAACTGAGGACCTTTTTAAAAAAAATGTTTTTTATTTTTATCGTATTTAGTACATTGAAACGCATCGTTATAGAGGTATTCCTCCTATAAAGTGGTCCACGGGACACCCTAATGTGCAGGTATGTATATATCTAACATATTTTATAAATTCCGCTCTCTTATACTTTAACACAGGCCGATACAAAATTATTGGCGGCGGCGGCGCAACCATTTTAGGTCGGCGGCTTATTATAGAAAATATCGGCGGCGGATATATTGTCGGGTCAATTTAACTATTACTTCAGAAATTTACCCTATAAGCGTTTATTATATTGAAAAATCTCTGTATAATAGTCTGTTATATAGAAACCTGTCTCTATATAAGTTTTTTTTCTGCAGAAAATGGACATTATTATAGTAATTTTCACTATTTTAATATTAGCACAATATTGTGTGGCAACTCTTTTCAATTTGCCATAAGAATTTAAATTAGTGGCAACTCCGTTCAAATTAGTGAAATTATTTTCTGAAATACTTATGCGATTCCAATCTTTATCAGCGGCTTTTGAGCCAAAAGAAGTCGGCGGCATGTGAAAGAGCAAATTACATCCTGATCGGAAGGTATCGGTTTCAAAAGTTGGGTCACTTAATATGAAATCCCTTAAATGATAAATGTATTTTGAAATTAAACAGATTTCTACGCTCAATTCAAATTATTTTAATTGTTTCTTGGCGAAATCGTACTTAAATGTTGACGAAATCATTAGATTGATTTGAGAATATATAATAAACTTAAATTTAGTATGAGATTTTCATTCTGTACAGTAATTTTTTTCACTGCCCCACATGTTTCTGTTATATAATTTCTCTGAATCCGACCGCATATTAAATTTCAGATCTAAAGACCTAGTTTTAGGTTAACTCGGTTTTAACTCAAACGTGGTATATTAATTATAAGGTAGTTTTAAGAGAACAGCAGATTGTTTTTTGCATAGATTGACATCGTTCTGACCCTTTTAATAAAATAAAATGAATTTGCTCTGTTTTGCTGAATTCGCAGACGACACTACCTTATAATTATACCATGGACTGAAATATATCCAATTTTATAAAAATATCCTTTTCCCATTTCTTATAACGCTATGTTTGATATATCGTGAGTGTGTGCCTTTTTTTCGTTCAAAAGTTAAAAACAATATAATAACGTTTGTCTAACATACACTATCGGACAAAATAAAGTGCAAAAGTACTCATGTTATATTCTTTCAGCGAAAAATCTGTTAAATGATTACTGAATATGGAATTTTTTAAAATTCATTTAGTTTATATGCAATGCTACAAAAATTACAATAAAACAAAATCATTCCACCTAAAATTTTTCTGTATAACATCCAAAATTAAAGTAAATTCACCTTTTTGTCGGACAAAATAAAGTGTAAATTTTATATATCATTATTTAAATTTTTTGTATATCAAAATTTTTTATCTATTTTGGTTCTGATTTAAATATCTGGATCTACTTAAGCCATTTTTTAAATTTTTTTTACCATTATTATTCGCAATCGCCTTCCCTTCCCCTTGCTTTCCCCCATACGATTATTTTCAAATGAAATCCGTTTTTGTTCGCTATTTCAGCAGAATTTTTTATCAATTGTGGTCAAAAATTAATCTATTGGATTTAGGGCGATGGTCTGAGTAGGTCATTCCAATTTTTCAGTGTTTTTTTTTTTCTTACAGTAATGTTTTTAACCTTTGTCGTGTGTTTGAAGTCATAAATCTGTTGAGGCATTAAGTGTCCCAAATCCATTTTTACGGCATTTATTTAAAAAAAAATTATTAAATACGCTCGTGAATTGCTCAATTGTTATTGTTTACTCCATCTTCACTAAGATTCCCGCTCCTAAGGTTGAATAATGTACCAATACCGATAGCCCCCCACCATAATGTTTAAAACCTGGGGTATTGTTTTTATATTGAAGGGTTTAACTCACACTCATTGTCGACATTTTAAAATTTTCGGTACAAATTAGGAATCATCTGACTATCTACGCAAATTTGAGGTAAAAAATACAAAATTAAATACTAAAACCGAAAAAAAATCTCCATGCTTTTAAATGTGTTGGTGAAAGATTGAACGTATGGGTCAGTTGACTCTTCGTATGTGTTTAATTTTTAATGTTAGCTGTGGGGAACCTAGGGGAAATTTATTCAAAAAGCTCTAGTGAACACTATGTGAGCATATTACAGTCAAATCTTAAGATCAGTGCCTTCGAAATGGACTTGGGCAACTTTATATCTCGGAAAGATAATAAGCTTAAGCGCTTGATAAAGTTAAAAAATAGCATTACTGTAGCAAAGAACACTGAAAATTTAAATAAGTTGCTCAGAGCACCGCCCTAAATCCAATAGATTAATTTTGGACCACAATTGATCAAAAAATTCCGATGAAATAGTGATCAAAAACGGATTTCTTTTGAAAATAATCATATGCGAAAAGCAAGGGGAAGGAAAGGCGATTGCGAATATCAATGGTGAACAAAATTACCAAAATGGCTTAAGTAGATCCAGATATTCAAATCAGAACCAAAATAGATAAAAAATTTTGATATACAAGAAATTTAAATAATGATATATAAAATTTACACTTTATTTTGTCCGACAAAAAAATTGAATTTACTTTTATTTTAGAAGTTTTACAGAAAAATTGTAATTACAATAATTTAGTTTTATTGTTATTATTGTAGCGTTGTATATTAACTAAATGATTTTGAAAAAAATTTCCATATTCAATAATCATTTAACCGATTTTTCGATGAAAGAATATAGCATGAGTACTTTTGCACTTTATTTTGTCCGATAGTGTATGCCTTTTACACCATGGTACAATCAAATGAACACCACAGGTGTGAGATTAGACAATTTTTTTGATGCAAAAATTTTATAAGTTAAAAAAATGTGATGAAAAAGAGCATGAATCTGACGTTTGGGGGATTATATAAAAATATGTAGTATATTACTAATGAAAATGATGAAATATTACACCGTCCAACAAAAAGAGAAAATATTCGTTAGACATGAACCGGATGATATACGTTTGAAACTATAAATTCTATGGAGAATAACTGTATTTTTAGTTTTTTATTTCGTGATCCTGTATCCTTTTTATAGGACTTCAAAGTTTTAAAGAAACATTTTTCAAAAAATATTTTAAAATACTTCTACTGATCAAACAATGCCAAATTTAATGTCAAGAGAACAAGAAGAGTTGGGAAATATTTTGTATAATTTTTATTTTATAGTGTCAGGATAAAAATATATCAAAAATGTCTTTTAAAATTGTTGTCCTTTAATATTTATTAAGGTTTTCAATATTATTTTTTCCAAAAAATTTTTAAAAACATTTTTACCATCTTTTTATCCTGGCAGAATAAAATAAAAATAACACAAAATATTTTACAACTCTTCTTGTTCTCTTGACATCAATTTGGCATTGTTTTTTGATCAGTTAAAGTATTTTTAAATATTTTTTGAAAAATGTACTTTTTACAACTTTGAAATTCTTTTAAAAAGGACGCAGGATCACGAAATGAAAAACTAAAAACGCAGTTTTTCTCCATTTAATTTCTAGGTTCAGACGTATATCATCCGGTTCGTGTATAATTTTGAGTGTTAGACGGTGTTATAAGTTAAAAAAATATATAATTGGAAGTACATTTTAATTAGATGTCAAGTAATTATGTATGTTCATATTTCAGACAAAGGTCTTTAAGAGGTGCTTTCAGTGGTGTATCAACCAGTTTTGTGCTATGTTATTTGACAAGTTTATATTATCTGGCATCTTTTCGAAATGGGTCCCTAATATTCCGTTATTTTGAGCTTATCGCGAGAAAAATAGTTAAAATATTTTTTAGAATATTCCTGATCTGCAAAACGATTTTGATCTCAATATAACGGGAATATTCCAAAACAATATAAAAAAATTCTAAAATGGACTGAACTAAATGCCAAACAATTTTTCAAATATTTGTTTGTATAAGCTGAATATTACGATAATTTTGACAGCTAAAACTATGAAATAGGTGTCAAAATCATTTTGTGAATCAGAAGTACTCTAACATGATTTTAAAAGTATTTTCCCATATTCAGCTCAAAAATATGTAATTTTATTACGGACTATTTCAAAAAAGATTGCAGCAATTTTTCTTTTAACATATTGTACTGAGATCAAGATTTTCAATCGATGGTAGGGAACTGAGGATCCCTTCCGAAAAAAATTATTTTTTTATTTTTCTCGAGTTCAGTACATTTAAATGCATCGATTAAGAGGTACTCCTACATGAGTGTTCTTCGGAACAATCTAGTATGCATCCAGGATATCATATCCTTATTAAAAATGTTACTTCACTTTAAAAAGAAAAAAGGAGAATTTTAGAAAACCTAGCATCGTAATATTATTTTCAACGATTTTGTTAAAAATAAATTTTCTAGAAAAGTGTATTTTCCTCTATATAAATCTATATATATATATATGTATATAAATGAATGTGTGTTTGTATGTTTATATGTTTATATGTTTGTATATTTGAAGTTTATTGACTACTAAATTTCACAGTATATTCCTGTATGTCTGGAAGAGGTTATAGGCTACTTTATATTTTGAATTTGAAGTGGGCGAGGAGCCACGCCCCTATTAAGAAAATACTAAATCAGTATCAGTATATCTGAGATAATATAACAGTTAGAGTCCTCAAATTTTGTCAGAGCCACTTTAGTGTCAATATGATTATTTAGGACAAAAAGTAGGCGGACTAGCAGCAGAGGGCGTGTCACCTCCCATATAAATTAAATAGAAAAATTCGTTTATTTTGGAAACTATTACAATTAGAATCTTAAAATTTTGCACGAACAACTTTAACATCCATGTAAACATTTTGGGTTATAAATTATCGGACCACAAATGGGAGCGGGAGTGGTATCTCCCATATAATTAAATACAAAAATTCGTTTACCTGGTAAACTAATAGAACGAAATTCTTAAAATTTTGCGCGAAGAACTTTAATATTCATCTGAACATTTTGTAAAAAACCGTGCGGATTTTCATCTGGGGGCTTGGAGCCCCCAAATAATTTAAATAGAAATAGATATTCATATGAACATTTTGAGAATAACGGATGGACTTTCAATGGGGACTTGGCACCTCCCATATGAATTAAATACAAAATTTCGTTTATCTGGGAAACTAATAGGAGAAAAAAAGGGCGGACTTTCGTCTGGAGAGTCTTGGAGCCCCCATATGAATTAAATAGAAAAATTCTTATATATGAGAAACTATTAGGACTAGAATCTTCAAATTTTACATGAAGAACTTTGACATTCATCTAAACATTTAGAAAATAACGGGCGGACTTTCAATGGAGTGATTGGCACCTCCCATATGAATTAAATACAAAATTTGGTTTATATGGGAAACTCATAGAACTAGATTCTTCAAATTTTGCACGAAGAACATTATTAATATTTATCTGAATATTTTGGAGAAAAAAAGGCGGACTTTCAACTGGGGGCTTGGGGCCCCCATATGTGGCATCTATCATATGTACCAAATTGAATATGTGGAAAACTATTGTAGTTAGAATCTTCAAAAGTGTTTTTTTTTTTTTTTTATTTATGTTGCTTTTAGTGTAGCAAAGCACACTGGGTATAGCTAGTGAAATAATAAATATGATGTCGCTTTGAAATGGTTTTCACCAGCATTCTTTGAGTTTGTAACAGTTTTGTTTTACAAATTTTTCATTATTTTTATTGCAATTTATTTCATATTATAGCTATGTACATATGAATATTATGGAATACCTTTTGAAATGCAATCTGAATAATACAAACCAAAATAACATTGTATACCCTACACTTTTATTGGGAGAGTATTACTGATATTTGTAAAATACAAAAATATTGATTCTACACTCATCAAAAATTATATTAATTATCTGAGTTGATAACAAATTGGTAAAAAGGCTCCTTGTGGTATATTCCAGAAAAATTGAAAATTTATTTATAATTTTTTGCCTCCCTGACTGCAGCCTTTAACTTTGACATATCTTTTGTAGGTTGTTCTTGTTTTCAACCTTTAAGGTATCTATTGTTTATAAAAACATTAAATACCACACAAAGAAAAATTCAATTCAAAATCAAACAAAAATTGTTAAGCTGAAGTATTTTTTCTAAAATTTGGCCTATCACGAAATTAGTAAAATTTTATGATAATCGTTCCATGGAGATAGGTACCAAATAACCTCATATTTCATTTTAATTTCCAAATGTTCTTCCCAAGCTAGTGTTTTAATGTAAATAATAAAAATAATCGTGTAAAACTAGGTAATTTCCATCCCTCGTTTAACACGAGAAATAAAAAATAGTGTTAAAGCAAAATCGTGTAAAAAATCGTGCAATACGAGGATTAGGTGTACTGAGGAGTTCATATTCTGGGGCAGATATCAAACAATATTATCTTGTTTAATGTAAATACAACGAATGTTTTGATAGTGCGTATACAAGATTCGACATAGCCGTATGTAACATCCTATTTCTTATTTTTATTGCCATGGAGAAGTATTTATATGCTGGCATTTATGTGAAACTAAATAAAAATGTTTTTGCATAAAAATGTATAGAAACAAGTGGGTAACTAAGAATAATTCTTTATAAAATGCAACCAATGTAAACATTTTTCATATACATGTTTTTTAATATATAAAATGTAAAAAAAAGTTTTTCAAAAACAGGTTTAAATGGAGCAAAATATTTAAAACGATTGTAAACTGCTTTAAAAACATTCATTTTTGAAAATAATTCAGTATGTCTGTAACTATTGGAGATATCGTAATTTCACATGGTTGGGGTATTTTCGAAAATTTTCCAACCAGACGATTTTTTGTTAAAAAATTACGAACCTCCATAGGCCCGCTAAATCAAAAATACAAAAAAAGATCGGAAAAAATTATAAATAAAAAAGTTTGACTTAAATATCTCTTGAAGCAAAAGATATAACACACTTCTCAAGGAGTAGTTATTTTAACTACTAACTTTAAGGGGCTACCCACTGCCAATCAAATCGAAAATACCTCAGTTCCAACCATGTGAAATTTAGTTACGATATCTGCAAATCAGTGATTTGTTCGGTTGTGTTTCTTAGAACTATATATCGGCATATCGGTTTTGACATTTTACTTGCTAAAATCATAAAATTTTTACGGTAGTTTTATTTATACCCTACACCACGTTAGTCGAGAGTGTATATTGGACTTGTGCTGACGTTTTTAACGCACATTAATATTGGAACTATATCCACCTTAAACTCGATGTAGCTATTTCCGTCCGTCCATGTAATCCTTGTAATCAACAGGTCGCAATTTTGAATATAATTCATCAAAATTTGGTACATGATTTTCTATTGCCAGGGACGAAGCCCCCCGAATAGGGCTTTTAAGTTAATGTTTTATATACTCGTATCTCGACAAAAAGCTGCAAAACCAAGTTCTATATTAGCCTTGATAATCCTGATGAATTTTATAATTATAGGGCCTCATTTGACCCTAGCCCCTATACAAAGCTCCCTTCTGACTTAAATGTCGACAATTGTATTCAACAATAAATGGCTCAAATGTATCTGAGGAAAGGTACAATTACACTTAAATGCTTTATTATGAACACTAAATCACATTTTATTTTTATAACTTGTTTAGGATATTATATGGCCGGCCTCACCCGACTATAATTTTGTACTTGTTTTAGTTATGTAAATGTATTTTTGGAAATTTAAAACAAAAAACAACAAAACGGGTTAAACTGGTTTTCTTCATTAGCCTACTATCTGGCACATTATCTACATCTGGTACTTTTTTCGAAATTCGTACGGTGATACTTTTTTGGTCCCTTTACAACTTTTTACCTAATAGATATATGGATCATTTCGTGTCCAGTAACCCAACTTTAAAAATCGTTGTCTTCCTATTTTGATGAAATTTGCACCAAGGTTAGTACTATTGGATAGTAGACCAGACACAATTTTCATCGTTATCGGTCCAGAACTGCCGGACTTAGAGGGGGTCAAAGTTGGACATTTTGGTCATACAGGGTTTTATTCAAATGAGTGCAACTTTTCACCATTGGTCCTAGCAAAGATTGTTCAAAGGAGTTCAGAGAAAAAATTTTAAATTTTTTAAAATTTTGTTTAAAAATAATATTATTAATTAATTTTAAATTTTTTTTTCTCAAAAAGCACAATAAGAAAATAATTAAACTTTTAATTGGAATTGAATTCTGTGACATTTGACATAATTTTGTTTTGAAATAATATAATTTCCAGTAATTGTTAAAAATGTTTATTTAGAATATGCTTTGAATATGAAACAAAAAGAGAGTACAAGTGTTATGAAAAGCATTAACAATTCTGTCAAAATTTTGAGTAATAAATTGAAAAAAAATTTATTTTCAAATAAAAAACCATCGTTTGAAAAAATTGTTTTTTTTTTAACATTCAATTCGACATAATATTATTAATAGCATATGGGCATTTCCATGAGAAGGTCTACCAAGGCTGAACAAATAAAAAACCTTCTATCTTTCGCATTTTTAAAAATTTGATACATGGGCTTACAATTATACTAGAGATGAAGTGTGTGGAAAATATTTAAAATTGGTCCATTATTTCACATACATATGTCCCATACAACCGGACCCCTAAATTATGCTTTAGAGCTCATAATTTTGTTAAATATACTAGTATTTTTACAAAAATCGGCAGATATATAACTTATATAATCGTCCACCGTACTGCAGATTTTTGTAATCATTAGGCCTAATTTGACCCTAGCCCCCATACAAGGTAATTATTTAGCAAATTACTTAAAAGTCCATAACTCACTCATAAACATTAGTATTGTTTTCAAATTAGGCATAAGTAAGTTTTATATAAACATAAATTCAACCACAAAACTTCATGAGGATCGGTCCACGTTTAATACTAGTTCCCATATAACACCACTTTTTTATTTTTATCAATAAATTGCTAAAGTATGTTAATAGGTCGATCATGCCCGACTGTATTTTCTTATATCTTTTGTATTTGTTTAAGCGATTGTATATACATATATATTTTCAAAGGATCAACGGAACGACCTAAAAATTAAAATGGAAAAAAATGTGGAGTTCAACATGTCCCGTTCGAACATGGTTAAAATTAATTTAAAAAAAGGAAAAAATAATTTTTTTCGGTAAAATTATAAAAATTTTAAGGAGACATTCTTGTAGCGTTCGAACACCTAGTTTTTTGAATTATCTTTGAAATTAAAAATTGCTTAGCTTATAGGGCTAATTAAAAGCTATAAGTAACCCCTATTGCCAATATAAAAATTACTCTTATTTTGACATTTTTATCACTTTAAATGTGTTCGAATGTCGAGTTCGACATTTTGGAAATTCCCATATATAGAATGTGACTATGATAAACTATACAGAAGTATCATTTATTTTAATATTAAAGAAAAGTTTCAAGTACCCTTGACAAGTGTATGTTTTTGACATATTTTTTGCAACTTAAGTAGATTTTATTTAAAATAACTTTTAAAAGGAAACAAAAGAGTTTTAATTTAATTTATATAGGATCATGACAGTTTTTTAGTAAAAAGTTCAATCATAAAGGTAGTGCGTATCAAAATATAAAATTCCTATTGAACACTTTTTTGGAATTCTAAACAAATTGATCTTTCTTAATAAGCTTATCATGATCATTTACATCATCATTTGTGTGATACATATAAACTTTTGCCAAAATTAATAATACTTTGAACTTTAACTGATATTCTAGCGGAAAATTGGTACCGCATTAATGGTTTAGGGTATCATAAGGTCGACCATCCCAGCAAAATATTTTCAAATTTTGGTAATGAGTAATGTAGGTAATGTTGTTATTTCATACATTACTTGGTAATGAGTGGTCGTTATCAGTAACATCAATTAATTTTTTTTAATAAGATTTGTAGCCAATCGTCTAGCGCGTATGTCTAATAAGGAATTACTTAATGATTCTAAACCTAATCGATATTAAAAGTTTTTTGAACAAATTTAGAATTTTACATTTATGTAAAAACCATTCCAAATAGCGATAAAATAACGTGTAAATGGAGCATTGAGTAAGAGAATAGAATAATAATCACAGAAAATATATATAAAGCCGGTTTTAAATCCGCTTAAGTCGGGTAAGCACATTTGTAACCACTTATTTGTTGGTCATCGTCGAACAAAAATAAGTAGTTATTCACCCAAAAAGTAAGTACTTACACTTTGCTCCAATATTACTTGCCTATTTACCGGGTAAGTAAAGATTTTGCTGGGATGATCTACTTTAAATTATTACTAGTTTTTATTGATTGTTTATTTATTTATTAAATTGAACACATTATTTTCAATTATTAGAAATATTTACTTATAGAGCATGTGTCCTTTTAACTGTTAAAAATTTAATCGAAAGTACTTAATCCACTTTCGATGCGTTTAGAAAAATAATTTCTTTTCAAAAACATCAATCACAATATAGAAACTATTTACAAAACCAACATAATCCACTCAAATAAAAGTAAACATTTCTTTAATTCCTTGTGTTACAAGTTAAAAAAAAAAAAAAAACATTATTCTTCTTTTTCTATCAAGCACTACTCTACCTGTACTACTTCTAGCTTTTTTTAATAGAGCCACTTCAATGTAATTGTCATCATCTTCAGCACGTTGTACACTGAAGACCATGGGACCAACCGGTATACGAATGGCATTGCCACTGATGAAGTCAACAAATGTCGACATACTACGACCGGTTTCAGCTGGCTTTGAATTTAATTTAGATTTTGTTTTGTGGGTCGACGATGTTGGTAATTTCACCAAATCTAAAAAGCCAAATTTAACCGTTTCACCACGACGATATGAGCTTAAAATGCCACTGGCCAAGGAATACAAACAACTGGCATTATTGGCACACTTCCAAGAAAGTTTATCGACAAAATCCGTATTAACATGAGAGGAAGTTGTTGCTGATGATGACGATGATGAGGTTGATGTTGCGGACGATGAGCCTGTAGATGCTGATGATGCTGTACCATCACCATTGTCTGTTAATTTGTTTGATAAATGGCTTTCATGTTTATTTTTGTTTGTATTAACACTATTTGCACCGCGTGAACGTATTTCTGATTTAACTGTTGGTATTAGCATACAACACAAATATAAAGTTAGCAACACTGTTATCGTTTTCAATTGCTTTTTATAGAATTTTTTATAAGCCATTTTTTTATTAATTTATTTATTTTTTTTCTATTTTGAATTATTTTACACTTAAGGATTTTCTTTTAAATAGTATAGGATCCTATTGGATTTTCTTTTTTGGTTATAATTCACACATTTATTTATTATCCTGGACTTGAAATGTCCAGTTTCCACTTTGGGGCGAAAGACGCGTTCGCGTATTATTAAATAGTGTTTCTTTTTTGCTTCTATTGTTTTTATGGTGTGAGTTTATGGTTGTGGCTGTTCAATGTCGACTAATTATTTTTGCAATCTTGCAACTCAGTTTTATTGTCTCTGTGGCACCAACTATTAATAAAAAAACTAAAAGCGTAAGATAAACGCAAATAGTAGGTATATAGAAGAATACTACAATTTAATATTTTTCTTGTAAATAAAGATATTTTTGTTGTTGCATTATTATGATTAAATATAATTTAGTTTTAGAAAATGTATTTCTATTGCATTTTGCAGTTTTAAGGCTATACACAATGGGATGGGAGAAGAAAAAAGTCAAAGAAAATATTTTTTGACAGATGGAAAGAGTTGAAATTACATAATAAGCAAGAGAATTCCTTTTGAGCTATTTGACGAAACATTATCAAATTTCAAGTGACTATTCTGTGAATTGGTGTGATTGCAATCCCGAGCAAAAGAGTTACTACCAGTCTGCCGGGACTATAAACTGGTGATGATCAAATGTATTCTCGGCCTTTCCTTGGAATGATTTAACATGGGGTCGAACCAGAGAACCACATAATATGGTACCACGGGAACCGTCAGTCCGCAGGGCAGAGTTTCGGACTTTGTATTGTCCCGATTATTGGAGAGGTCCCTTCGGGGTGCACGTGGTGGCAGTGGTTTAAACCCAAATTCGCGGGAAGAGAATGTCAGTTAAAAGACTGGTACACGGTGAAATCTATAATTATGGATAAGTTCGATGCTGTTGTCGAAGTCAACAGATTGTTATCTATGGGTGTGTCGAATGAATGAGAAGTGTGCAGGATTGAATGGTGTTGGATCAAAGTTATCTTATACAAGTGATACCATTGAATTTTCCTTCCATGTACAGGTATGTTTAGAGAAAACTCTGTTTATACCAGATTTACCACAGTGTGTTCTCTGTGAGTAAGAACAAAATCCTCGGCTTATTTAATGGATTCATTTTCCGGACTACCGAATACGTCTCTAGGCGCTGTTGCCGACTGAACAGAGACCATCACGTCTGCGTGATTGTAAACGGATATGATGTTTTTCATCTCGGAAGTTAAGCAACGGGTCAGCAATGGTTAAAAATTAGATAACTCTAGTACTTCAGCAAAGTGCTTGTACATGGACCGACAAAACTATGTACAAAAAAAGGATACACAAAGGGATGTTGGTGAGTCGTCAAAAAAGCTCAGCCTCCGGGTAAAAAGATCACCGTGAAATAAGGCCGCAACGCAGGTGTTCACGTAAAGCACATCGACATATCGTCAATGTAAAAAGAAAACAAGTAAGAGAGTTATATTTGTGACGAATCTTATATACCCACCATCAAATCATTGCCGAAATATCAAGAATAAACTTTGATATATAAGAATCGATGCTTTTGTTATTATGGAAACAATTTTTTCATTCATTAGATTAATTAAGGCGTGATCCCCGTAATATTTTGTAGAATGATTTTCATTCAAACAAATCTTGTTCATCACTATACTCGTATTTTTAAGCCAATAATGAGCTTTAAAGTAATTTTCTGAAGGGGACCTTATATGGAGGGTAGGATCAATTGTGGCGTGATCCTCGTGGAATTTTGTAGCACAATTTTGGCTCATACAAAACTTGTTTTAGTCGAATTTCATCGCCAGTATTTAGCGTTAAAGTCAAGGTGGCCTTGACTAGGGTCAGGTCTTGTTTATGTTGAATTTCATCGCCGTACTAGTATTTCTCAGATAGTAACGATAAACGCTCATTTTATGAAAGGTTCAATTATGGACCGATCCTCAGAGAATTTTATGGAGAAATTTTGGCTAACACAAAACTTTTTCATGTCGAATTTCATCGCCGTACTCGCATTTCAAAGCCAGTAATGAGCGGTAAAGTAATTTTCTGGAATTGACCCTACACCTTATATGGGGTGTAGGGTCAATTATAAACCGATCCTCTAAGAATTTGGTACATAAATTTTAGCTCGCATAAAACTTGTTCATATCGAATTTCATCGATATACTCGCATTTTTAAGTTTATAATGAGCGTTAAAGTCATATTCTGGTGGGTATGGTCAGTTATAGACCGATCCTCATAAAATTTGGTGGAGAAATTTTGGATCCCACAAAACTTATTCATGAAAAATTTCATCGCTATACTCACATTTTTAAGCCAGTAATGAGCGTTAAAGTCATATTCGGAAGGGGCCTTATATGGGTCAATTATGGGCCGATCCTTTTACAATTTTACAAAGAGATTAATGTTCTTATATGACATGCTTGTGCCGAATATTACCGCTATAGAATCTTCCTTTAGCCAGTTATGAGTGTAAAAGTAATTTTTTAAGGGGACCTAGGCGAAATCGTGGACCGATATTGCCCATTTTCAATACTAAACACACTGCATCAATATAAAATATCTGTGAAAAATTTCAGCTCGCTAGCTACTTCCATTTGGACTCTATCTATCAACAGACAGTCAGACGGACAGATTGACGGACATGGCTAGATCGTCTTAGAATTTAATAAGGGCCCAGAATATATATACTTTTATGGGTCTTAGACGAATATTTCGATGCGTTACAAAAGGAATGACAAAAACAATATACCCCCCATCTTTTTTGACGGTGGGTATAAAAATCATAAATCCCTTAATTCCCAAAAAAAAAAATTTGAAAAATACCAAAAATTGGGTTTTTAGTTTTTTGGCTATAATACCCATATCAGGGGCGGGGTTATCGTTACTCTTTACAGAATAATTAAGAACATATTGGACCATATAAAATGGGTTACTAAGCTTTTATATTGACTTTGCAATTTGAACATTTTTGCACTAACTTTTTATTTTACATAATAAATAGGCTTCTTGAAGTTGACTTCTTATTTGACTAAATCCAAACCATAGTGAATGATATTAGATTTAATTTTCTTTCCAAAGGGGGTTACTTCTGAGGTATTAATTACACCGCACAATAATAAGTTGAAAAACAAAACTAAAAGAAGTAGTTAAACATATCGTTTTCATTTCAACAAGTGAATATACATAAGTGTAAGTTTTTCTCTTTCTTTCTATCTTTTGACTCTTTCTTTATTTTCAAAGTTAGTTTTTCATTTAAAAATCTGCGTGTACTTTTTGAACAGCATCAGTAATTGCAACATGTTGTTTTGGCTGCTACATTTACTGAGGGTGATGCTAAAATTGCATGTTGCATAAATATAAAACCACAGCTATAATTTTAAGGCGTTTAAAGTTTTTAAAGTCGCTCTTTTACTACCAAACTGACTTAACTCCAAAAAATAGTTTTAAGGGAAACTTTGTTGAATGTTTGTTTTATTAATTTGTTTAAATAACTTTTTAATATGATTAACAAATAATGGGAATTGAAAATTGAAACTATCATCTAAATTTAAATAATTATTTTTTAGCTATCAAATCGTTCTCAGAATCCGAATTTCAAGTTATGTCAATCTTACAGTAAATGAGTGTTTTGTTATAAAAACTAATCAAATCTTTGGTCTGATGAACCTGCACATACATACATAAACTTTGAAGAAGTATTTACATATGTGTTGAAAATAACAAATATAAACGTGTGCATTCAACTCTTTTTACACCCTACACCACCATGGTTGAGAGGGTATAATGTGTTTGTGCTGAAGTTTGTAAAGCACCAAAGAATCACTTTCTGAGTCGATTAACACATGTCCGTCCATTTGTCCGTCCGACTGGCTGGCTGACCATGTAAACCTTGTGAGAAAGATGCAGAAAGCAATTTTTAAAATATTTTGATGATATTTAGACATTTCCAAAAAGGTCCATTATTCCACCTAGCCTCTACATATAACTAAGACAAATATATTGTCACCTGAAATGCAAAAAGGCGTAACAACCAAAGCTGAAGCTGCCATTTTTGTAATAATCATAATTGACTTATAATTTATATAAAAATTTATTACAAATTTTGTGAGGATCGGACCACATCAATACTGTTATAGGGTATCATATGATCGGCCAAGCCCGACTATACTTTTCTCCTTGTTTTTAAATTAAATAAAAAACGAAATTAAAAAAACATGTAAATGTTTTCTTTATAAAACTATTTTTTATGTCAAAGTCAATAAACCATAAAAATGGTTTTTAAAAATAGAAGAAAATAAAATTAAAAGTTTAAAAAATAATATTTAAAGAAAATATTCTGCAATAGAAAAGTAATACAAATATTTTCAACTACATATGAAACCAATAACTTTTTTGAAGCAAAATTTAAAAAATGTATGTACCGAATTCATCGAAGTCGGTCTTGTTCAAAATTGCACTTTTTTTGTTCGAAATTACGAAAACTTGCGACGCTAACCTTTTTGCTCCTTTCAATTTATTTATAATAATTTCAAGTTTTCTAAAGTTAAACTGTTTGTTTGATTTATACTAAATTTTATGAATAAACATGCTTCAAATTACGAAAAGGTTACAAAAACATTTATAACCATTATTATTAAAAGGGTTTCAGTCGACAAAGTAATAATAAGATAATATATGGCTTATTTCCGTGAAAAACGTCTGAGATAGTAAAACTCTCTGTGTTGTGGGTGAACAATTTTTTAAAGTTCAAAATTTAAAAAAAATTCTCAGTAATCATCATTAAAATTGTTTACAATTCAAAGCGTTTCGTTTTATAACACATTCTAAAGCAAATTAGCACTGTGTTCAAAATAAAAAAGCCAAATTATTTAATGGTTTTTTCATATGGATATCCTGCAGGATCCCAGCAAACACTTTTTTGAAAAGTAATTTCATTACTTACACACATTATTTTAAGCCGGTGACATTGGATACAAGTACTTACCAAGCTCGCTTACAACAGAGTACTTAAAAGTACGTGATAAAATAGCTCTTTTTTTTAAGTCCAAAAGGAATTGCCGACACAGAATGCGAACCTGTGTCTCGTGAGCGTTAGTCAGCTGTTATTATTATTGGGTTTAATCTATATATATAAAAATTAATGTGTGTTTGTATGTATATATGTATGTTTGTTTGGACTTTATAGACTGCTAAACGGCTGGACCGATTTTCCTGAAATTTTCACAGTGTCTTCCTGTATGTCGGGAAGGAACTATAGGCTACTTTTTAATTTAAAATTTCATGTGGGCAAAGTGCCATGCCCACATCCGTAATAAGTATTTAAAATCACATATCTCAAAAACAGCAATAGCTAGAGTTTTCAAATTTTGTATGGACAACTTTATCATCCACATGAACATATGGGAGCAAAATGGGCGGACTAGCTTTAGTGGGCGTAGCCTCTCCCATATAAAGAAAACCTTAAATTAGTATATCTGAGAAAATATAACAGCTATAGTTCTCCAATTTTCGAAGTCACTTTTGTATCAACATGAATACTTAGGACAAGAAATGAGCGGACTAGCAATAGGGGGCGTGGCACCTCCCATATGAATTAAATACAAAAAATCGTTTATTTGGGAAACTATTTAAGCTGGAATCTTTAAATTTTGCACGAAGCACATTAACATCTATATGAACGTTTTGGGACACTATAGGCTACTTTTTATTTTAAAATTTCATGTGTATTTAAATCACATATCTCAGAAAGTGCAACTGTTAGAGTCCTCAAATTTTGTATGGACAACCTTGACATCCACATGAACATATGGGGACAATATAGGAGGACTAGCTATAGTGGGAATGGCTCCTCCCATATAAAGAAAACCTTAAATTAGTATATCTGAGAAAATATAACAGCCAGAGTCCTCTAATTTTTCAGAGTTCCTTTAGTATCAATATGAATACTTAGGTGAACAAATTAGCGGACTAGCAATAGGGTGAGTGGCACCTCCCATATGAATTAAATACAAAAAATCGTTTATTTGGGAAACTATTAGATCTAGAATCCTAAAATTTTGCACGAAGAACTTAATTTGCACGAAGAAATAATAAATTGACGGACTATCAATAGGGGGCGTAGCACCTCCCATATGAATTAAATACAAAACTTCGTTTGTCTAGAAACTATTAGAGGAAGAATGAATCTAAAAGTGAACATTTGGAAGTAAAATGTGCGGACATTCATTTGGGGTTCTTGGAACCTCTCATATGAATTAAATAAGAAAAATTTGTATATCTGAGAAACTATTAGAGCTAAAATCCTTAAATTTTGCGCTAACAATTCTGACATGTTAATATTTGAATCTAGAATCTAGAACATGTGAGGTACCATACCCCTATTGTGGACTATCAAAAGGGGCTTTGGTACCTTCCATATGCATTAAAATAAAAATTCCTATAACTGGAAAACTAATAGAATCTTCAAAAATCGTGAAGTGCCGTTTTTATTTATACTGTTTTTAGGGTAGCAAAGCACACTGGGTATAGCTAGTTATATTATTATATATCAAATAATAATAGCAAGATTCAAAATAATGATTATGTATATGTCATTATTATGTACTTAAAAGTAATGAAAATGGTATGTAGTAGTAATTGAGAAGTAATTTGGTGTGTAAGTACAATTCATTATACTTTCAAAATAATACACAAAATTCTGCAATCTTATTTATTCTTCAAATAGTTAATTATACAGAAAATAACTTTTAACAGATGCTTTTAGCGTCTACATTTAAATTATATATAAAAATTTAAATTATATATAAAAACAATATCTTCTTATTGCTTAAGTGTAAGTTTATTTAAATTTCACATCTATTAACTATATTTAATTGACAATAAAAGTGCATTTAGCAATGCTAATGTATCAGTTTCTTAATTAAATAACGATTTTTCTTCACTTACCTTGACAGCAATTTACATTGTTTTTTAATTGAACTGGAATATAGAAAAAAAGAAAATTTTATTAAAAGTTCAAAATGTATGTCATGTTTAAATACCATAAATACTTTAATTATTTTCATTAAAATGTATGCGTTTAAGAAAAACATTACGAACTAATATTTATCAAAATTCACATTTTCTTGTAGTAATAATTGTTAATAGAATAACTACAAACACTAAAGTAATTATGTTCAAAAATAATCATAAAAATTTACAACCGTAACCAATGTTATTTTTCATTACAAATAGGTGAATGTATGTGTGCACTAAAGTGGCAAATAACGACTATATAGCAAAGTATTTAATCTCAACTAAAATCCGTTTGCAAAAAATTAAAATTTTTGAGAATTTATTATTATTAAAAATTAAATGTTATTGTAGAAGGGTGTGCTTTTATACCCACTATCAAAAAAGAAGGGCATATATTGATATTGTTATTCCGTTTGTGGCACATCGAAATTTTGGTTTAAGTCCCATATTCTATTCTAAAATGATCAAGACATAAGAGCAGATATTTTTTATAAATATTTTGTATTGATGCTAGATTTCACCTAACCTCCATACGGAATACAGTGTAAGCAGTCAAGACTGACTTAAAAACAACTGTATAGTGAAGAAAATCAACATACGGTTTCATATTAAATAAAATATATTTACTAAATTGTATGAGGTCCTTTTCATAATTGATCCTACCTCCATAGAAGGTGCTTTTCAGAAAATGACTTTAACGTTGGAGTTCGACGGAAAAAAGTTCTATAGGAACCAATATTTTTCATGAGGATCGGTCCTCATCTATAAAACCCCCTTACAGAAAATCCGTTTGTCGATAAATCGTTTCGTAGTTGACCTAAGCCCTCATCCTGCTAATACAATTGAGGCATTCATTTGAACTAAAAATTGATTTTACCCAAATGTTCATTTACCTCCTAAGTAAGCTTACATTTTTATACCCACTAATTTTTCAATTTAATTAAACACAAATATAAAAAAAAAAACATTTCTATCAATTATACATATCAAAGCACTAAAGCTTTTACTCTAAAATAATTGCAATTTTCCTCTCATCTCTTGACATGCCAACAAAAGTGAGATTTTTCGTAAAAAAAACACTGGATAAAATATACACTTACTATATATATGTCTGGATACTCTCTCCGGTGCTGTTGCTATCTTAACAGATGTCACTGTTGTATATGTTGGTGAAATATCGGGAAAGACTCCTTTGCCCAACAGGAGAATAGTACTGATTTAGTATACCTTTTACTACGGGGAAGTTCTCCATGATGTTGCCATCTCAACGGGATGAATATTGTTACATATTACGCGACTAATAGTTGAGGGGCATTACTCAACTTGTCGGGGCAATTATTGGGTTCGTTTGACTTTGGAAATTCCTACATCCTTTGTCACATTATGTCGACATTCAGAGGATCTATTGGGTATTTCGGACTACCAAATACGTCTCTAGGTGCTGAGGGACTGAGGGACGGGAAATCTGCCTGAGCGGATCTGACAACGCATATACATACCTGATGTTCCATCTCGGTGTTACATCGAGATTATGGATTTATCGGACGCCTTTGTTGGTGTTTCGATGCCTCTCTTTTCTGATTCGACCTGCACTTCTTCGTCTGTCGGGGTAGTATTATTGCTTGTTATTCCGCAACGTGATCTCTTGGCAAAAGATTAGATAGCACCTTAGAAAACACTTCATCTTCAAATATTCGTTGAGATATATCTAATAGTTCCAGAGATACCGAATTATTTTCAAAAATAAAAGTTTCTAAATCACTGTTTGGTGTAACATATCATATTTATCACATAAACATCAAATCAACTAATTACAGTTTTTATATAAACATAAACTGTAATGTTGTTAAGTTTTTTTTTCGTTTTATTTAAACTTGCGTTAAGTGATTAGAAAAAAATTATTCCTGCAGATTATCTTGTATCAGCATGAATCCATTGAAATTTGCACATACCGCATATAGATGAGTAATTCTGGCACAAGTATTAATCGACATTTTGCTATACATGAATGGAAAAATGTATCAAAAAATTTATTTCTGGCTTTGATAGGAAAAAAATATCAGCAGTCTAAAAACTCGCCAGTAGGGTGTCGAAAATTCCACGGTTGGTTAAGTAATGTAAACTGCGTTTTTTATATCCACAAGTATACATATGTGTAAAACTCACCACAATTGTTAATTTTTTATTAATGTTTATTTTTGTTTTATATATTAGCAAAAAAAAAAAAATGAAATACAAAACAAAATAAATGTAACAAAATCCTTTAATGTTTCTTTTTATATTTTTAAAAGATTATATCCATAGACAATGGACATTTTTTGAAAAAAATGCAACAAAAACCCGTGAGTTAAGTATATATACATATAGGGAATTTCGTGTCAAGGGACCCAACTTTTAAAATCGATGTCTTCCGATTTGGATGAAATTTGCACCAAGGTTTGCACCACTAAGTAATCAAAAAGCTCTTAAAGGCAATGAATGGTCCAAGCTTTCTTTTGTGCAAAAAATATACAACAAAAACTCCATTTTGAAAAAATAGGGAAATATTAAGTGCCAGATATTGAAACAAATTTTATTCTTGAGTTAAGCAAAAAAAGGCCCATTTTGAAGAAATACCCAGCAAAAAGTCTGAAATTTTTGGTAATAGCCAGTAGTTATTTCATATATTACTTGGTAATGAGTGTTCATTATCATCCACATTATTTCATTTAGCTGAATAGGTTATTACTGGTAAAGAACAAAACAATTTGGATTTGTTATGGCTCAATTGTCTAGGTCGTTCATTTAACAAACAGGGGGTTCGTGGTTCGAGCCCTGCTGGATACTGTTTATTTTTTTTTCAAAATGACATTCATTTATATATTTTTGTAAAAAGCCGTTCTCAAAATTACAAAAAGCAACATGTTAATGGAGCATCGAGTAAGCGGCTGGAGTGAGAAACATAGAAAACAACTGAATGCCTGGGTTCAAATCCCGGCAGAGGAATTTTTTTATTTTTTGTTTTCTACATACAAAGTCGGCCCAAAATAACTAGCTATAACATAACATATTTGTAGGTTTATTTGTAACTAGTTATTTCGCAAAGTTTTTGTAATCAAATTAGTAACCATTTATTAATTTGTTTAAGGTAGGTACATATTATTTGAACCTCGTAGAACAAAAATAATTAGTTATTCACCCCAAAAGTAATTAGTTTCCACGTGATTCCAATATTACTTTCTAGATTACTGGGTAATGAAAATTTTTGCTGGGTAGCTATCTAAACTCCTTTAGACAATTTTTTCTAGGACCAATAGGTGAAAAGTTACACTCAATCGAATAAAACCCTGTATGACCAAAATGTCCAACTTTGACCCCCTCTAAGTCCGGCAGTTCTTGACCGATAGAGCTGAAAATTTGTATCTGACCTACTATCTAATAGTACTAACCTTAGTACAAATTTCATCAAAATCGATTTTTTGAGTTGGGTCACTTGACATGAAATTGCCCATATGTTTCTAAATCATAAAATTTATTTCAATAAATTCCCATGTTTAGAGAGAAATATTGCTGCGTTAGGGTTCTGAATTTGGACATTATATTCATAAAAAATAAGACAAAATGGAAAAATGTATAGTTTTTGTGCTTTTAATCTAAAAAGCTGAATCTCTGAAATCTCTTGTAGTTATTAAAACTTCATAATCATGATAAATGTTAAGAAGGCCTTTTGTCGAATTCACAAATTTAACCCATGATATTTTTATATTATTATGACCGCATGTCAGTGGACTTAAGTGCATTCGCCTTGACCAGCATATTATATAGTCTAAGACAACCTCAATTTATTTGAATTGTAAAATGTGAGTGAATGTTTTCATTATAATAATAATGAAAGTAGCCGGCTTTAGATATATGCTCGTCTTTCATTTTATTAGATTACATTTATTTATTCATTTCTTTTAGTACAATTACATTAACGCTGCTCAAGCGGTATGTGGATGAGAAGAGTCAGAAAATAAATTTTGTAATTCAAAACCAAATGTTTAATCTTGTGTTACGCATCAACACCCAAAGAAACAGAAATTGCAATAACAACTGCAAAGTCAAATTTAGCAACATCGCAGAATTTATACCCGACAGTTTTACGGGGTGTTAATATATCATTTATCTTACTACTTGGTTGAACGATTTATGTATATCTACTAAGAAAATAATCATCACTTTTTTATCTCTAGGTAATCTCTAAGAGCAAGTAATCTAGAATCCAGAACTATAGAAATGAACAATTATATAAACTAAGAGTAATATTGCAGAGCCAATAGTCCATAGGAAATTGAAGTGCAGTTTTAGTTTATATAGGATGTAAACGTGTTAAAAACTAGTAATCAGGAGAAAATGACTGGTAAAATCACCGAACTGCAGGGCAAAAGTACTAATGTTTACATATGCAAGCTATCTTGAATTATATGGAATGAAATGGACTTTGATTGCATTTACAATGGATGATGATGAATGTAATAGCAATGAAAGAAATGGAAAAAGATTTTCGATCAAAATTTAGTAAAATCTCATGTTGAAGGCTACGAATATTGACTTTAATGATTCTTATACATAATCAAAGCAAATATACAGCACATGTGTAAGTCTGACATAGATTTATTTAATGAGGATTTATAATTCTGGTAAAATTTCGTAGAACGATTTAAGTTTATGTCAACTTTATTTTGAATTACCTCGTGATTCTAGTATTTTGTAAGTCTATGTTGAATGGACCGAATTCATCCAAAATCATTACGGTTACGATTCAATTTGTAGAGTCAACTATGAATTTCAATAATAAAAAAACTTTACTGTCTGATATTTTAACCGAGGGAATCATGGACCGACCAGTGTGGCTCAAAATTGCCACCAATATTTTAATTACGAGATCTGTAGGATGTGATGGACGAATATTATAATATACCTACCAAATACTATGTAATGGCTTTCAATTGTTATTACTTACCTAACAACATACTTTTTAATGACTACTACATGTCGGCTGGATTACATAGAAGTAGTCTAATAAGGTCTTACTAATAATGTGTTATATAAATAATTTCTAATTCATTAGTCATCTTGCCAGTAAAGATATAGAAGCTGTTAACGTTTTTATATGCGTTTTACAATAACTACTTTTTCTAATTAGTTGTAATCGTTTGTAGTAAGTACATGCCTCCAATGACATCACCGTGTTAAAATAATGACTTAAAATGCTATTGTGTAAGTAATTGACGTTTTTACTGGGTACTTATACTGAGAAAAAATTAACCCAAATGAATAAATCCTTTCTCACGTTAATAGTGTAGGGTATAATTAAGTCTAATTATTAAAGTGTGTGACATTACATATAACATTTCATATATTTAAACAAGCACTATTAGAAAGGCATACTTTTAGGTGCTTTTTTTAAAGAAAGTAAAATGACATTCACCACATTCTGATAAACCCGGAGGTGAAAATAACATTAGTACTAGTTGACAATAACAGTTAATTTAAAAATTAATATGTATTATACAGCTGAAGTGGTTCTGACAATCAAAATAAATATTATGACTGATTAATGATGTACCATTAAAGATATAATAAGAAAATAAAAATAGATAGAGGGTTTAGTTTTTAGGTTTACAATAAATCTTTTTAAAGATTTCGATAGATATCGAATGTCGTAATTTTGGTACTGTTCTAATTCTTTTTAGTTTTACAATAAATTAATTCTATATTCTTCTATATTCTAACCAATAATCAAAATAACCATAGTTGTTTCGAAAATTCATTACTATCCAGAAAATATAAAGTTTAAGTGGTCTACAGGCAATATTTTAAAGTGTTGCACACGCAAGACGAAATCAATAAAACGCCCATCTTTTTCCCAGTAGGTTTGAACAAAATTACCTTTCCTAAAATATAGCCTACACATGTGTTTGTTATAAAAATAAATGTATTTAGATAAAAAGAACTTAATAAAGCGTACAAGAAATGATCTTTAAATAAAATGAAAAGAAAAACAAAGTATGTATGTATTTTTATAAATTCAGTCAACCGTTAAATTATAACTTTCACTTTCGATAAATTTACTAGTATATATATGTATATAAAAATTCATTCATTCAAAAATATATAAAAAAGAGCTGGCTCAGCAACATTTCAGTTTTCGTTTTTTTATATCTAGTTGTCCAGTAGTAAAACTAAAAGTCAAAAAAGAAAAAAAAACTCTCAGAATCAATGGAATGTCAAAAACATAAAACGTCACAAGTTTTTTCCTAATACATAATACTATTTGAAATACATACATACAATGCAAACATATGGCCGATTTCATGTCAAGTGACCCAACTTTTGAAACTGATGTCTTTCGATCGGTATGAAATATGTACCAATGTTAGTCCTACTGTAACTCAGAAATTTCTTTACCGATGTTGTTGAAAAATTGTGTCTAAACTAAATTCATCCCGGAAAAATTTCATCGGAAGACATTGATTTCATTTGACATGAAATTCTTTATATGTATGTACATACATATATCATGTATACTACTTCTCTACACTGTTATAGTATGAGAAGTGCCACGCCTCTCATATGTAGTAAATACTAACGCCCTTGTTCATAAATGCTTAAAAACGTTGATGATGGTGAAATAAACGATGAAACAAAATTTTAGAAAAAGTTCAATAGCAAAAAGTTGCTTCTTTTTAACAATTTCGTTCTTGATTTTAGCTCTTTTTATACTAGAAAATTTAAAAAAAAGGTAATTGACAATAAATAGTTATTGGTAATGGTAACATTAGGCTATACCGTAGTATTGTACTCTCGTGTTCAGTACATTAATACGCATCCTACATGAGATTCTTAAAAATTCAAAAAAATTGCCCATAAGGATCCCAGTAAAAACTTTTATTACCATGTAAGGGGTTAAAATGCTAAAATTTACTTACACAATAGCATTTTAAGTCATTATTTTAACACGGTGATGTCATTGGATGAAAGTACTTACCACAAACGATTACATGTAATTAGAAAAAGTAGTCATTGTAACCGCATGAAAAAACATATACAGTTTCTATATCTTCACTGGCAAGATGACTAATGAATTAGAAAGTATTTATATAACACATTATTAGTAAGGCCTTATTAGACTACTTCTATGTAATCCAGATGATATGTAGTTGTCATTGAAAAGTACGTTGTTAGGTAAGTAATTACAATTGAAACCCATTATCTAGTTTTTGCTGGGATTGATTCTTAATTGAACCAATTGAGATCATAAAGGTGGATCACAATTGCAACGAACAAACCATTTTTATTTCTGTTGAATGTCTTAATTAATAAAAATACAAGGAAATACTAATGATCGATATCTCTAAATTTAATTTTCTGATTCTTGTCGTTGCATTTCAATGGAAGTACGAAAATTTAATAAAATCTAACATAAACCTAATTTATTTTCTTAAATATTTAAATCTTCTTTATTTATATTGTCTATGGATTTTCAGCAAATTCAATTACCTACAAACTTGACCGACTATTAGGGTGATCGACTCGTTTTTTTTTTCAACCGGGTTTTTCTGTCTCTTGATTTTTCGAATATCGAATGACCGTTATTTTTACTTTAAAAAAATCTGGTTTCGAATACCTGCTTTGTATTAAAAGGGAAATTATTATATCTTAAATTATAAGATTATATTCCAATTATGTACATTAATAAAAGAAGAATATTTTAAATTTGTGCCTGAAATTAAATAAAAACCCAGTTGGGGTTTCTTGAATTTTATATACATAACAACCAGCTTTTTCCAAATATCAACTATTCGAAAACCGGTTTTTGGATGAATGTCATGTAATCGATCACCCTACTAACTATAAAGTTTATTTGCTTTTGCAATTCTAGAAAATGTAAGTAAAGTAAAAACATGAGATAAAATATAAGAACTAAGTACTATTGCAACATGATTAAATTATATACAATTTGTAGGACAAAATGTGGATCCTTAGTTGTAGCTCTTATTGATTTTATTACTATAAATAAATATAAAATGTTGGCAAATTTCTAAGGGAATTTAGTATTGAAAATATTATAATGAAGAAAATTTAAATTGTTAGTTATTATTGACTGAGGAGAATTTCTGTTAAAGAACTGAATAGGTAAAAAGTTTTTAATATAGATTTAAACAGATTTTAGTAAAAAACATTTTTCTAGTTGATAAATTGCTGAAATATATCTGAATAAAGGTAAAATTCAACACAAATGCTTTATTAAAAAAAAATTCAAGTAAGATGTACACAGAGGGAAAAAGAAATATACACGCCTGTTACCAAATTGACACCAAACTGTTTATAATTTTTCAATACCATCCGTTGTCAAAGTATATACATACGTACGACAACACTATGTAATGTTGACAACATTGCAACAAATTTTATACACATCCGTTGTCTAAATGTTAACAAACGTGGTATGCTCGCTATTGACAATCAATCCGTTGCGTTGTCAACATTACATAGTGTTGTCGTACGTATGTATATACTTTGACAACGGATGTTATTGAAAAATTATAAACTCTTTGGTGTCAATTTGGTACCAGGCGTGTATATTTCCTTTTTCCTCTGTGCATACATACATATATCCTCTATCATAAAATCAGCAATCATCTATAAATTTCTTAGATATGTATAACAAAACACAAAATAAACTTTTAGAAATAATTTTATTATTCATTCATATAACATCCCCAAAAAGCTCGTGTAAAATTAGTCTGTCTGTCCATGTAAATATTGTAATCACTTTAGAAATAAGATAAAATTTTGAACCAACCAATTTCACTAATATTATAAAATTCAATATAATTAAATAACTGCAATACAAATAAAGTGAGGGACGCACAATTCAAGCACCAAGTCCCATATTAGACTTCCATACTGTTCTATACGGTGTAAGGTATCAAACTATACTAAAATTCCATAAATGTTTTTAAATTTGTATTACATAATAGAAAACATTTAACGAATACCATCTAGACAGGATATATCCCCACAATTACTCAATTGATGACAGACGCTACGCTATTCCCCAACAAATAAATTTCTTTTAAATCTCCCAAAAAATTTTTAATAAAAACATTTTGCACATATTTTATACTCATGATAATGTGTAAAATCGTAAATGCCAGTGTTTTATTAATGCTCGACACATTGTATTCATTACATTCATTTTATTTTTACTTGTTCTTCTTTGGTAATAATTTTAAGACGTAAAAAAAACAAAAATTTACATAATAATTTTTCACTGTGTGTTAATAAATGTACAAACGAAAAAAATGTGTGACTCAAGCGAAATGAAAATAACAAAAAACTGTACAAATCTCTATGAAAAGCGAAAGTTTTAAATGTTTTTCTGTTTTTTTTTTCCAGCTCATCTAGTGCCTGCAGACAGACAGATAGATACACACTAAATATGACAAATTGTTTATTACATCTTTGTAGTAAATATAACTATTTACACACCAACAGCAATAACATCAAAAAAAAAAGTTATTTTACTTTTTAGAAAAAAGGTATCATCATGAAAACATGAAAAACATTTAATAACAATTTGCATTAAATGTTGAATATTGTTTTTTTTGTCATCCGTTAGTGGGTTGTGGTGGTCGACCGTTAGAAGCGTTACCGATGAAATAAGTATTGAGTTTTAGTAAGTTTCGTAAAAAATCGGGAATTAATATTTACGTTTTTTAAAATTGAATTAAAAACTCAAAAAAAAAGTAGACAAAAATTAAGAAGGTCCAAATGGTATTAACAGATTCTGGGAAAGGATTTGAGGATTCTTACCCTATCTCTGCCGGTATTTTTAAACACTCCGATGAGCAAGACACATTACTGGAGTAAAAAACAAACACGCTAATCTTTGCGTCTTACCATAGATGCCAAAAATCGAAGGTATCAACGTCAGGTGGAAGGCTTTAGGTCCATAATTAATAATCTTAAGTATTTCGAAAACTAATTTATAAACAAGTAAGGGTGCTATATTCGACTATGCCGAATCTTTTATACCTACTAGCAAAATCTTGTATTATATCGATATTAATTCACATCGGGGTGATGTCTGGAAGAGGATATTGGTCAATTATGAAGCGAACTTTTTAGAACTCGAGAGATTGTCCAATTTCTAAAAACAAATAATTCTTTGTTAAATTATTCCGAATTTACCTTGATTTTTATACGTTTTATTGACAATAAAGTAATTTTCTCTAAGATAAGTTATATTGGTGTATGGTCAATTATGGACCGACCCTTTTATAATTTGATAGAGAGATTTTAGTACATGTAAACCACGTTCATGTCAAATTTCATAAATCTACTTGTATTTCTAATATCGGGTACCCTAGCCCGATATTGTCAATTTTCCCCTTCAACAAATTATTGTTTGATCTTGTATTGTTTGATAGGTATCGGTATAGAGTCTGAACTGCCATGGAATCTAAACACCTAAGCTTGCTTTCCAATTGGCTTTTCGACATGGTTATGAAGCCCATTTTATTTTATGGAGTCTATACCACATCCAGACTTGTTCACGAATGTCGAACTTCACTGGGTACTGGGACAAGCAAATTTTCCAGGGAATAACATAGCGGATGCACTAGCGAAGGCTGGTGCTCGCCTACATATCAACGATGGTGACACAATTGTTGATGTTCCACTTTCCTGCTGTAAATCTCTAATTCAGCAGTATCTTTTTGGGAGTGCTCAAATTAGATGGGCATCCCCGACTACTTGCTCAACTTCCAGACAAGGCTCGCCACTCTATGAAGGCAGAAGTTCTCACAGTTTGTTGGTTCTTTCTAGGGTTGGGCTACGACTACTAGTAGCCTGCTGTAAATCTCTAATTCAGCAGTATCTTATTGGGACTGCTTAAATAAGATGGGCATCCCTGACAGCTTGCTCAACTTCCAGAAAGGCCTGGCCACTGCATGATGGCAAAAGGTCCCACAGTTTGTTGGTGCTTTCTAGGGTTGGGCTACGACTGATAGTAGCCTTACTGACAGGGCATTGCAAAATAGGTGCGCATGCTGCCATACAACGACTTCTGTAGAAGTTGTCATAATGAGGAGGAGACGATTGAACACTTTCTTTGTCACTTTCCCGCCCTCTCGGCTGGTACCTTGGTTAGTCCGACGTTGTACGACACAGTGGATCTATCCAGGGCCCAAATTACGGCATACGATATCGATCGAAATCTCAATAGAATTTAAATGGAGATTTCGATCGATATCGTATGCCATAATTTGGGCCCAGGATTGATGTGATTAGGATAGTATCCTTTGCTCGAGCCTCAAGTTGGTTTGATTCTGCACTAAACATGGACACGTAATGTTACGTGGGTAGGTCGAGATGAGACCTGCTTCAGGGTATCACAACGGGACGAATTATGGACCTAAGTGTGTCAACTCTCTTGTAGACTGCCTCAATATCCTAACCTAAGTTTTATAAGAAATAAAATCATCTATTAAATCCTAAATTTAAAGTGCATCTGTACATATTGACCCTATCTTCATACAATCTCTAACAGCAAACATTTTAATTGTCAATAAATCGTTTAAAAATCGTAGTATTATGATCGGAAATTCAACAAACATTATTCATTCTAGAAATCATTAAATATCGTTTTCCGAAAATCACCCTTATTCTCATGTTAATATCGATATGATTCAGAATACTCTTATCTAATAAAGATTATATCGTGACAATAAATTTTGAAGTAATAATGGCCTAAGGCCATTAAGGGAATTTAAGATTCTGCTTGGTCGTTCTTGAAATTTTTGTGGTTATTACTACCTTATTTAAAGTTTAAACAGTGAAATTGTTATAGCAAATGGTTTGTTGTTATATAGATATAAAGTAGGGTACAAAATGCCCCACCATATTCATCATCAACGTTGGACTTATTTAAATGAAAAATTACACTTGTATTTTACATTTTAAAAACAATGGTATGCACAAACAATGTAGATAAAATTGTAATAATGATAATAACAATCTTAACTGCACAGTATACGAGCGATACTCATTAGCTGGCTATGATGGCTAAGTGTGAATATCAGGGTGCGCCGTAAAAAAAATATTTTGAATATTAATTTAAAATTTAAATAAAACTTGTGTTTTGGGAAACAAATTATTTTACATACTATTAACATTTATATTTATAATAACCTAAGTGAAGATAAACTGTTTTTCTAAGAAGACTTTATAGCGGGGCTTTGATCAATTATAGATCGATTTATAAAAAAAATTTTGTTAACTTATTAAGGCAAAATATCTTCATGTGTTTAAGAAATTTAAGAGCTTTTAAATGATACTTCAAGGGGATAGATGTAATCATCAATTTGAATCAAAATCGAACTACTTAGAAATATTTTTAGAATTGCATGATTGACTATAGAAGTATAATGGATGTAAGACCAATATTCTAAGCAAAATAGTCTAACTATGACTGTGACTAGTGTTGTTTTAGTAACTTTCCTTTTAGGAAACTAATATTTACAAAATTATCATAATTTTCCGAACACCCTAAGATTTAAAGATGGTCAAGAGAAAAATCGAAATAAAGAAAATGAAGATAAAGCAATGTTAATGTACTTTATTTAATTTTGAAGTAAATATTATACATTTTTGTGCACATTATTATTTTTTTCTTCTCCAATTGCAGACAAATAGTCGTGCAGGAGAAAATCATAATCAACAGAGCATGAACGCGAAATTTATTGTATATTTTTTTCTTAAATATAGAAAATGAACTGAAGCTTAATAATAAAAATTCACTTATTTAATGTTATTTAAAATTCTTAAGAACATTGTGAATGATGTTCATGAAAAAACATTGTTAATTTTTTCCGTAAAAAATCTTTACTAAAGAAAGCGGAATTGTTTTAATTCCTCCTATACATTTGAAAAGCATTTTCAAATGTTTTATACGTTATACTCATTTAAATAAATCCCTGTATGACCAAAATGTTCAACTTTGACCCCCTCTAAGTCCGGCAGTTCTTGACCGATAGAGCTGAAAATTTGTGTCTGACCTACTATCCAATAGTACTAAACTTAGAGCAAATTTCGTCAAAATCGATTTTTTGAGTTGGGTCACTTGACATGAAATTCCCCATATCCGAAAATTTAAATTGCTACTTTTTAAGTAAACATTATCTAATATTAATAACATTTTCTGAGAGATTTTATTTCTGACAGTTTAAGTTTGACATTTACATACATACTTTTTAAGTAAATATTGTTATTATTGAAAAACTTGAACTATAAAAAAATTCACTAGAAATTAGAAAACAAAACATTTAATTGATAAAATAAATCTATCTAAATTATAACAAAACAATTCGAATGAAATAACAAGTAAGAGTGTTATATTCGGCGATGCCGAATCTTATATACCCACCATCAAATCGTCCTTATTAATAAACTTTAATATTATCGATCTATGTTGAATCATATGTCATTATTAATATGAACATCAGGGAAATATCTGGAAGAGGGCATTTAATAAGGCATGGTCCGTGCTCTTCCGATTTAAAATTATATATATAATATTATATCAATGTCGGTAGGAAGATTTCAGTTCCCATAACATTTGTATATGTTAAATTGCAGTAATGAGCGTTAAAGCGACCTTATGCTCACACCCCCGTATAAGTCAATTATGGATCGATACTTTCAAAATTTAGAACGATTTTTGTTCATACAAATATTGTTTATGTCGCATTTATGAGACAGTAATGAGCTTTAAAGTCATTTTCTAATGGGAACCTTAATAGGGGCATAGGGTAGGGGCTCATACAAAACTTGTTTATGTGAAATTTCATCGCTGTATCGTATTTGAGCGTTACAGCCAGTAACGAGCGTTACAGTCACTATTTGAGGGGGACCTTATATGGAGGGTGGGGTCAGTTATAGATCGATCCCCATAAATTTTATAGGGGGGTAGGCTGAATTACAGACTGAAACTTAGAGGGAGATTTTAGCTAATAATTACTAATAATAGTCATTTTCTGAAGGGGACCTTATATGGGGGGTAGGGTCAATTATGAACCGATCCTTATAAAATTTTACGAAGAGATTTATGTTCCCATAAAACATGTTTCTGCCGAATTTTATCGGTATTGATGCTACTCTTAGCCAGTTATGAGCGATAAAGTCGTTTTCTGAAGGGGACTTTATATGGGGGTAGGGTCAATTTTGGGGCTATCCTTATAAAATTTTAAAAAGAGATTAAGGTTCCCATTAAACATGTTTGTGCAAATTTCACTGCTATTGACTCTTTTCTTAGCCATTTATGGGTGCTAAAGTCATTTTCTGAAGGGGACTTTATATGGGGGGTACGGTCAATTATGGACCGATTCTTTTAAAATTCTACGAAGAGATTTACGTTCCCATTAAACATGTTTGTGCCAAATTTCACCGGTATTGATGTTTCTCTTAGCCAGTTATGGGCGATAAAGTCATTTTCTGAAGGGGACTTTATATGGGGGTAGGGTCAATTTTGGGCCTATCCTTATAAAATTTTACAAAGAGATTGAGGTTTCCATAAAACAAGTTTGTACCGAATTTCAACGCTATTGATGTTTCTCTTAGCCATTTATAGGCGATAAAGTAATTTTCTGAAGGGGACTTAATATGGGGGGTAGGGTCATTTATAGGCCTATCCTTATAAAATTTTACAAAGAGATTGAGGTTCCCATAAAACATGTTTGTGCCAAATTTCACTGGTATTGATGGTTCTCTTAGCCAGTTATGGGCGATAAAGTCTTTTTCTGAAGGGGACTTTATATGGGGTGTAGGGTCAATTTTGGGCCTATCCTTATAAAATTTTGCAAAGAGATTTAGGTTCCCATAAAACATGTTTGTGCCGAATTTCACAGCTATTGAAGCTTCTCTTAGCCAGTTATGAGCGATAAAGTCATTTTTTGAAGGGGGCGTTATATGGGGGCTAGGCGAAATCGTGGACCGATATTTGTGCAAAATTTCAGTTCGCTAGCTACTTCCATTTGGACTCTATCGTGTTTTCAACAGACAGACGGACGGACATGACTAGATCGTCTTAGAATCTAATAAAAACCCAGAATATATATACTTTTATGGGTCTTAGACGAATATGTCAACGTGTTACAAACGGAATGACAAAAACAATATATCCCCCATCGTTTTTGATGGTGGGTATAAAAACAGCTGCAGCGTTTTCATTAGAAAACCGCAAATGATTTGTGTAGATGATAAATAAACATTACATTTAGTTATGTTTTTGTTAAAACGTAGATATGTATTTGATAAAATGATTGGCATATGTCATACAGTCAAAGATGAATGAATGGTCTGTCTATAATGCATGAAATTGAACTATGTTTGAAAGACCAATAGAAATTTGCACTTTAAATATATTATTTTAAATTTAACAATTTACAGTAATTATTATGCATATGTAATACAGTGGGATTCAAAAGTAGTTTAAATTTTAAATCTATGATATATGTGTCGTAAATTTAAAATTAATTTCGAAAGAAAAATGATTTCCAAAGATCTCTAAAGAATTTGTCAGACGATTAATTTTGAAGAACAAGTCCATTTTTAGGGAGAATATTTGTGGAAAGTTTAATTATTCTACCTCTCCATTTGGGTCTTTTTCTCTAAAATTGATCAAGTTATAAATGTGCGCATTTTAAAACATGGATTTATATCAATAGCATACTGTTAGGTAAGTCTCACGACTAACTTCATAAATTATCATTAGCTATGAGCTTTTCCCATCCAAAACTAATTTTGGGAACCATGTTCGGAAGTGAAAAGTATTCCATCTGAACTATATATATAAAAGCATTACTGGTCTAAAATACCAATATTAACAGGTCTGAACTTCGCCATCGACTTGTTAGCGCATATTTTTTCATATTTAGGTCAGTTTTTGGAGGCTACAAATTTTACTCTTTATACCCTACACCACTTTAGTGGGGAGGGTATATTGGATTTGTGCTGATGTTTGCTAGACCCACCTTAAAGTATACCAATCGGCTTAGAATCGTTTTCTGAGTCGATATATAAAAGCATTACTGGTCTAAAATACCAATATTAACAGGTCTGAACTTCGCCATCGACTTGTTAGCGCATATTTTTTCATATTTAGGTCAGTTTTTGGAGGCTACAAATTTTACTCTTTATACCCTACACCACTTTAGTGGGGAGGGTATATTGGATTTGTGCTGATGTTTGCTAGACCCACCTTAAAGTATACCAATCGGCTTAGAATCGTTTTCTGAGTCGATTAAGCTATGTCCGTCCGTCCGTCTGGCTGTCCATGTAAACCTTGTGCGCAAGGTACAGGTCGCAATTTTCTAGATAATTGGATGAAATTTGGCACGCACGTTTTATTTGACCCATGGTTGAAATGGTTAAAATCGGTCCATTATTTCACCTAGCCCCCATAGAACAGAACCCCCCGAAAAGGGATTCTGAGGTCATAATTATGTCAAATATACAGATATATCGATAAAATACGGCACAACTAAGTTTTATAGAAGTCTTGATGACCCTGCCAAATTTCATAAAGATCGGGCCCCATTTGACCCTAGCTCCCATACAAAGTCCCCTTCAGAAAATTACAATGTCCCAAATTAACTTATAAACACAAATATCGCGATTTAATTCAGCACAATAAAATATTATGTAAATATAAATATATTCACAAAATTTTATCGGGCTTGGTTCATATTTGCCCCTAGCCCCCATATAAAGCCTCTTTCAGAAAATTAGTTTTTCATCCATAAATTGCTTAAATGTATCGGAACAAGGGAATATTGAAGATAAATGCTTTTTTATGAAAAATAAATCACATTTAATATTCATAACTGGTGTAGGGTATCATATGGTCGGCCACGCCGGACTATACTTTCTTACTTGTTTTACACATAATTTTATATCTTATGTTTTTTTATTTAGGGATATTTAAAGTTTTTTTTTCAAAATTTTTTTAAAATTTTTAGAATGTTTTCAAAAATCCTATTAAATTAGTTCATCAAACTATGGAGGGAATATACCCAGCAACATATTTTCAAATTTTCGTAATGTAGCTAATGTAGTTAATTCATACATTACTTGGTAATGTGTGGTCGTTATCAATAACATTTATTAATATTTTTAATAGGATTTGTAGCTAATCGTCTAGCGCGTATGTCTAATGAAGAATTACTTAATAATTCTAACTAACCCTGGTCGACATTAGAAGTTTTCTGAACAAATTTCGAATTTTACATTTGTGTAAAAATCATTCCAAATAGCACGATAAATAACTTTTAAATAGAGCATAATCACAGAAAATAACTGTACAAAGGTTTTTTGAGCTTTTCAATGTTAAAAAATCATTAAAATTTTAATTTTTGGTGCATATTTTATAAATTTTAAAGCATATTTTTGGTTTCCCTGCTCATAACAGATAGTGGGTGTGGCATTTGCCATTTAAAGAAATTATTATATTTATATATCTGAGAGCATATTTTATAAATTTTAAAAGCCTATTTTTGGTTTACTTCTTCATAACTGATAGTGGGTTTAAGGAAATTATTAAATTGGTATATCTGAGAAAACAATTTTTTTCGAAGTCACTTAATTTTTAGGAAAAAAATGGCCGAATCAGCAATAGGGGTGTGGTACCTCCCATGTGAACTGAATAAAAAAATTCGTATATCTGATAAACTATTACAGCTAAATTCCTCAAATTGTGGGGTGGCACCTCTCATATGAATAAAAATACAAAAATGCATATATCTGGGAAACTATTAAAACTAGAATACTCAAATTTAGCATGAAGAACTCTGACATCTACGTATATAACATTTGAAGAAAAAAATGGGCGGATTAGCAATAGGAAGCTTGGAACCTCCTATTTGATCTAAATGCAAGAAATCATATTAGAGGTAGAATTTTGCATGTGTAACATTGAAATCCATACCCAGTAAAAACTTTCATTACCATGTAAGGGGTTAAAATGCTAAAATTTACTTACACAATAGCATTTTAAGTCATTATTTTAACACGGTGATGTCATTGGAGGTGAGTACTTACCAGAAACGATTACAAGTAATTAGAAAAAGTAGTCATTGTAAATCGCATGAAAAAACGTATACAGCTTCTATATCTTCACTGCCAAGATGACTAATGAATTAGAAAGTATTTATATAACACATTATTAGTAAGACCTTATTAGACTACTTCTATGTAATCCAGACGATATGTAGTAGTCATTGAAAAGTATGTTGTTAAGTAAGTAATTACAACTGAAAGCCATTAACCAGTTTTTGCTGGAAATTAAATATAAAAATTCATATATGTATCTGGAAAAGAGCTAGAAACCTCAACAAACAACTCTGAAATCCTTGTAAACATTTGCGGAGAAATTAGCGTTTGAATAAAGTGAGTGAAAATATCTGGCGTAGCAATACATATGAAGTAAATACAAAGAATCGTATATCTGGAAAACTACTAGAGCTACAATCTTCAAAAATTTTAAATTTTAAAGTGGGATTTTTATTATATAGTGTTTAGGTATAGTTAGTGTAAATCGAACCAAATTTTCATAAATGAGTAAATCATTGTACTAAACTCTGCAAGAATAAATTCATGATTAACGCCAGCCCTAGAGTAGGGCATAATATAGGCAAGCATGTATGAGTATTCCTAAATTCTAATTTGTTTTACATTACTTTATCATTGTATTGAGACATTTTTCAATTCAAGATGTGTGATCAACTGACCGTGAAAATTGAAAATTACTTAAAACAATTGAAATGAAAAATTTAATCTACTGCAGTAGCAGAACAAAAAAAAAAGAAAACAATCATTAAGTCTAAAGAAAATTGTAACAAAATAATTATATGTCTATGGTTTTGTTTTATTTTTTTTGTTGACAAAATGGGTGGACAAATTAAAGAAATGTGGTCTGTAAATTTGTGGGTTGGTAGGACAGTACTTACTAAAATATACAGTTTTGATTTGAAAATTCATAAACAAAACAATGGTATAAATTAGATAAAGTTTGATATAAATGAAATTAGTTGACAACTGTTAAAAGAGCTTGCAACATAGCAAACAAAAATTAGCCAAAGAATTGGCTGGCGGTCAAGGAAAATAAAACTACTAAACGTGTCATTTTCATAAGAAAACATTTTAAATCGAACAACAGATATGCTGAAACAAAGTGTTTTTATTACCTTAATTTTTAACCTCCTTATAAATTATTGTCATACATCTTTGCCAGAGGATATTGCCAATTTATCGGATGAATGTTTAACAAACTCTTTGGAAACTTCCGTCTATTGTCGAGGCTCACGCGCCATTAATAATATTATCAATAATTTAAGTAAAACTGATAAACCAATTGTCATTGTACGTGGTTTGGAAATTGTACCATCATCAAATGGACATATTAATAATAATAACAATACCGCGGATAGTGATATAAATAATAAAAATAAAAAATCCAATGCTGTGGGGGAAGGTGATACAGATGATACCTTTCTAGGACGCTTCTCTCGCTATTTGCGTACACATGAATTGAATATAAAATTTTCCGATTTGATGTCTTCAGACGAAAGTGAACATTTTTTGGCACGTGATGTAGAGCAGAATGGAATGCAAATGAATCCATCGGATGGTAAGTCACTGATTGTTATACTGACGTTGACAAAAAAAGTATGATGGACAAAACGTCAAACAAAATGTGTTTTATGGCACGTGTCATCATGGATTCATGTATCACAATCAAATGTACATCGATATGTGTACAAATCTTGTCATTACATTTTTTTCCTAAAAATATCATGTTTTGGTTGAAGAAATTTTTGTTTGTGATATATCACGATTATTTAACGTGATAATATGTATTTGGTCATTGAACTGAATTTTTATTCATTATTTTTTTTTTTTGTTTGTTTACTTTGGCTGGTGTTATAATGTCATTTTGTATGCAAATGACAATTTTGACAGTGTGTAAATTTTATGGTTTTTATGTAAAATTTTATATCAATTATATGTATAATGTTTAAATGTGTGGTAAAGCGCATTTTAAACATTATCAATTATTGTAGTGAATACGAAATTAAAATTAGAAATTTTTTGATATTTTTTTTATAAAGTCAAGGTTTTTATTTTCACTTAATTTACAAGTATTTTAGTAGTTCAAGATCACAGTGGGTTTTTTTTTTTTGTAATAACAAATAATGACTCATAATTACTTTCTTTTATTATGGCGTACTTTTTTATTTAAACAGCGCTATCTAAACACTACTAACTAACTAACTAATATCGCTCATGAGAGAAATAGAAACGAACTGAACATTAATGAACTAAACTGAACATGAATGAATGAATACAAGAGAGCGAAATTAATTTTTCGCTAATGAAACGTAAACTGTTTTATTATAAAAAAAATTATGTACGTTTCATCAGCGAATTTAATTTTTCGCTCTTTAAATTAAATATCTCTCGCGAGATTTATTACTTCAACTAATTAGAGAATGCAATCTGTCGATCGTCTTTTATGTATCTTATCCCTTCTGGGGGAAATCTTAAACTAAAGTTTGAATAAAATATAAATTAAAAAAAATTTATTGCTAACAGACAATATCTCAATGAATACAAGAGATTTTTAAAGAATTCAAAATATATTTTATGGAAAAAGAATTCTGGATTAGGCAGAACGGTTTTTTGGTGATCTAGGGACAATTTGTAAAAATCTGAAAAAAAAAAATCTGTAAGGTTTTTTTTTTCAAAACTAAAATTTTAAACCCAAACATATTTTAAATTATTCGATTGATTAAGAATAATATCGTAATATGAACACAGAGGGAAAAAAGACGTTTTAAAATAATACACGACTGGCATAATTTTTCAACAACATCCGTTGTCAAAGTATGTACGTCAAGATATGTACGGATAGTTGTCAAATCAACAACAAAAATTAAAAAATACACGACGTTATCAAATCTACAAAAAACATTAATAATGTGTTACCAAAGTGACAACGCTATCAGAACGTTGTGTTGTCGAAATGACAACAATTCCTTATCGAAATCACAATGATGTATTGTCAAAATTACACCAAGCTTAATCGCAATGACAACAATGCGTTGTGGCAATAACAACGATGCATTGTCAAAATTACAAAAGGTCAAAGTGATAACTGGGTGTTATTTAAATTTTATAAACATCCGTTGTCTAAATGTTAACAAACGTGGTAAGCTCATTTTTGACAACAGATTGTATCAATTTCGGTACTTTTCTTACGGCTTTTCCCTCTGAGTATAAATCTGTAAATAATGTGAATTGGTCCTCGTTCAAAAACTGAAGTCTAGGTTATCATATAATCGAATATGACCAATTAAAATTTCTAATTTGTTTTCATTTTAATATTAATATTATATTTTGTGTTTAGCAATTAAAATTCTTTGGTATTTCTACTTTTATATTCCAAAAGCATGTTTCCAGTTTACATAATAAAAATGTAATTTTTCATTTTAAAAGGAATATTTTTTGAAATATTTGTTTTTCCTCATTTTTACTTTTCATGTTATCAAATAACTACAAATGGCATAAAATTAAAATGTAAATCCAAAATCAACAGAAGCACGAAAAAAAGACAAAGGCAACGGCATGATTATGGCACTCGGTTTGATGATGTCTAAAATGATGGCTGTCATGGGTCTGGGTGGCATCGGTGCATTGGCTATGAAAGCATTGGGTGTTGCAATGACTGCACTAATGATGGCGGCAATGGTTGGTGTAAAATCGTTGGCAAATCAGGGTCATGAATCATCACACAGTGTGCAGTATGTATCAGCGGATGGTCATCATCACAGGAGAAGGCGACGCAGTAACAATCATAACATTAATATAGCAACTGTATCAGAGAAGGATGTTAAAATGGAATTACCATCACTGGTCTATAGAGGATGGCAAAAGTGATAAAGTCATGGGAAAGTTATTCCGTTAAAGTGTTATTCTGTTTTTGTATTATTAAATATGTTGATAGTTTATTTATTGTTATAGTATTTAGAGGGGTTTTTTAAGTATTTATTTATTTATTAAAAGAAGTTGTGAAAAATAATATATATAGACATTTTTACTTATTTTTATATATTTTTTTGAAATGAAAAGTTAAACTTAGTATTCCGATATTTACATAAACAAGCCTTTAGTTAAGTTTCCTACATGATATCAGTAGTAGATACGTTTGATCTAATGTTTGTAACCCATCAAAATGAATACAAATTGATATTTTAAGAAAATTTATTAACGATAAACTGATTTTCTTGACGAGGTCTGTATAGAAACCAAGCTTTTCATAAAATTTAGAAAAGATGTGATCAAGATCAAATTTAAGCATCATATAGAGAAAAAATTACACTTATTTTCCTCACAATCGGCCTATAATTAGCCGTAGTAAGACGCATACATGTCGGTATCTATATGAAATTCTTAACTTTTTATCAGAGTAAGTAATTTTTGCACTCGTGAATATTATCTTATTTATTTCTCTCGTTATACAGCTCATTTCACGAGGATTTTCTTTTAAACTCGGGAGAAGTATTTTTATTTCAACTCTTCATTTTTTATGTTCACTTCATGAGTGATATCTATGTATTTTGATTTTTTAATTCATCTCCCGAGAGATATCAAAAGGAATAGAATTTGAGTAAAACTCACATTCAAAAGATGTGTGCGGCAAAACCGGTTTTACGGCGGTGTAAAAAACAAAAAATTTATGAAAAAAATGTGCATGTGTGTGAGGTTGTAAAAAAAGAAAAAAGATGAGCGTGTGTGTGTGCATGCTTGTGCGAAGAAATATGTTTTTGACTTTATGTCAGTCATGGGCAAACACATACCACCATGTGTATATTTGTGTGCGTTAAGCAGCAGAGAGATGACTGCACGTTATAACAAAATGGTGGTACACTGAGAAAAGTTTTGAAATTTGTTTTCTATTGCAAATACTTTTTACGACGAGAAAAACTCATGAACTTTTGGGCATTTTAAACAAAAATGGAATAAAGGGAAAGAGTTTTTCATTTAAGAAAAGTAGTAGTATTTTTAAAAAGTAGTATTAAATAAAACTACTGAAATATCATTAAGAAAATCACGACTTTCTATTCGATTTCGAACTTTTAAGGGATATTACCGAGATATTAACTGAACTTAATTTAAAGTTCAACTAATCTATCCAAATCAATGTTTCCTTTATATTCCTTAATACGCAATAAGTCACCAATGTGTTGATCGGTTAACCTATTCCGCAATTTACTTAAAATCAGTTTCATACTTGAGAATGCCACCTCACAGTTATATGTGGTGCCAAACATGGAATATAGCTTATATATTTCGTTTTTTAAATTGAAATATTTTGTAACATCTATCTTTTGCCAAAATTTTTCCCCAGATTCCATAGGAACTTCAAAATCATTACGCATTTTATGCAATTCTTCGTGAAGAAAAGCATCTTGCTCTTCTATTTCACATCTAAGGGGATTATCATGTATTTCTATTGTTTTTTTTTTTATAAATTTTAAGTCTTGAAATCTGTCATTGTAATTCTTTTTTATGGATTCAACTATTTTGGCGTATTTCTGAATACAATCAAACGTATTAAAATTAAATTCTATGAATATTGATGAAGTTTTCTTAAGATTTGATATACTATTACTTTTTAATTGATTTATTAAGAGATCTAATTTTGTACTAAATTGGTGAATAATTCTATTCAAATGAAATATTTTTATATTTTTACCTTGCAGGCATAAATTAAGGTCATTTAATATCTCGGTAATATCACATAAAAATGCGAAATCTAATAGAAAGTCGGGATTTTCAAGACAATTAGTAAGGTGTTTTGTATCTTTATTGGATAAAGTTTTTAAAAATTCGAGTACTTCTTTTCTTAAATGGAAAAGTCTTTCCAAACTTTTGCCTCGACTTAGCCAACGGACTTCGGTATATAAAAGTAAATCTCCATAATCCGAATTAAGGTTTTCTAGAAAATCTTTAAATTTTCTGTGTGTCAGAGAATTGTGCCCCCCTCTTATTATATTTATTATTTTTACAACAACATCCATTGTATTTTTCATACCCAACTCTTTGGAGAAAAGAGCTTGTTGGTGTATGACACAATGGAATGCTGGGCAATTTATTCCATTTTTGTTTAAAATGCCCAAAAGTCCTTTATTTTTGCCTCTCATTACCTTTGCTCCATCCGAACATATTGAGGTTAATTTATTTTTGTCAGCAAATGCAAAAACATTAACATCTAATGCATCATACAGAACTTGTCCTGTTACATGACCATGAAGTGAAACCACTTCAAACATTTCTTCGAAGCACTCTAAATTTGCATTAACTGTTTTAATACAAATAATTAACTGGCAAATATTATTGATATCCGTACTCTCATCTAGAGAAATCGAAAAATATTTGCAATTAATTAATCTTTCTTTTGCTGACATTTTAATAAATTTGCTTATATCTTCCGTTCTTCTTGTTATAGTACGACGAGATAATGATGGTATATCCTGGCAGAGTTTCATAGTTTCATGGCATTTTTCTCCAAAACAACTCAAAATATCTGTAGTTAAATTTAAGAAAAAAATGCCATCCTCAAATGGGCGACATTGTTTTGCTAACGATAAAGCAACTACATAAGATGCCTTTTTATGAGGCAATGATTTTTTTTGGCTATTTAAAGGAAGATTGTTGCAATTATTTGCTGTTGTTTCATTAATTATAAATTTTAAGAAAAACTCTGCTTTTAATTGCAACAACTTTACTTTTCTGTCATGTCCCCTAAGGTCATTTAAGGGTCCATGGCAAGTTTCATAATGCCTTTTCAAAAAAAATAAAGCTTTTCTACATATAATTTTATAACATACGACGCATTGTGCCTCACCGTCCATGTTTTCTATAAAAAAGAAATCATTTTCCCAATTTATATCAAACATTTTGCTAGGTGTAATAAAAGAGAAAAAATCATAAGCATAAAAAAATCCGCAACGTGATCTTGCTTCTACAAAAGCTGAACAGCAACTGATTTGATTTTGATCTCTGAGATCGTAACAAAGCAACAAACAAGTGGTCATTTTAGTAAAACACAGACACACTAATACACACAAGCTTATAGTGTAGGTGTGTCAACAAAGCGTCAGCAGAATTTCTTGGCCTATGCACGCGTGCATTAGAATTTCAGTTTTGCTCGTGACTGCTTTATGTACAATATTATAAAACTCCCGATAAATTCATTTGTACACGTTTCATAAGAGAAATGTATTTTCCGCTCTATAAATTTAAATATTTCTCGTGAGATTTATTTTAAACTCAGGAGAAAAAAACAATAAAGTAAATAATTTATTTCGTTCGAATTAATATCTCTCTAGAGAGAAATCAATTAGAACGCTCTCCTTACTCTGCTTTTTATATGAATAGATATAATAGATCATCGATCATAACTCAACATACATTAGTTCCACATCCGAGTACTAGCCTATAACAATATAGGGTATCATATATACAGACTTAACTGACATAATATTCTTATTTTTATTTATTTTCTCAAGATTTACATAATAACAGTGTTAGCTAGCAAAAATACTCGAAATATTTTGTTTTATTAAAATTTCAAATATCTTAACCAAAACTGACTGACAATGAAACAGTTTATAAATTCTTCTTTTCACCAGGTGTAATACAACTGGTTAAAAATTCATGGAAAGAAAAATTATGAAAACAATTTATAAAACAACATTTTTTAGCTGTTACATGTTTAATTTCACTTCTATTGTCTGCGGAAGACACAAGATAAAATTACCATTTCAATAAGATTTTTTGTTTCTTCTATAACTCGTAGAAATAAATATGTATGCAAATTTTATACAATACTGTTTTAAGAGAGGATTTATTTCAAACACCTACTGGATGACGAAATAAAGTAAAAAAATTTAAATGAAAAAATTATGGACAGGCAGCAGCAGCTAAAAACATCGCCATAGCACTTGTCTTTTTTTCCATCTTTCAACAGTTGAAACCTCAACTTCTGCTGGATTTTGATAAATTTATGAATTTTGTTTCTGTTTTTGTTTAAAATTATTTTTGGAACAAAATTAAAAACAACAAATTTGAAAAACAAAAAGCTGAAACATTTAAAAGAAAACAGTGAAAGTGCATAACATTTAATCGGCTTTTACAAGAAAAAAAAAAACTTAAGATGATTTTCTGTTTATTGTATTTTCTTGGTATTTTATTTTTAAAGTTAAAGTAAATGAGTATTATTACTTAATAGATGTTAAGAGGAAGTAAAGTAATTTGATAATGACAACAGCTATGGACTATAACAAGAATAAATTCTTTATTATTTATACAATTCCATTTGTTTACATTTATACATAGTAAAAATTGTTTTATCTCAAATAAAACCATATTTTTTAACCAAGACTTCGAATAGTCTCGAAAGAAAATTCCCTGCAGAATGTATGTATATGTCTTATATGTAAGTCATTATTATAGTACTTAAACGTTATAAAGACGGTATGTCATCGAAAAATAAGTTGTGTAATTACAAGTTGTTACCAAGTTTTTGATGGGTTAGTGTTTTGTACCTAATTCATATAAAATCTATTCCTCATAATATACCAATATTCCTTATAAAAAACAAACATTTCATTGGAAACTTAAAGTTGTTTTTACTATATATAATATTGTAGGCCGACCATATAATAAATACCCTACACCTGTGACAAAAATAAAATGTGATTTAGTTTTCTTAATAAAGCATTTAAGTTGAATTGTACCTCAGATATACTTAAGCCATTTATTGTTGAATAAAATTGTGGACATTTAAGACAAATTTTGAAGGGTGCTTTGTATAGGGGCTATAACTATAAAATTCATGAGGGTCATCAAGGCTAGTATAGAACTTAGTTTTTCAGCTTTTTGTCGAGATACGAGTATATTAAACATAATTATGAACTTAAGAGCCCTATTCGGCGGGTTCAGTTGTATGGGGGCTAGGTGAAATAATGGACCGATGTTAACCATTGCAAATAGGCTTCGTCTCCGATACCATAGAAGATCATGTGCGAAATATCTTCAAAATTGCGGCCTGTAGTTTGATTACAAGGTTTACAAGGCATCTTCGGAGGTTTAGTTGTATGGGGGCTAGGTGAAATAATCTTAACCATTTTCAATAGGTGTCGTCCCTATGACCACTAAAGTGGTGTAGGGTATAAAAAAAAAAACATTTGTATATTTGAAAGGACTGAAATAGGACAAGTGTGGGTCCAATGAATATAAAATTACATTATTCCAATGTTTAGAAAAGTACTGAAATATGGAGTTCTCTATGGTAAAATAATTGAGATATGGGCAATTTCGTGTCAAGTGACCCAACTTAAAAAATATATTTGGATGAAATTTGCTTCAAGGTTAATACTATTGGTTAGTATGTCAGGCATACTATCGGTCAAGAACTGCCGGAATAACAGGGGATCAAAGTTGGACATTTTGGTCAAACAGGGTTTTTCTCAAATAAATGTTACCTTTCACCTATTGGTCCTAGCAAACATAAAAAAATTAAATTTTTTTCAAATAGTCTACTTTTGTCTGGGTTTCAACTATTTTTAAAATTTCACTGTGCTATCAATGTGTGTTTATATACCCAAAGTATTATCTATGAAAATTATGGACCTATTGAACTAAAATACATTTTATTCTTGGACCAAATTTCATCGGAATTGTGACCTGTAATTTTATTGCATATTATTATGCTCACATGATCGGATGAGGATCTTGAGAAACAAACACTGGAGCCTGTAATTTATAAAGTAGCACAGTAGTAGTTATATATAACAGGAATTTCATGTCAAGTGACACAACTTTTAAAATCGATGTCTTCCGATTTGGATGAAATTTACACCAAGGTTAGTATAGGATAGTAGGCCAGACACAAATTAGTCCATTTCCTTTAAGAGTTTTGTGGTCACTTAGTGGGATGCAAGGGCATATGTAAAAAAAATAATAATATTTTAACACAAAAACTTAACGTTTTGAGTTAAAATATTTTTTATAGATATTCCACTCGCATCCCACTAAGTACTCACAAAGCTCTTAAAGGTAATGGTTTAAGCTTTCTTTTGAGCAAAAAAATAAAAAGCAACCAAAACGTCCAATTTGGAATTACGTCGATTTCGCATCCCATTATGAGACTATTAAGCCCTTACAGGAAATTGTGTAAGCTTTCTATTAAGCAAAAAAAGGGGCCATTTTGAAAAAAAATTCAAAAAATATTAAAGTAAATTTTAAAAAATTCAATTTTTTCTTTTTTGGAAACAATGAAGAAATAGCTATGTGAACTCCTTTGGACAATTTTTGCTAGGGCCAATAGGTGAAAAGTTACACTCATTTTAATAAAATCTTGTATGACCAAAATGTCCAACATTGAACCCCTCTAAGTCCGGCAGTTCTGGACCGATGGAGCTAAAAATTCGTGTCTGGCCTACTATCCAATAGTACTAACCTTGGTGCAAATTTCATAAAAATCGATTTTTTGAGTTGGGTCACTTGACATGAAATTGCCCATGTATGTATATGTTATAACTACATATTATCAACAGAACTAGAATTATGATCAGCAACTAAAATGAATAACTTTCTCTTACTTAAGTAATATTTCGATAAGACAGACAAGATCAAAAGTAAGTGAGTATGAATTCTCGTATAAATTAGTATGGCTCCGTAAACATTGTCGAAAAATTCAAATTCTGTATACTTAAGTATAGGTATGTAGGATCTCAAGAAAAAGACTATTAGATATTGAACGATGGCTCTTGTCCTAAAATTCAGCTGAGAATAGTCAAACAGCTTTTTGGTTATTTTCCTTGCACATCATTACTTGAAATGATTTGCTAAATTTTTGTTTCTGGACCTGACCTATTTTTAGGTGAAGGTCTCTAAATGGAACCTAACCATGGTGGAATATAGGAAACTTTTATTATTATCTTGTTTAGAATTTGGATAAAATGTATATTTTAACATTAATTACTCGATTTCTTGGACCATCCTAATGTTAATACATTCTCTACATAAAATTTAAAACATTTTTAAGCACAAAATACATACATAATTATATGTATATACAGATATTTAGGTATTGGACTCGCACTTGGAAATAAAACTGTGACAACATGTAAGAAAAAATATTGAAAACATGAAATTAAAACAAGAAGTTTGATATTGAATGAACGAAGATAAAGTTGTAGTAACAACAACCAGTTTTTTTTTTAATATTTTAAACCAGAAGAAATTTGTTAAAAAAAAGAAAAAAAAAAAATATTATAAAAGTATTGCAACATCAAACCTGTATGGAATGTGGAATAAATTTCATTCATGAATGAACTTCATGGTAAGAAAAACATGTTTGGTAAACAACAAGTGTAAATAAAACCTGGAAAGAAATTTGTGAGAAAATACAATTTTAAGGGAATTTAAATGAAATCCTTTGGTTAAGTAACTTTTAAATTGAGAAATTTTTGTATTATGGTAATTTTAAATACTGTGGTATACATTAGGGTTCTATAAATGGACTTTCAAATAATCGAACAATTGACTTTTTGTCGAAGTCGACTATTTTGTTCCAAAAAGGTCGATAACTCGACTACAGTCTATGAAAAAAGTCGAAAAGTCGACTTTGTAAATAAAAGTCAAAAAAAAGTCGAATAGTCGTAAAAAGTCGAAAAGTCGTAAAAAGTTGAAAAGTCGAAAAAAGTTGGAAAAAGTCTAAAACTCGAAAATAGTAGAAACAAGTAAGAAAGTATAGTCGGGCGTGGCCGACCATATGATACCCTACATCAGTTATGAATATTAAATGTGATTTATTTTTCATAATAAAGCATTTATCTTCAATATTCCCTTGTTCCGATACATTTAAGCAATTTATGGATGAAAAACTAATTTTCCGAAAGAGGCTTTATATGGGGGCTAGGGGCAAATATGGACCAAGCCCGATAAAATTTTGTGAATATATTTATATTTACATAATATTTTATTGTGCTGAATTTCATCGCGATATTTGTGTTTATAAGTTAATTTGGGACATTCAAGTAATTTTCTGAAGGGGACTTTGTATGGGAGCTAGGGTCAAATGGGGCCCGATCTTTATGAAATTTGGCAGGGTCATCAAGACTTCTATAAAACTTAGTTGTGCCGTTTTCTATATCTGTATATTTAACATAATTATGAGCTCAGAAGCCCTTTTCGGGGGGTCCTGTTCTATGGGGGCTAGGTGAAAAAATGGACCGATTTTAACCATTTTCAATAGGCTTCGTACTGATTCTAAAAATTTTAGTTGCTTCCACAAAAATATTTCTTAAATTTAAGTTTTTCAATTTTAATTGTTCTATATATTTTAAAATTTATTTAATAATTTACATTTCAAAGTTCAGTCAGTCTCTATGTGTCATCATCACCCCAAAAAAAAGAATTTAATCAATATAAGTTTCAATCATAAATCAAAATAACTTATGAAAACAATATTTAAGGTATGACCATATAAAGAATTTTTGGTATTTAGGTTAAATATAAATTAACATCTTAATAAGGTTTCATTAACTGAAATTTCGTTGAACAAAAAATCGATGCCAATAATAAAAAAACTAAAATTGGTTGTGTGTATAAGGTGTGATCAAAATTTAATCATATTGTAGTTATTGTTTTTGTTGTTACTGGTTTGTTTATGGAAAGTGAAATTTCTTTAGAGTAGAAATTAAAAAAAATCGATACGCACTCAAAACCATATGATAATATTTGGAGTAAAAATTATCATAATAATGGAAAATGACAATAGAAAATAAATTTCAAAATGATTTATTCTGTAAAGTTTGTCTTAAGCTTTCATTCATTGAATATTAATTATTAGAGTCGATTGTATTTAATACAATTAAATAATTAAATAAATAAAAAATGTGTTATTATTATATTTAATTATGTTCATGTGTATTAATTAGCTTTTAAAGTTATTTATGGAAATGGATTAAGACTCAGACGTTTAAAAGAGTATATAGTTGACATGATATAAAACTTAATATTTAAAAGAATTATGTTTTACCTTTTAATTATTCATATTCTTCATATTCGTCTTCTTAAGAAGGACATATGCAAGTTTTTATTGTATTTGTAATTTCCTCAATATAATTTTCTGACAGTTGCAGGTAGCGATTTAAGCCATGTCCGTCCGTATATACTATATTGAAATCAATTCTCTGAAGGTCTCAAATTACATATTAATAATTCTATTAGGTTTGTGTTCCGATCTCAAAAAATTTCATAAATGGTTAACGTTGGTTGTTATCGTGTTTTTAAGCGTTTTCTTTTAACAACTAGAGCAGAGCATTCGCAGAGAAGATAGAAGACATTTATTCTTTTTCCCTGTCTTTGCAACTGCGACAGTGTTCATTGAAGGGGAGCCCAAGACGACTTGCAAGTCTGCCTAGCACTGCTATCAACCTCCATATACATATATCCCGTCTGCTCCGGTTTATAAGGCGTCTTGAGCGTTTTTCATTAAAGGAGGCCCCTTTACATGTGTCCAGATTATTCCACCTATTTTCAGCCTTCTGAAGAAAGAATCTGAAGACACTGCTCTTGATAAAACCTAACAGAGTTGCTACTGAAACGGCGTTGGAGATATCAAGAGCAGATCCCATTCTGGCAAGATCATCTTTTTATTTCCATAATAGTGCCTATGCGCAGGCACCCAGGGTAATGTCAGACATACGACTCAGCCCTGACAGATCCTTCTTGCACTGTCTGACTAATAGGGAAGTGGTAGTATAAGAATTTAGCTAGAGAAGTACCACTTGACTATCGACAAAAATTCCTATGTTGCCGCTAATGACCTCAATATGTAGTACCCTACATACTGATATTATCGCAAATATTTCAGCCTGAAAGACACCCAGCTTCTTCACAGAAGACACCACAACCGACACCGCAGTTCATTTTAGAGCATCTGTAAAGATTCTGGTGGTATATTCGCTCGGTAGGTTACCCCGACACCACTCGCTACTGGAAGGAATTCTGATTTTGAAGACTCTATCAAGGTTCGTGTATGGTGTACAGTGTGACCATTTTGGCATTTTTGCAGCTAGATTTAGCATTTTTTATTTTGATTTAGCTGTATAATTTTAATTTAGCATTTGGCATTTTATTTAGCATTTTTATAAAATATTTTTAGCATTTTTAGCTTTTTTTGCAATTTTAGTATATAAACAAAAAAAGATAAATTTTTGCAAAAAAGATTTATATTGGAAATAAGTTTAACCGGAAAATATGAGAAATGTAATAATTTACACTGTAATTCAAAATAATGCAAAAAGATTCATGAAGATAAATAACTTAAAATTACGCCAATACAAGTGAATACTTTAAAATGTTGTATTCTAAAATATTTTTCTGGAACCCAATGCTTTTTTAAATTCGAGGTGATAGAAATAATTCAAGAGATTTCATATATTTTTACAAATACGTTCAGTACGCTATTTTACAAACAAATAAAACACATATAGGTTTTATACCATGAGCAACTAGTGTAATTAATAGAGTTTTAAAGTAATTTTTGCATTCAGAAATATTTTAAAGTTAGAGACATTACATATTGCTAATTTTACAAAAATTTTGAAATAATTTTTAGCATTTCTGTTTATCTTAATACCACGGAACTTAATTTTTTACCCTACTCCACTATAATACGTTTGAGTATACTAATCGGTTAAGAATCATTTTCTGAATCGATTAAGCCATGTAAGTCTGACCGTCTGGTAGAGGTTGAAATTTTCAAAACAAATAAGCACGTATGCTTTTTGATCCAATGACAAAACCTTTTAAAAATGGTTAAAGTCCGTCCTTTATTTTACCTAGCCCCCATACATATACAAATGTATAAAGCCTTTCTCAGAAAATTAGTTTAAATATATCGGAACCAAGGTTCAATTCAACATAAATGTTTTATTACGAAAAATAAATCAAATTTTATACTCATATGGTCAACCACGGCAGAATATACTTTCTTACTTGATATAAATTACAATGAATTTCAGTTACAAATTAATATGAATTGTTCATAAAAACACTTAAAAAATTTTAGCATTTTTTTTGGCATTTTAAAATCAATTTAGCATTTTTTCTAGCATTATTTTGGATGGGATTTAGCCGCAACATTTTTTGAGACCTGGTCACACTGATGGTGTAATATAGTCGGATGGTTGGTTCAAGATTGGAGGTACATAATAGGATTTAAATCTTAGCGTGTCCATATGTTCTTGATCTCACACTTCCGGATGAGTTAAGCCTCGCTGAGTTATATGCTGATCTATAGGAAGGATGTGCAATATAGTGTTCAGAGCTTCTGAAGGACTAGTTCTTAGAGCACCAATGCATGCTGATCTCTGAACTTTGTATAGCTGATCTACAACAAACTTCTTCTTAGTTGAAGTCCACCATACAAGAGATCCGTAAGTAAGAGTAGGACGTACTATAGCTGTGTACATCCAAAATTGTATATATAGAATAAATTTTTTATGAGGAATCCCTTAATTCCCAAAAACGTATTGATAAAATCCCAAAAATGGGCGGGGTTATCGAAACTTCTTTACAAAAAATCGGATATATTCTTCTTATAAAAAAACTGGAGTAGGGTGGGTAAAAAATTTTATTTTTAAATACGAATATTTCCTAATTTATAATTGATAATTCATGAGGAGATTTTGTGTATTTGTAATTTTTTTGAGATCGGAACACAAACGAGAAAATAGGGTCGTTTTAAACATTTGATATATCCGAGGTGTCCTAGTTTGTGGACCTCTGACTGCGCCTCTTCCTCCTTACCCATGAAAATTTTCATTAGAATCGGGCATACCGTTTAGAAGTTATAGAATATTTCCCTCTTTTTTATTTCTATACAACTTTGTGCTGTTTTAACATCTCAAAGATGCCCAATTTTTTTTTTAGAACACAATATCTCGTAAACCTGATGTGATGGATACATTTTGAGTCCAGATTTGGGTTAGTGCAGCTCTCGAGGTCTCTGGGTTTCGAAACCTCATTCATTGGCAATTTATTTAGCCGTTTTTCATATGAAAAAATCCAGCAAACACTAATTAATAGATAAGTTAGAAAAAACAGTAAAAAAGGGGTAATAAAAAATACAGTCACAAATTATTTTTTTTATTAAATGCTTTTATTTATATACATATTAGTTTATTTTTTTAAATAAAAATTAATTACAACTTTTGTTTGGGTTTTTATAAACATGTTTATTATTAAAGCTTCTTTATTTTATTATACATTTTTTTTATTTTTTGCTTCTTTTCAAAAGCATCAATAATTGGTTTGATGATCAGACTTGTTCGCTCTTTTTCTATTACAAAAAAAATTAAAGACTGTTATGAAAAGGGAAAGTTATGGTGAATGATCATTATAAGATGAGTCGTTGAACATGATTATAATGAATCATCATAATGATGTTAACAAAGTTTATAATGGAGTTGTTGTTACTTTTTTTTAATGTTTGGCAATTAGTAACAGTGTGAAATAGAAACAAAATTAATAACTACAAAAAGTGCGAAAAAATATTTTAAAGAAATGAAGATGTGCGATCGACCCAACCCATCCCAATCTAATCCAATACAACAACCAATCCATCAGTTTCTTTTTCCATTTCATACTTTTTTTAACATATGTATGTATTTTATTTTGTTTATAATTATTATATCATAAAATTATATAATAATTTAAATACACATTAAAGTGTAACAAAAATCATGTAAACATTTTGTGCCGTAATTTTGAAACATAAAAAATGTGTTTTACGCCAAAATGTCACATTAAAAAATCGTTATAATTGTATTATGAGATTTCCTAATTGCGCCCATTATTTTGGTTTTTAATAATTAATTAGGGCTATTTTTGTTGTAGCTTTTGTACGCTACTTAAGGCATTTGAGTATTGTTTCTTTTTTAGAACAAATTTGTAGAAATTGTAATTAGAGTTCTTTAACTAAAAGCTGAATTTTTTTCCATTTGTTTAAGAACTTCTGTGAGATCATACATCTACAAATCTATGCTTAAACGAGAATCAACCTAAAGGGGAACCTTTAGAACCTAACGATATTTAAATCTAACCCTTCATCTAAACTTGGTCACCCTTATCTAAACTTAAATTTCTCTGAACTTAAGTCAGCACTGTGAGACAATTAAACTGATTTCCAAATTAATTTTGACCAATAAAATGTCTAACTATTAAAGCGTATTCTTAAACCGTCTTAACCGCAACAAAACACTTTCGATTTTTCTTTTAACAATTTTATTTTCTTTTTCTTCAGCTGCTCGCCTTTAATTCACTATTTCGTTTCATTTCATTTAACTGGTTGTAACAAGTTGAGTTTTATTTATAATAAAAATGAAAATCAAAAAAAAAAAAACTCAATAACCAACGCAGACTAGACCTTAATGTTTTAAATATTTTTATTATTTTCTAAAACATTTTTATTGTACATTAAACATTTTATGACTCTTTACTTAAGATGCCAGTGAAAACTGAACACAAAACCAAAAAAAATATTTAACCAAACAAAGTTTTTAAATTTAATTATGCCAGTTTCTTCTTCTTTTTTCGTACTCTGCAATGGAAGGAAAATTACAAAGTTTTATTCCACAGCAAAAGATTTTTCAACAACAATAATATAATTAAATTTTATTTGCAAATTCTATCCCTAAGAGGAGCATACTTACAGCAAAAGTACCATAAAATGCACTTGTTATTTGGTTTAGCAAACAAACACTTTTAGTTGTCGGTTACAGACTCAATGATTATCCTGCTACCAAATACGTATTAAGTTGTATTTATTGGGGGTGGAGAAACATATCAAACACTAAAAGGTTTATGGTTAATATTTTTCTTTCGTATGCTTGTAAATGCAAACAAAATGAAGTGGAGAAGGATGTTAGCCTGAAGTGTTATTGTTAAACGTACTTTAAGAAAATATATGTAACTGATTTTGTTTGAAATTTTGGAAAATCAATGAGCTTGTAAGTTTTACTAGGTAGGTTTGATTAAAAAAAAAAAAAAAACTTTAATTACATACTTTGAGTAAACAATAAAGTATGTACTACTATATTAATAAGTATTATTTCTAAAAATCTCCAGCAAAAACTTGATTATAATCTTTACTACAACAATTTAATGTAAAATGACTAATACATACATTTAAGTACTCTAATAATGACTTACATATATTCATATAAGTATGTACTTACATTGAGTTTTCATTCAGTATGTGAAGAATAACTGTTGCTAGGTTATTTTACACCCACAGAATGATAACATTATTTCGAACACGATCATCATATAAATACATATATCAATATGATTCGTGATCTGTTTAGCCAGGAGCTTAGTGAAGCTAAATCGAATTTAAACAATTACCCAAAATCTAATAACTAGACTATAGACTAGACTATAGACTAGACTATAGACTAGACTATAGACTAGACTATAGACTAGACTATAGACTAGACTATAGACTAGACTATAGACTAGACTATAGACTAGACTATAGACTAGACTATAGACTAGACTATAGACTAGACTATAGACTAGACTATAGACTAGACTATAGACTAGACTATAGACTAGACTATAGACTAGACTACAGACTAGACTATAGACTAGACTATAGACTAGACTATAGACTAGACTATAGACTAGACTATAGACTAGACTATAGACTAGACTATAGACTAGACTATAGACTAGACTATACTATAGACTAGACTATAGACTAGACTATAGACTAGACTATAGACTAGACTATAGACTAGACTATAGACTAGACTATAGACTAGACTATAGACTAGACTAGACTATAGACTAGACTATAGACTAGACTATAGACTAGACTATAGACTAGACTATAGACTAGACTATAGACTAGACTATAGACTAGACTATAGACTAGACTATAGACTAGACTATAGACTAGACTATAGACTAGACTATAGACTAGACTATAGACTAGACTATAGACTAGACTATAGACTAGACTATAGACTAGACTATAGACTAGACTAGACTATAGACTAGATTATAGACTAGACTATAGACTAGACTATAGACTAGACTATAGACTAGACTATAGACTAGACTATAGACTAGACTATAGACTAGGCTATAGACTAGACTATAGACTAGACTATAGACTAGACTATAGACTAGACTATAGACTAGACTATAGACTAGACTATAGACTAGACTATAGACTAGACTATAGACTAGACTATAGACTAGACTATAGACTAGACTATAGACTAGACTATAGACTAGACTATAGACTAGACTATAGACTAGACTAGACTAGACTATAGACTAGACTATAGACTAGACTATAGACTAGACTATAGACTAGACTATAGACTAGACTATAGACTATAGACTAGACTATAGACTAGACTATAGACTAGACTATAGACTAGACTATAGACTAGACTATAGACTAGACTATAGACTAGACTATAGACTAGACTATAGACTAGACTATAGACTTGACTATAGACTAGACTATAGACTAGACTATAGACTAGACTATAGACTAGACTATAGACTAGACTATAGACTAGACTATAGACTGGACTATTGACTAGACTATAGACTAGACTATAGACTAGACTATAGACTAGACTATAGACTAGACTATAGACTAGACTATAGACTAGACTAGACTATAGACTAGACTATAGACTAGACTATAGACTAGACTATAGACTAGACTATAGACTAGACTATAGACTAGACTATAGACTAGACTATAGACTAGACTATAGACTAGACTATAGACTAGACTATAGACTAGACTATAGACTAGACTATAGACTAGACTAGACTAGACTATAGACTAGACTAGACTATAGACTAGACTATAGACTAGACTATAGACTAGACTATAGACTAGACTATAGACTAGACTATAGACTAGACTATAGACTAGACTATAGACTAGACTATAGACTAGACTATAGACTAGACTATAGACTAGACTATAGACTAGACTATAGACTAGACTATAGACTAGACTATAGACTAGACTATAGACTAGACTATAGACTAGACTATAGACTAGACTATAGACTAGACTATAGACTAGACTATAGACTAGACTATAGACTAGACTATAGACTAGACTATAGACTAGACTATAGACTAGACTATAGACTAGACTATAGACTAGACTATAGACTAGACTATAGACTAGACTATAGACTAGACTATAGACTAGACTATAGACTAGACTATAGACTAGACTATAGACTAGACTATAGACTAGACTATAGACTAGACTATAGACTAGACTATAGACTAGACTATAGACTAGACTATAGACTAGACTATAGACTAGACTATAGACTAGACTATAGACTAGACTATAGACTAGACTATAGACTAGACATAGACTAGACTATAGACTAGACTATAGACTAGACTATAGACTAGACTATAGACTAGACTATAGACTAGACTATAGACTAGACTATAGACTAGACTATAGACTAGACTATAGACTAGACTATAGACTAGACTATAGACTAGACTATAGACTAGACTATAGACTAGACTATAGACTAGGCTATAGACTAGACTATAGACTAGACTATATACTATACTCTAGAGTCTAGACTATAGACTTCTGGTTTATAGTTTAGTCCATTCTATACCTAGTACTGTCTATAATCTAGAATATAGTGTATAGTATATAGTCTAGTTTATAGTCTTATATATATTCTAGTCTAGACTATACCTAGTATATAGTCCAGTCTAGCCTATACCTAGTATATAGTCTAGACTAGACATATATTTGTCTATAGTCTGTTACCCTATCTAGTATAGCCTATAGGCTATATTTGGTTTAACTATTTACATAAAATTTATCGAAAGTTTATGCCTTGAGCCAAACTCAGCTATTTCCATATAGTAAAACATAAAAAAAATACCATAAAAAATATCAATGTTTGTGTGTGTATAAGATGATTTCAAAGTATATTTAAAAGAAAATAGAACAAACTGCTATATTTAAACAACTTTGTGAAATTCCAAAGAGAGCATATTTTTAGTTTTATGGACAGACTGCTAGTCAGTGTGCCAATTAATTAGTTGAAAATTAAACATGTATTGCATATATTGAATATAATTATTTTGTTAAATTAATAATAAATAAATAATAAAAAGTGGAAAAAAGTGCTTAAGCAGAATAATGTACTAGTACATTCCAAAACAAAATTTTAAAATCAACAACACAAAAAGAAGAACTTTCACTTGGTAGCAATGTTTTGTCTGCTGTTGTTAATGGATGGATGGCTAAAGATTGGTTGAATGGATGGAACTGCTGCTACAGTTTATTTGCTACTAAACTTGTAAATATTAAGAAAAAACTCTAATGAATTGATGTTTATTTTACACGTTCGTGTTAGAGATAAACAATATAGATAAAAAAAAATATAGAAAAAATAAACGCAAGTAAATAAAAATAAAAACATGAAAATAATAATAAAAATAAAATATTGAATGATTTGCTATGATCTTTAATTTTGCCACTGTAAAAAAGTATTTTATTATACATTTAACACTACTATAATTTCATAAATTAACGAGTAAAAAATAAATGGTCAAATGATTTCGACACTCCAACAAAAAAATTTAACCAATTTAATTTAATTCATTTAAAATTCAAATTTGTTGTTAAAATATTTTGAGAATTTATGTTAATTTTCACTTTCTATTTTATTTAATCTGTGAGTTTCTCATTATTTATTTCATTTTGACGATTTGTCCCCCTTTGATTTGGTAGTTAATGTAGGAGGTTTAAAAGGGTTTTATTTAATTTAACTTAAAACGACAGGCCGGGCCTATTATAAAAAAAAAGAAATACCAAATATGTTTATTTCGTTAAAGAAAGTTAATTTATTCATTTGATCTTTGTTTTTCTTCTTTTTTTTCTGAACACTCAACTATTTTTGTTTAATTTTAGATTCCCAAGAAAAAAATGAAAATTATTTGTTTAAAGTTTTGTAATTATCTCAAACGAGATTTAAAATTATAATTTTCGGCTTGAGAAAGTTACCAAAATTTTTAAAATATTGTAACCAACCAAAAAAAAGTTTTAATGAATGAAACTATTAAATATGAATAATTTGTAACCAAACTGTAATGAACATAAATGAGAAGAAAAAAAGAATATTAACTAAAATTATCATTTACATTTAAATAGTCATTAATTTGGCACTTGTAAAAATTTTGAAGAATTTTAATAGAATATTTGTGATATTCTCGGAGAAGTGAAGGTGTTAATAAACCCAGGTAACCTAGGGTGCTTTTTTTAATTTTTTTTATTTTTTCAAATAGAACAAATAATTTCAAAGGTCAAATATTGACCCCAAGAAAATGTTGAGAAATGTTATTTTAGAATAAATCAAGCTTTCATTTTAGGTGAGAACATTAGTATGTACCTTATTTTTTATATATACAAAAAGGACCACCCTAATCTACACATAAATAACCAAAAAAATTAAATATTTATTAGATAAAAAAAACCTTTCTTTGTTTTAAATTTGTTTAAAATACATAGTTGAAATTTTATTAATATAAAACAATTTATCATAAAACTAAAGAATAAAAATGACGTGAAAGACAAAAAATTTCCCTACAACACAATATAATATAATACTATTTGCTTTGACAACATAACTTCAGTCAATCTGACATACAGCCACTTAACGGTTTGCATCTTTAGGCAGACATGTTTCAAATCTCGTTTGTAAGAAAATAAGAAAAAAATATTTCATAAAGTAGGTATTCGAAATAAGTATGCCAATGATGAAAGTATTATGCAATGTAAAGAAAACACAAAATTCCGTTGAAATAAATTGAAATAATCGGACAGAGAAAAAGCCAATATCAACAATAACGTCAACAACATCTCATCATCTTACGAATGTGGATATAAATATATATTAACATACATGGGGAGCTGCCATATACAATCGTATATTACAGGAAATTAGTAAATTCTTAAGACAAAAGTATTATATTATCATACCATGGTAATATTGATATATGAGTAGTGGAAACTTTGGCAATTGTTACAATGAATTCAATTTTGCTTTCAAATATTAAAAATTCACTATAAAATCTGAAAAAACTACATTTCGTAAAATTATTGCTATTATCGTCCTTCTGAGAATTCGGCCAATAAATTTGCAAATATTAAAAATTCACTATAAAATCTGAAAAAACTACATTTCGTAAAATTATTGCTATTATTGTCCTTCTGAGAATTCGGACAATAAATTTGCAAAAAAAAGTAAACGAACGTAATTGAAGTAAATTTTGTTTCTTTGACAATATATTGAGGAATAAAATACAAATTGTTCGATTTTTTTACACGAAATACAAATTCTACTAAAAAATTGTAAAAGAGAAATATATTTTCTCTTGAAAATTTGTTGAATACAAAAACGGAAAACGGTTGTCAGATCTAACAACGTTGGTAGAAAAATGTTCAGAAAATGTTTAATAGCCATGTGAACTTACATTTTTTGTCTTGCCACTTTGTTTGAAAAAGTATTGTCAGTATATTGTAAAAAAAAAATATTATTGTCAGACATCTAACAATTGAATCGATTTTAAGCTTAAAACTAGGAAAATTAGGAAATCAAAATTTTGATCAAAGAATCTACATTTGCATACATGTCATGGTGGACATCTGTCCGATTTAATTTTTCATTTTTAATTACCAAAATTTACTGTTTCCAATAATGATCTACGAGGATTATTTTAAATAACTTAGAAATTTTACATAGACTGAAAACTTTCTCGACATACTGTATATTTATACAATTAAACAATTCCAAACGTTATTATATGTATGTATTGGGATCAGTGTTGCCAATTTGACGTTTTTCCCGTCAAATCTGACGTTTCTGAAAAGGCAATTGCGGAAAAAATGCGTTTTAGCGGTTAGCGGAAAATTTGGCGATTATTAAACAGGATTTGGACATTTTTGACTTTTTTCACGCATAAAATGAAGTAAATACAAATGTCTATTCTATAGTCTAACCTTAATTCCAGTGTGTAGTATAGTGTATATTCTAGTCTGTAGTTTAGTCTATAGTCTAGTCTATAGTCTAGTCTATAGTCTAGTCTATAGTCTAGTCTATAGTCTAGTCTATAGTCTAGTCTATGGTCTAGTCTATAGTCTAGTCTATAGTCTAGTCTATAGTCTAGTCTAGTCTATAGTCTAGTATATAGTCTAGTCTACAGTCTAGTCTATAGTCTAGCCTATAGTCTAGTCTATAGTCTAGTCTATAGTCTAGTCTACAGTCTAGTCTACAGTCAAGTCTATAGTCTAGTCTATAGTCTAGTCTATAGTCTAGTCTATAGTCTAGTCTATAGTCTAGTCTATAGTCTAGTCTATAGTCTAGTCTATAGTCTAGTCTATGTCTAGTCTATAGTCTAGTCTATAGTCTAGTCTATAGTCTAGTCTATAGTCTAGTCTATAGTCTAGTCTATAGTCTAGTCTATAGTCTAGTCTATAGTCTAGTCTATAGTCTAGTCTATAGTCTAGTCTATAGTCTAGTCTATAGTCTAGTCTATAGTCTAGTCCTATAGTCTAGTCTATAGTCTAGTCTATAGTCTAGTCTATAGTCTAGTCTATAGTCTAGTCTATAGTCTAGTCTATAGTCTAGTCTATAGTCTAGTCTATAGTCTACTCTAGTTTAGTCTATACAGTCTAGTCTACAGTCTAGTCCATTGTCTAGTCTATAGTCTAGTCTATAGTCTAGTCTATAGTCTAGTCTATAGTCTAGTCTATAGTCTAGTCTATGTCTATAGTCTAGTCTATAGTCTAGTCTATAGTCTAGTCTATAGTCTAGTCTATAGTCTAGTCTATAGTCTAGTCTATAGTCTAGTCTATAGTCTAGTCTATAGTCTAGTCTATAGTCTAGTCTATAGTCTAGTCTATAGTCTAGTCTACAGTCTAGTCTACAGTCTAGTCTATAGTCTAGTCTATAGTCTAGTCTATAGTCTAGTCTATAGTCTAGTCTATTCTAGTCTATAGTCTAGTCTATAGTCTAGTCTATAGTCTAGTCTATAGTCTAGTCTATAGTCTAGTCTATAGTCTAGTCTATAGTCTAGTCTATAGTCTAGTCTATAGTCTAGTCTATAGTCTAGTCTATAGTCTAGTCTATAGTCTAGTCTATAGTCTAGTCTATAGTCTAGTCTATAGTCTAGTCTATAGTCTAGTCTATAGTCTAGTCTATAGTCTAGTCTATAGTCTAGTCTATAGTCTAGTCTATAGTCTAGTCTATAGTCTAGTCTATAGTCTAGTCTAGTCTATAGTCTAGTCTATAGTCTAGTCTATAGTCTAGTCTATAGTCTAGTCTATAGTCTAGTCTATAGTCTAGTCTATAGTCTAGTCTATAGTCTAGTCTATAGTCTAGTCTATAGTCTAGTCTATAGTCTAGTCTATAGTCTAGTCTATAGTCTAGTCTATAGTCTAGTCTATAGTCTAGTCTATAGTCTAGTCTATAGTCTAGTCTATAGTCTAGTCTATAGTCTAGTCTATGTCTAGTCTATAGTCTAGTCTATAGTCTAGTCTATAGTCTAGTCTATAGTCTAGTCTATAGTCTAGTCTATAGTCTAGTCTATAGTCTAGTCTATAGTCTAGTCTATAGTCTAGTCTATAGTCTAGTCTATAGTCTAGTCTATAGTCTAGTCTATAGTCTAGTCTATAGTCTAGTCTATAGTCTAGTCTATAGTCTAGTCTATAGTCTAGTCTATAGTCTAGTCTATAGTCTAGTCTATAGTCTAGTCTATAGTCTAGTCTATAGTCTAGTCTATAGTCTAGTCTATAGTCTAGTCTATAGTCTAGTCTATAGTCTAGTCTATAGTCTAGTCTATAGTCTAGTCTATAGTCTAGTCTATAGTCTAGTCTATAGTCTAGTCTATAGTCTAGTCTATAGTCTAGTCTATAGTCTAGTCTATAGTCTAGTCTATAGTCTAGTCTAGTCTAGTCTATAGTCTAGTCTATAGTCTAGTCTATAGTCTAGTCTATAGTCTAGTCTATAGTCTAGTCTATAGTCTAGTCTATAGTCTAGTCTATAGTCTAGTCTATAGTCTAGTCTATAGTCTAGTCTATAGTCTAGTCTATAGTCTAGTCTATAGTCTAGTCTCTAGTCTAGTCTATAGTCTAGTCTATAGTCTAGTCTATAGTCTAGTCTATAGTCTAGTCTATAGTCTAGTCTATAGTCTAGTCTATAGTCTAGTCTATAGTCTAGTCTATAGTCTAGTCTATAGTCTAGTCTATAGTCTAGTCTATAGTCTAGTCTATAGTCTAGTCTATAGTCGTAGTCTATAGTGTAGTCTATAGTCTAGTCTATAGTCTAGTCTATAGTCTAGTCTATAGTCAGTCTATAGTCTAGTCTATAGTCAGTCTATAGTCTAGTCTATAGTCTAGTCTATAGTCTAGTCTATAGTCTAGTCTATTGTCTAGTCTATTAAAGTTTCGTTTTTTGGTGAAACATCCTGTTTAAATTTGGAGTTTTGTAGCGGTTTTTGCAAAAACCTAAATCTGACGGTTTCTAACGGTTTTTTTACATAGCTTAACGGGAAATGGTGGAAAAATATTGGCAGCACTGATTGGGATAAATTGACTACATGAGAGTAAATATCCGCACTTAAAGAAGACTTTAATCCGGTTTCAAAAAGTAGCGAAAAATTAATTTATATACAACTAGCTGTACCCAGTGTGCTTCGCTATTCTGTTATTATTTACTGCAAGACCGGCATAAATCTAGGACAGCATTGAATGTTTTATGACATTGTACTATTTTTTTAAACAACTTTCGAACACATCACCAGATTTGAAAAATAAAACCTAAAATATAAATTTGTGTTTCAATAGTCGAAAATAGACAAAACTGTATGAATGACTTTATTATGACATATATTTTCTAGTATAGTGGGCGTGGCATATCTCATATGAAGAAAATTAGCATATCTGAGAAGATGTAATACCCAGAGTCCGCAATTTTTTTTCGGAACCACTTTATATCATATGGGATTTAGAATCTTAAAATTTTCATTGGTAACATTAATAAAAACCGTATTAACGTTTGGATGAACTTGCAATTGTGAAGGTAACTATGTACATATATCTGAAAACTATTATAGTTAGAATCTGCAAAAATTTTGAAGTGTGTTTTTATTTAAATTGTTTTAATGATAGAAAAGCACATTGTTTATCCGTAATACGCAAATTATGTAATTAGTTTGAAATACACATTTCAATTTCTATTATTCACACTCAATAACAGACATTCCTGCTTGTTATCAATCGCTACAATTTTTTTAGTAAAGGCGATTTTTGTTTAAGACCTTGAACTTCATAGAGTTAGTCCCAAATTTTATTATAATTTCACTTGTTTTAAAACCACTTACACTCACTAACTCGGGCAGTTCGTGACCGATAGAGTTGAAAATTTGTGTTTGGCCTACTATACAAAAGTAATAACCTTGGTGCTAATTTTATTCAAATCGATTTTTTAAGTTGCGTCATTTGACATGATGTTGCCCAATTATTTAAAAAAACGGTTAACCGAAAAGAATATCAACTATTCGAAACCGGTCGATTTTCCAACAAGAAAAAACTGGTTACCCGGTTTCCGGTTTCGGTTTTTGAATACTCTAGTTAGAGTTTTTATACCCACTCATCTTTTTTGATGGTGGGTATGAAAGCCCTAAGCTGTGAAATATGGTCTTAATGTTATAACACTGAAATAAACATAAAAAAAAACATCATCAAAAACATGCTTATTTTAAAATACAAACATCAGCAAAAAATCGATCATAAAATCACAGCATTTCACTTTATTTTAGGCAAAAGTATAGTGAAAAATATAATAACATGAAAAGCCCACATCTGCCTAAGGGAGTTATTTTTATTGAACCGGCTTTAAAAATCTAAAAATACCAATATAAATACACGTTTCTTTAACATTATTAACATTGTACAAACATTTCACTACTACCATAAACTCTATCACCATAAATAACTGATGCAATAACATTAATAAACAAACACTGAAGTTTTAAAGGTCGAATTTTCATTTCAGTTTTATACGAATCGAACAGTTACCTCTAATACTAATAAAACTCCGTATCAATATATAATTTAATATTAAATGGTTGTAAAGCAATTGTAGTCAAACTCGTTATAACGAATTATTGGTTATTACGAACTATTTCTCATGTCCCGACATTTTGATAACTATTTTCATACTAACGAACAACTACTTCAGTCCCTCAAATACAATTTCATAATTTTTTCCTTATTTTATGCATAACGAACTTCAAAAATTAGGTGTTGAAATTATAAGAAAATATTCATCTTAGTTTAAAAAAATAATAAATATATTTGTTAAGAAATACTTCAAACGTATTATTACGAACTTTGCTTATAACGAACAAATTTGGCAGGTTCCCCGGAATTCGTTTGACTATGTATGTCTGTAAATTTAAAAAGTTTACAAGTTATTGGGTAACTAGTAATGACTTATCCTACACAGTTGTTAATCAGTAATTGGTTACAAACACTGCTGGGTTCATTCATATACAAAAATATATAAAGATTTATGTATTTTTTATACAGAAATAATATTATTATTATTATACATCAGCATTCATTCATAAATATTTGTGTAATTTTTGTTATTTTTTGCAAAAAAGTTGTGTTTTTTATTTTAAATACTGCGTTTTTTTAATAATCGAAAAAATATTGTTGTTTTTTTTTCAATTACACAGGCTAACGAAATGAAGATTTGTAAAAACTTTTAAAACCAATTCGACTAGTTTTAGCTAATGCTCACATTTGTTTTTATTTATCAACCACAATTTTCTCGCAAAATGGCATTGAATATTTAGTTCATAAATAACGGAAGTTTTAAATAATTATAAAAATATATTTACGTTTAAGGGTTAATTTCGATTTTTTACGATGTCATTAAAAATATGGCTCTTGTAATCTATATTTCTCAAGTTCTGTTTAAATCGGTTGAAAACTAAATAATATTTCATTACGGTTTCATGAAAATTTTCTAATATTGTATAAATTGATTTTGATGTATTACTATTATTTCATTATAAAAATTTTATATAAAAAAGCAATTTCTGAATTTTTAATAATATAAATGTTAATTTGTTTTAATTTTATTTAATTTTTTATTAAATCTATATTATCACCCACCAATTTTCCACATTTTCATCTTTTTTGGATTTTAACAGAAAAAAATTTAAATATATACATAGGTATCTGATTATCTTTCCAATAAGATATCAAATACAAAAATCGGTTAAAAATTGTAAAAGTTATTACAAATTCCTTCGATCCTTTTGTGTCAAAAAACACTTATCTGAGAAATATTAAAAAAAAATTTGGGTAATATTCTAATTAAACCATGTCATTACCTTAAATATATTCGTATTAACTTAAATGTGAGGTTTTATCCTCATTAGATAGCGTAAAACGTATTTAGTGTACAATCATAAATGGAAAACCCCTCAGACGGCAGCTTCAAAACTCCAGTTTCAAACTTTTAAAAATTTTGTTAAGTAAATTTTAAAATTTTGTGAAAATATCCATGTGACTTATGTACAATAAAGAAAGGAATTAAAGAAATTAGGTAGATATCTCTCATATATTAGCGGTACCTGCGAATTGAATTCTGAGGATTTCGGAGAAAACTATTTTTTGTTAAAATTTTTGGAAAACAGTTTTTATTTTTTCTGTCATTCATTTTATATAAAACTTTTTCAGATAATAAAATTTAAGATAATATGACACATATATCTGAAGTTTTAGTAAAATCGATAATGTTAACCCATAAACTGTGAAGGCCAAACTCAAGCTATGCAATATTGAGAAATCCTCTTGTAACTATAGTGAAATATTATTTTGTTTTCAATCGATTTAAATGAAACTTAGGACAAATATATAACGAAGAAACCCAAAAAATTCAAATCAACCTTTAAACGTAAATATATTTTTATAATTATAAGTATAAAATATCCGTAATATATGAACAAAATATTCGATCTCAATTTGGGAGAAAATGGTGGCTGACAGAAAAAAAAAAAACAGATATCATATTCGGTTTCAGCAGCTTAAACTACATTAAATCAGTAAATTTTTTTCCGAAAGTTTTCTCAAACTTTCATTTATGTCCAGCTAAAAACTTGAAAACATATATTTATGATAATTTGAGTATGAGTATTGAGCTAAATGTGAAATATATTCGACTTTCGAAAAACAGACACCAAAAAGTACCACAAAATATTTTTTACGGATATTATTTTGCAAAATTTCTTCTAATCCACAGGGCACTGTAGTGTTGCCAAAAGCCAATCTAGCTGAAAAAGTCATAACTTCTTTTTGGAAGCAGCTAGAAGCATGTAATTTAGTATTTCTTGATAAAAGCATTCTTTGTGCCAAAAATGGGCGTTATAGCTGAAGTGGGAGTGGACATCCCATAGAAACTCATAATTTTTGTTTGTTTAAATTATGAAATTTTAAGGGAATTGTACATTTAGAGGTCCATTGAACCTATTTTGATCATTTTTGAAGTAAAGTCTTCATTTGCGCATTCATTAAAGTAAAATGGAAAATTTGAAAATTTACAATACATCAATAAAAAGGAGACCTATTCAACCCCCAAAGCGTGTCGTTCGGTATTCCTCTATATGTAAAATACTATTATGTGTTTTTTATATACATTTTTTTGCTTTCAATTTCGACATTCCTCACCCCGAGTTATGGATATGTAATATATATTTGCATCTAGAAAACGTATTTGCAGGTATTAGCAGCAAATCTTTTTTTCCTTCTAAAGTGGATATTATACAGAATTTTATAAAAACTGCTATAAGGCAATTGCTCATATTTGAATCTACATTGCAAAGCAAATAATAAACAAATAAAAAAATCTGATATACAATTATGAGCACTGAATATTTCTATAACAAATAAGAAACAAATTGGGTGAATTTTGAGATGTCAAAAATTTGACTTTTTTCCACCTATATTGGCTTTTTGGCAAAATTGTGTAAATTTAGTTTAATCCCTGATTTTAAATTTAGTTTAATCCCTGATTTTAGCCGTTATCGCTACCATCCTTTCACAAAATCGGGTGTAGGTATCTATGTATTTTTCTTTGAAATAATATTCATAAATTACTCTAACAAAATGTGTGTTTAATGTTAATATCTATAATTGTTATGCGATAATTATACTTTTTTGAGCTAATATTTATTTCAGTTGAAATTTATTTCCATTTTCTAAGTACCTACTTACTTAGTTAATAAATTCAAACGAAATGCTAAATTTTATAGTTTTTAATAGTTTTATTCTGCACATTTTAATCAACTTATCTTTAATTCGTAGAATATATAATTTAGTTGTTAATCTTTTTCGGAAAATTTATTTAGAAATTAATTTCAAATAATAATGTCGTTTTTCGTAGAAATGAAGTATAATATAGTAGAAAGCAAAAGAAATCGTGTGTTTAATAAACCCAATAAGCAAAAACCTTAGAAATAATGACAATAAGTATTTTAAAAAATATTTATAGACAAATTTGAAAATTTTTTTATTTTCAAATGGAAAATTATGGCCTTTAAAACAAAAACTCAGTTAGACATCAAAAGTATTTTTCAAATGTATTTCAAATTTAAAAATAGACTACAGGTAGGTTTAAAAGTAAACTATTTTTCAAAAGTATTTCAAGTATTCTTTATTATTATTTTAATACATTTTTTCAAACCCTACTTCATATATTTTTTACATCGACTGAAAATAAAACATTCATACATGTTTTTCATTTAGATCTCCGAATTTTTCTCCTATATTTCGCTCTCCTTAAATTTTCTAAGTGCAATAAAAACAAAACTTTGAAAATTTTAAACAGTCGAACGGGTTGAAGCACGACCGCATTGGTCATGGCACCATCCTACAAAAGATAGGCAGGACTATCATGGGGCAGGAAACAGATTACATTCTATCTACACTGAATTTTAATAGGTCATTCAAGACCAAAATACCGACAAGGAAAGATTGGGCCGCGAATTCTGTCCTAAGGGACGACGTGATCTCAATCTACACAGATGGCTCAAAGACAGAAAGGGGTACGGGATCGGGAATATTCTCCGATGATCTAAATCTTCTACTGTTTCTTCGACTACCTGACACCTGCACGGTCCTTCAGGCTGAGATATATTCCATCTATACTGCCGCGAGAAGAATCCGGGAACTAAATCTCGAAAATTATATACTTGGACAGCCTTGCATCAAGCAAGGCTCTTAACTCCAATGTCATTAAGTCGGAATGCCTTCTCAGTTGCATTCAATCGTTGGCACAACTGACACAACATCACGTTGAGTTGATATGGGTTCCAGGACATGAGGGCATCCGGGGAAATGAAATATCTGATGAATGCGCAACCAAAGGGTCGTCCCTGGATTTAACCCTTGCGCAAAAGGATATTCACGCTCCCCTGACGACCCTATTAAAACTGATAGATGAATGGGCTCTGAGTGAGACGGAACTCAGGTGGTCAAATATCACCACTTGTAGAATATCGAGACTGCTCTGGCCCACTCTGACAACAGATAGGACTAGGACTCTCTTATCCCTTGATAAGAACTCGATTAGGCTTCTAACTGGTATAATTACTGGGCACTGTATGATTGGACATATGTCAGAACGTATGGGCTACCCAAATCATAGCTACTGTAGCAGCTGCTTAGACGAAGAGGAAGTGGAATCGGTACAACACCTTCTATGTGACTGTCCAGCCTTACAAGAGCACAGACTACTCTATCTGAGTAGAGCTCTTTTCCATGATCTAGACTGCCTCAGAGATGCGTCACTGATAAACATGATCGGTTTTATTTAAAGCACCGGCTGGTTTACATGGAGACCGAACGAACCAAGTAGTCAACGAAATTAGGGAGGGTAACCATTCTCTCATCGCTAGGAAATGGTAATTCTAAGGGTATCACAATGGGCCTCAAGGCCTCCAAGGGAACTCGCTTGCTAGCGAGCAACCCACGTAACCTAACATAACCTAACCTTGAAAATTTTATAAATATCACACATTATATTTAATTGAACGTTTTTTTTTAATTATCATGTTTATTTGAAAACAATGTGAAAATTATCAAAAATGTAAAATTAATTTGTCTAAAATATCTGACAATGAGAACACCTGCCGGATATCAGTTAAAAGATAAAGTTCATAACATTTCATCTAAATATAATCAAAAGATCCTAAATAATATGAGGGTTTTCATGTCAAGTGACCCAACTTTTGAAACCAATGTTAGTCATATTAGATATGTTTTGCAAAAAATGTCAAACTTAGACCAGTGTAATTCAGAAAGTTCTTGGACGATCTTGTTGAAAAATTGTGTCTACACTACTATACAATAGGACTAAAAACATTGGTGTAAATTTCTTTACCTATCGGAACTCATCGGTTTTAAAAGTTGGTTACTTGACATAAAATGCCCTATGTATATTATTTTTAGAGTCACAAAATTGTCGAAATTTCAAACGGACTGACAATCCTTCTCACGAAGGTGAAGGGTACAACAATTAATTCACAACACTTAACCTATCCCAAACAAAAATGTTAAATTGTTTATAGCTTTCTGGTATTTAATGACTTTGACAGTTGCTGCTGCTGAATATTATTTTTCTGTTTAGTTCATTTCAATACGATTTGATTTTGATGTATGAATGTGTTGCCACAAATCATTAAACCTGAGACTTGTGACACATTAGTAAACAATTTAAGCAAAAGTGCAAATAATGCGTCAGTCATTAAAGTGAAATGAAAGAGAAATTACAAAATAAAGAAATAAAAGAAAACATACAAAACGATTTGAAACAAATATTGAAACAGAGTGACAAGAAATTTTGATAGCTAAATAATAAAAATAATTCAGTAAAACAACATCCAGCTACTTTTCAATCTCAAATTGATTTTCTGTGCCGTTTCAAGAATGTCCCGCCAGTCCTTTGAATTCAAAGCAAAGATTGTAAATATTAAAACAAAATGTTATTAAAAATGTTTAAATTTCTTTGCCATGCCAGTTGTGATATTTATCACTAATAAGTTTAATGTTTACTTACTGAATTGTTTACTGATCGGTCCATAACTAACACTTGTTCCCTTATAACACCTCGTTTAGAAAATAAATTTAGAGTAAAATCTTTATCAGTACAAATTACAACTACATACCGTCTGCATTACTTGTAAGGAGTCCAGTACTGACTTAAATAATCAAGAAGTCGTGCAGTGAGTACAACAGTTGACTAACATACCTAAAGTTCCAGGTTCGTATACTCTTTTGAGATTTATTTTTTCACAATATATACTGAGGTTAGGATTTTCAGTCGCAGATAGGAAAATATTTTTTTTATTTTTCTCGTGTTCAGCACATTAATGCGCATCGATTGAGAGGTGTTCCTAAATGACATTCTTAAAAAGGCTCTTCTTCGGGACACTCTAATGTACACATGCTTGGGGCTTGACTATATTTTCAAGTACAATTACAATTGAAGCAATTGTAATTGAAGCATTACCAAACAATTACATGTAATTGTTATTGAAGTTTTGCCAATTACAATTATTTTTAATTGTAATTGGAGAAATTACAATTACTTGTAATTGTGAATTTTGTTCCTTATAATTACATGTAATTTGTAATTAGTAATACCTAAATTACAATTACAAGTAATTGAACATTTCAATTACAAATACAAGTAATTGTAATTGCAAAACTCCAATTACAATTACAAATAATTTTAATTAGTTATTTGTCAATTACACATTACAATTGTAATTGGAAAAATTTCAATTACAATTACAAGTAATTGTAATTGGTTATTGTTCAATTACACATTACAAGTAATTGACCTTGTAATTAATTAATTTGTGTAATCATTGCCCCCATGCCTGAATGTACATACTTAACTCCCTATTTGTAAGCGAGCGTGATAAGTATTTGCCTCCAATGCCATAATCGTGTCTAAATTATGAGTTAAAATGCCTATGTAAAGTAGTGAACAATGATTTATTAGCTATTTAACTAATTGTTTCTCAATGTAAGTTTTTGAAGGGTATTTAATTTAACATTAATCTCCTAAATGTTTAAACCTTTGGAGCAAATGGCTTGAGGACCACATCGTAATTGACACCAGATATTATACCCTGTTTCTTGATGCAGTTATGATCTTTCACTCTGTAGTTATCGTATTTGCTATAATATGCAGGTACAAACGAACATCATATCTGAGCATTATGAACTTAAAATACATACTTCAAACTTAGTTGAAGTACCTCAAGATGGTGATTAAGTGTTTTTGAAGATGATCATAATGATGCTGAAATATCTATTGAATATCTATTGTACATATTGCAAGTTCAACTACTTATTATGAAAACTTGATTAAGAAATTGTTTGTCATACATTTAATAGATTACAAAAAAAAAAAAAACAAAATAAATACAACATTAAGATAATAATTAAAATATTTAAAACTAATCAAAATTGTTTAAAGGGAGATTTAGAAATTTCGGTTACATATAACGACAAACAGATAAGCAGCTACAATTTGGAACTATTCTTTGTGATAATTTACAGACTAGGTACATTTTTAAACTGAATTCAATAATCACAATCTTGTCCCTTCTATTAAACTAAGTCATGAGTTAAGTAATTGTTCACCTAAAACTCGTGCTAAAGCTGCCCATTAATGATTTTAAATAATTTCTTATCCAAACACAATCTATTTGAATAAATCTTACATGTTTCTTGGGCAAGTGTGTTAAAAAAATATTACACAATTTCCTTTTTTATTTTTGTCTACATCTATAAAGATTGTTATAAATATCACAACAATACATACACTTTAAAAAGTGACATAACATAATAATCATAAAAATAATGTTACATGTTGAACTCCAAACCGACCAAACATTAACACACAGACACACGAGAAATGAACAAAAGATATAAACAAACCAGGTCTAAAAAATAAATTTCAACAATACTAACACATTATAAAAATCCGGTATAAATCCATATACATGAACATTAAAGCAAAATTAACTGAAATAAAGTACTCGTGTATTTTATTAAGTTGTATTGGTTAAATACATTTAAACTTTCTTTTCGAACATAAAGGTTTACCAACAAAAATATGTATGTATATAATTGATGCCAGAAGTACAATAACATCCCATATTAATCCAATAGATCTGTATGTTGAGATAAATTTATTCTCATGCAAATTCTGTGTCCACAATATTAAATCGAATAACACTATTTCAAATTGTATTGAATGCATTTTTTTAATGCAACGAACGAAGGATAAAAAGCAATTCACACATATACATATAGTGGATTAAATTCTACGGAATATTTTGGGTTATATTGAGATGAGACGCCAAGATTTATATATATATATGTATATTAGAGTGTCCCGAGGAACAGCCTTTTTAAGAAACTCATGTAATAATACCTCTGAATCGATGGTTTGATTAATGATGGTCTGATTAATATAATGAACACGAGAAAAATAAAAAATATTTTTTTGGAACGGCCCTCAGTTCTCTACCAGCGATTGAAAATCTTGACGTCAGTATAACTTTTTTGAAATAGGTCTCAAAAATTACCTAATTTTGAGCTGATTACGGCAAAAATAATTTTAAACCTACACCACTATAGTGGGAAAGGTATTAGGCGTTTGTGCTGATGTTTCTAACACCGAAAAATATTGGTGCTACACCCACCGATCCAGAATCACTTTCTGGATCGATTGTAGAGTGCGAAACTTTGTGCGCACTCTACATGTCTTAATTTTCAAGATAATTTGATGAAATTTGACACACACTCTTGTTTTGACCCAAGGACAAAGCCTATTGAGAATGGTTAAAATCGGTCCATAATTTCCTATAGCCCCCATACAACCTTACCGCACTAATAAGGCTCTTGAGCTTATAAATATGTTAAATGTTCTTGCATCACTTCAAAAATCGCCAAAACTTAGTTTTAAATAAGTCTTAATGATAATGCTGATTTTTGTAATGATCGGGCCTCATTTGACCCTACCCCCCATACAAAATCACTTTCAGAAAATAACTTGATGTTCAAAATTCACTAATGTCACCATAATATTCTGGATAAATAACTGATGTAGACGTGAATCTATCTACCAAAATTTATAAGGATGGGACCATATTAACCCCCAGTACCCATATAACCCCTTTTTTAGAAAATCCCTTCTTTTGTCAATAAATTATTAAAATATTTCTGATTTAAAAATGAAATTAATAACTTTATTATTAAAAAAAATAATAAAAATCTCTGGTGTAGGATATCATGTGGCCGGCCATGAACGATTTTAAATTCATACTTTTTTATACCCTCCACCACCATCAGTGGTGACAAAGCCTATTGAGAATGGTTAAAATCGGTCCATAATTTCCTATAGCCCCCATACAACCTTACCGCACTAATAAGGCTCTTGAGCTTATAAATATGTTAAATGTTCTTGCATCACTTCAAAAATCGCCAAAACTTAGTTTTAAATAAGTCTTAATGATAATGCTGATTTTTGTAATGATCGGGCCTCATTTGACCCTACCCCCCATACAAAATCACTTTCAGAAAATAACTTGATGTTCAAAATTCACTAATGTCACCATAATATTCTGGATAAATAACTGATGTAGACGTGAATCTATCTACCAAAATTTATAAGGATGGGACCATATTAACCCCCAGTACCCATATAACCCCTTTTTTAGAAAATCCCTTCTTTTGTCAATAAATTATTAAAATATTTCTGATTTAAAAATGAAATTAATAACTTTATTATTAAAAAAAATAATAAAAATCTCTGGTGTAGGATATCATGTGGCCGGCCATGAACGATTTTAAATTCATACTTTTTTATACCCTCCACCACCATCAGTGGTGATAGAGGGTATATATAACTTTGTCATTCCGTGTGTAACACCAAGAAATATTCATCTGAGACCCAACAAAGTATATATATTCTTGGACCTTATGAAATTCTGAGTCGATTTAGCTATGTCCGTCTGTCCGTCCGTCCGTCCGTCCGTCTGTCTGTCTGTCTGTCTGTCTGTCTGTCTGTATAAAACATTCTCACGTTAACACGAAGCAACAAAAATTAACGAAAATCACCCAAAATATTTACTATTGTCCTAGGCATCCTTGGTATTGAAAATGAGCAAAATCGGTTCACACCGGGAAAAGTTATGAATCAAAATTTGAAACAACCTCGAAAAAAATAAG